>NC_045705.1:55494318-55858469 GCF_009834535.1 Camelus ferus | reverse complement strand
GTTTAAATTAACAGAGATCAACAGAGCCAGTGTTTTTCTCCTCCTGGGGACTTGGGCTGCTGATAGCTGGGTGTGGTCAGAAACTGTGGGCATAGATAGGGGCTCAGGACTACACAGAGCAGTAGCAAAGGAGAGGACTAACTAGAGACAGTGAGAGCCAGAGTCTCCTACTGCCTTCAAAGACCCTGTCCTTGGATTCTGTACAAGTAGAAAATTGAAAAAGATTGTGGATTGGTGCTTGTGGGTCTTGCATGGTTAACTGTTCAGAAATGCCTGATAAATATGTTCTGTGTAATGTGTGTGTGTGTGTGTGTGTGTGTGTGTGTGTGTGTGTGTGTGTTTACAAATGTGTGAGTATTGTCAAAATATGAAGGCTATAGTGACTAGATTACGTGCAAATCCTAGAGAGCCAGGGGAATAAATTTCATTCTCCAAGTTCAATTAAGATTAAGAATAAATTTAGTGATAGAAAAGAGAGACTGAAAATCACCTGAAAGAGACAGAATGACTCCTAGGTCCAGAAGCTCTTAGCTATAATCTATGGAGTGTTCTGATGTATAAAGAGAAGTCTGTTTATCATTAGAGATTTGGCCAACAAGGAAAGTACAGAAAAAGAAAGGTTGCTTTGTTGGCTTAGTTTTTTTGAGTCTAGAGATGTTCTGAACCTCACATAATGTTTGTGTCCAGCCCAAAACTATCCTTTCCCTGAAGATGGATGAAAAAGCCATATCTGATCCTATTGGCAAGATGATCTCTTGGTGGAAATGTTAGCTATCTTTATTGTGGTAGTGCTTTCATTGGTGTACTCATCTATCAAAATTCATCAGATTGTACACCTGGAATATGTGTGGTTTACTACGTAGGAACCATACCACAGTAAAGGTGTTAAAAATTTTTTTAATTAGTATACAATGTTGAAACATGAAAAGCATGTATTTTCTGTGCACACATAAATTTGCCTTAAAAGATAATACATATGTATGAGATAGCTGAGTAATAAATATAAAGGAGATATTTGTTACAAAAAATAAGATAATCACTCGGCAGAATTGCATCTAGCTATGTGAATTGAAAGTTTATTTCCTCTACATTCACCTGATTGATATAAGAAAATAATTTATTGCTCACAAAGATATTTATATTTGTAAACATTCCAGTTATAAATCTCAGTATAAATTAATAAATAAGTACACCGGTTTCTATTTTAGGCTTTTGTGCCTTTTATTTTGAACAGAATGAGCCTTCAAGAGTCAGTCTCAACCTGCAAAATAAATGGGCTGCACCTCGGAACTATAATCTTATCAAGGTCCTACTTGCTGAGGTCTAGATAGCTCTAGTTGGCCTCATGGTGATGGCTGTACAACTGTGAATATACTAAAATCAAAGAACTGTATGCTTAAATGAATCAGTCTGTGAATTACATCTCAACAAAGCTAATCTACATAAAAGATTGAGAACTTTAGACTTACCCTGAAGGCAGTAGGAAGATTTTGACTCCCCAACCCCATCCCAAAGGGATATGGCAGGATCAACTCTGTGATTGAGAAAGCCAATGCTGGTAGGTGTTGGCAGGAACAGACAACGTAGGCAGAGATAATGGTCAGGAGACAGTCCCCCTGTTCAGTGAAGAAATGATAAAGTGTGAGCCAGTTCAGAGGCCTGGGGTTGAAGACATGGCCTTGAGAAGGAAGAGTGAATTTCAGAGGCTAAACAGAAGTGCTATTTTTGAATATCGGGCAGATTGCTCAGACAATGGACCAGGTGCAGAATGTCAAAACACATTTCCTGAAACAAGGAAGAATCAAGGGCAACTAAGCATGTCTCCAACCCTTCCTCTTTGGGATCTTCCTTTTGTCAGATCCCTAAGGATTGTGTGATCTCTTTGTTTTCCAGCTTGCTACAGTTATGTGTGTGTCCTATTTCAATCTCTTTCCTTGGACCATTTTGGAGATCTGTAATAAGATCTCCTAGAATATCATATAAAATTTTGATCTGAGCCCTTGATTAAAGACCCAATTTTTTTTCTGGGGCTGCACGGAGAAAGATAAGATGGTCAAGACAGAGGAAGGATCAGTAGTGAACAGAACCTTGACCAAATAGTTCAGGTATAGGCATTGATCTATGGCATACAAGAGAGAAGCAAATAAAAAACAAAACTGTGGGCACTGAAAAGCTGGAGGGCTGAACTGTTAGGAAACTTCTATCTTTATCTTTTGCTAAAAGAATAAAATAAGAATGCATTTCCTTAGGCTGTGATGTAGCATCTGTCACTATTGGCCATGACTTACCTTTTAGATTGTGGCCCTCAGAGTCCATCCCTAACTGTATTTAACAAACATTTGTTCGTCATCTGCTCTGAACCACTGTTCAAGGGCATGGGGATACCCTTGAATGGTTTCTTTGGGATCAACAAGTAAACAGACAAAACAAACAAATCCCAAAGCTCTGCCAGTTCCTTAGGAAATCTGAAGCTAATATATTTGAAGATGGATAAATTTTAGCATCTGAATTATATACAGGTTAAGTAATTTCTTTTTAAATTTTAGAGCCTTAACTCCACATGGGTTCAATAATTTCTGCAAGAAAATCTAGCTTTTTCTAGCTCAGAATTAGTCCTCAGGACTTGCTTATTTCTGAATCTTGAGTTTCTGTGAGTTCTGAACTTTCTGCCCAAGACTAAATTCTAGCTGGTTCCCCAAGTGCCTGTGTTTTCATCCCATTTTCCACTAGACCTTAGCAGACTACCTTGGGCCTTGATGAAACAGGGCACCTTTCCTTCTCCTAGTTCTGATTCATAACCCCATCATTTCTGACACCCGCTATTTCAGTCTCCTACTAATTTCATCTCTTTACTTCAACTTCCTGTTGTCCCATATCATCACTCATTTATTTATCCCTTTGGTGAATAAATGCTGGCAGAATGACTTGCTTCCATGTCCATTTCTTCATCACAACAGTTATTATTTTGCAGTAAAAATCATTTATGAACCTGAATAATTAACCCCCCACACCAAAATATATGCATTTGTTTAAGTTCCACGGCCATGTTTTATTCACACTGATAACATTTGAGTCTAACACAGAGCCTGTTATAGGGCAGTATTCTGGACTTGCTTTCTAAATAAATGTATGAATGACTCTCGCCCACCTCTCTGGACAAAAAAGTATCTTTCTTTTCTACAGATGCAACCTTTTAATTTAGTGTCGAATCTCTAATCCTTATCGCCTTCCTATTGGCCTAGAAGGCTAATATTGACATACCTTGGCGTGGAATGAAATGTCTTCTCAGATGGGATCCTGAACCCATCTGTAGTCTCTCTCCTACCAATTCTGTTCACTTGATTATCCTAGGGGGACACACGACATCCCTGCTATTTCTCTCTGTATCTCTTGCACCTACCATATTGCCTGGCACACACCAGTGAGGATAGCAATAAAAATAGTAGTTACTTCTTGCATATGTGATACGTTCCAGGCACTTTTAAGTAGTTGGTATGTAATATACAATAGTCATCATAACAAATAGAAGATATAAGTGAAACGACTACTCACATTTTATGTATAATAAAAGACTCAAAATGATTCTTTACTTTTCCCAAGGAAAACACAAACCAAGAGCACCTGACCTATAAACGCTTTGCTCTCAGCTATCAAGCTACATACACTTACTTGTACTATGAAGGAAATGAATAATTGTCTGGTTACTTAGGTACAACTTTCATGTTTGGTCTAATACCATCTTTTTAAACATCTCTCCCAACCCAAACTATACTAGTCTCATCTAATCCCATGCCTGGATTTTTTTTCTCCATTACTTTTTTTTTTCCCATGAATTTGTGATTTAAAATTCTCCTCTTCCGGCCTCTCGCGCGGTTACTACACACTTCACTCACTCTCTGTGTTCTGTCATCTCTATAAACACTCTTCGGGTAGATTTCCTTCCTTAATGTCTACACTTTCATTAGACATGCATCATGTTCCCTGTCTCTATTCTAATTATGGACGTACACTTGAATCAAGAAGGACATTTTAACATAATATCACTAAATCTTCTCTCTGTGCTTCTATCAAAGCCCAGGAGACTGATCACAGATACCAAATTCACCAACAAATACCAACAACTATGCCAAGTATATTCTAGGGCCTGTAATGGGCCCTCGGTATCCTGGGGCCTGTCACCTCACAAAGCTCAGTGGATTAAATAAATCAAATGTTCATTTGAAAATTCCCCATGGTTCAGTTGCACTAATCTATCTGCCCTTCTTTTTAAATTTTTTTCTCAAGTCATTTCACCTTTTTGATTTAAAAAGAATATATATATATATATATATATATATATATATATATATTTTTTTTTTTTTTTTTTTTTTTTTTTTTGGTCTCCCCCATGAACTTCTGTAGAAGCCTACTTCAACATCATTCTTCTGGAGGTCTTCCTGGATCCCTTAATCTCTGGTTTTTCTCTCTCCAGGCGCCATCTCATGGTTTTCATCCCTTAGTGGTCCTTGACAGTTACTGACACATGTGAACCCTATTAGCTCTCCTCAAGGAATGTTTCTTCCCTATCAGACTTGGAGTTGCCGACATTTTCCCAGTAAGAGTGGAGCACCAGGACTGGCCTGAGATATTTCCGTAAACTGAGGCTCCTGAGTGGCATTCCTGGGCAGATCTGACCAGCATGTGAGCATGGTCCCTCTAAGAGCACAGACCCTTTGTCATCGAGATGTCTGGGGGCACCCTAAAAGGGTCAATGATATTTTCCTTTTCCTCTGTTTCATGCCTCCCTCCTTCATACTCATATCTCAGTCTATATCTACAGGACATGGCAAGTGAGTATGCAGTATGAAAGGTGAGAGCTGGAAAAATTATTAAGACATCCAGCCTTGGCACATATTTATATACAGGAGGAAACTAAGGTTGGGCCTTGAGTTACATAGTACGTGAGAAAGGGTGAGAGACCTCACTAGCAAAGGTCCTATTCTTCAAATTACTCTGATCACGTTTAAGTAATGATTATATATTTTATGAATTAAAAATCCATACACATGTACTGACAATTTTTTTTTCTGCTTCTAGGTTTGAGACACTATCTGAAAGATAAATATTTGATGAACAATGACAGATCATTTTATAGCATCAATAGGATGGCCAAAAATACCTTTTTAAATCAGAAGGGAATATGTTCTGGGACATGTCACATTCTGCTTCAGAGATTCCTTTCTCTTCATGTTGTTGGTTGGGGTGGAGTTATGGTCAGGGGTCAACTTCTCCTTTTCTTGCCATCTGTCCTCTAAGCCTCCTGCTGGGGACCCAGATAGCAGTCATCACTCAAGTCTGAGAACATCTGGCCACACACCCTGAGCCTCAACATGACTCAGCATGACTCAGCATGGCTGTGTTGGGGCCAGATGCTGGCCTATAAGGCTATGCAGACCAAGAAGATAGGAGGCAGGGCATTGACTCAGGCTGGGGCCCTGACAGGAATGTCTGTGCTTAGACTATGGGAAGGCAGTGATGGAGCCTTAGATGAAAATGAAATATGAATTAGGGGGAAATTGCAGCTTGTTTAATCAAATGAATGGCTGGAGGAGATACAGGGGCCCGGGCCCGTAGACAGGATAGCCATCCAGTAAATGTGAGCAGCTGCTATATGCTAGATTCTAATTTCAGTACTTGAAGGATAAATAAGAATAAGATATGTACCTTGCCTTCCAGGAGTCCCAATCAAAAAGAATAGTTGATTACCATGCAATATTGTAATATTTTCCATACTTAAAGGTGTATAGAACTAGCTAAAATACAGTGAGATAGAGTGATTTAGTCTTAGAGAGGAGCAGCCCCACCGGTGCATATGGTCACAGAAACAGATTTCATCACTCACCACAATAAGCTTTCCCTTCCTCCTCTTTTCTACTCTGGAGGTTTCCTAAGCCTACTGGGATCAGGCAAATCGCATAAAAGAATAGAGTGTCAGGCAGGGGTTGCAAAGAATACAAGCCCACTCCTGATCAAATATGGCCACCAGTGCTTTAGCCCAATGTTGCCATGAGGGACTGGGAGGGTTTCAGTAATTCTAACACCACCTACTTCTTATGTAGCCTTGGGCAAGTTTCTTAATGTCTCCATGTCTCTGAAATATACTGATGATAACGTTATTTAACTCATAGGATAAATAATGAAAATTAATTCAATTTATTGTGTCAAGAGTTAGGGACACAGTATATGCTCACTAAGTATTATCTGTTGTTAACAATATTATAATAAGTATTCACATATAACTATCAGGGTTCATCTGACTTCCAAATGATGATTAGAAGTGCAGATACTTTGAGTATTTTTTTCTTTTCTTTTTACATAGAAATGTATGTATGTAAGGTGTACAACATGATTTGATCTACATGTACACAGTAAAATAATTACTACAGTCAAGTTAATTAACGATCTTTTCCTCACAGTTACCATTTTTTGTGTATGTGATGAGAGTGTCTGAAATCTACTCTCTTAGCAAATTTCCAGTATTTGGTACTGTACTACTAAGAATAGTCATCTGGCTGTGCATTAGATCTGGATTTACACATCATACGTACCTGCAGATCTGTACCCTTGGCCAAGATCTGCTTATTTCTCATACCGCCTCACCCTATGAACCAGTTTTCTACTCTCTGCTTCTACATATTCAGCTTTTTTAGATTCTGCTTATGAGTGAGAGCATGCATTTTGTTCCTTTCTGTGCCTGGCATTTCTTGATTTAAATGTTGGCAGCAAGGGGAGAGGGTATAACTCAGTGGTAGAGTGCATACTTAGCATGAACGAGGTCCTGGATCGAATCCTCAGGACCACCACTTTAAATAAATAAATAAATAAACAAAGCAAACAAACAAACCTAATTACCTCCCCTCGGGGAAAAAAATACAGTTAAATGTTGGCAGCAGATCCATGAGTTTTTTTTTTTTTCCCCAAACATTGTTTAGACCTCCCAAAACAATTCATGTTTGCTTGTTTGTTTGTTTATTGGGGGGGGGTAGTTAGGTATGTTTGTTTGTTTGTTTGTTTATTAATGGAGGTACTGGGGATTGAACCCAGTGGTAGAGTGCTAAGCATGCACTCTACCACTGAGCTCTATCCTCCCCTTCAAAACAACTTTATGGGAGATATTTAGGCAAGAAATGATCATGTTTCAACTCTGGTCTACATTCTCTCTCTCTGACACTCCCATTCACCCATTCCCTTTAGTCTTGCCTTCTCATAGAGTCCTTCTTCCTCATGTTCCTTGGCTAGTCAATGTCTTCCCAGCCAGTGTCAGACCTTACCTTCTGGTTTAGAAGGAAGAACATTCATGGCTGATTTTTGAGAGCAAGGAAGTAGGAGAGCTTAGCCCAACACAGAAGATAGAAGACTCCTACAGTACTGATGCCCAGTGTTCCTACTTAGCTTGCAGGTGAGAAAGACAGTGTGAAGCCCAAACTGATTTTGTAGCAGTTAACATACAACGCAGGGTCCTGCACTGGTAGCATCTGAGAGGACTTTCAGGGTCTAGCTCTGCAAAGGGAGGTGCTGGGCCCTTGCAGAACTTCTTATTTTTTGTATTCTTCCCTCATCACCACAGCACTGCTGCCCACATGGTTTCATGTTCTCAGTGCTTGGCACTAATTAAGATGTCACACAGACTTAAATATAGATATGCATATGTTTAGGGACAGTGAATTTCCAAGTCACTGCAGGGTAAAGAGAGAGGCAGTGGGTTAGGCCTGAAAAACATAATATATTCTCTTCCTTAACCAAACTTGCAGTTGGTCAAGGGGTCAAGAGGTCATCTGTGCCAGTATGGACCTCCAGTGTTCTTGGAGACCCACACATGACCTATAATCCAACAATCTCTGTAGTCTAAGCTAGAGAGAGCCTTTTTTTATTCTGAACTTGTTTCCAAATTTTTCTTTCCTTCTTTCTCTTCCACATGTTTCTAAGGAGCTGCAACCATATTGAGGAGGCATAGTCTGCAGCTGTGGCTTGAGCCCTGATTTGCAGTCTCCGAGGCATGAAAGTGGGGAGCAGGGGCAGGTTAGCCCGCTTCTGTTTCTTGGGCCCGCAGTGGGTGTCTGGGTTGGTGTTCTGTTGTAGAAAGAGCACAGTCTTTTTAGTAACAGCAGAACCGGGCCCACATTCTAACTTCACTTCACTGCTTGCTAGCTCTGTGCCCTTGCGCAGATTATTCCACCCCTTTGATGTTCAAGCCCCCCACACTTAAGAAGAGACAGCATAACCTAGACAGTAGGGGAGCCCAGACAACTTGATCTGGTTTCAGATGACAAACTGGCTACTTTTTATGTATGTGCCTTCAAGAAATTTTCTTACATTTTCTATGCCTTGGTTTCCTCATCAGTTAAGAAATATGAATGGACGTCTGAATATTGGTATGAGGATAAATTAAGTTAATTCATATAATGAACTTAAGTTGTATCTTAGTGTATACTAAATACTCTAGAAAGATCACTTACCATTAGCATGAATTACAGTATGCTTCATGACATATACTTCACAGAATTACCATATTAAGTTAGATTATTTAAATACCCTACAATGGTACTTGATATATAGAAAGATTTCAGTAAGTATTAATTCCCATCCCCTTTTAATTTTCCCCTAGACTACATCTCCTCTATTTCTCCAAGTATCTCTCCTATGGTCTCTTGTTCTTTAATCATCCTGTTCAACTTCCAGTCAGATTCTTAGTGGACCTCTTATGCTTCAGAATCATACTCTGTGTGAAGTGAGACTTTCTGAAAGTGCAAAGTTGCTGTCAGCCACCTTCATCCTGCCTGTGGCTTCAGGTGTTTCAGCCCTAAAGCTAAGCTCTGGGCTGTGACCACAGCACCTGGGAAGATGGCCCTACTGAGGGAGGGGAAGGCTCCTGTTGTACAATGCATCAGGCCTTTGTTAAATTATAAATCAGGCTTTGAGACAGTCTCTACCTTTTCAAGAGTGGTTGGTGTTATTTTCTAGAATTTACCTGCTGCTTTGAGACATCGGGTCCTGAAGGAGCCCGTAGCCCTGGCCTGAATTGCTATCACTGGTCCAGACCGTGTGTATCTCTTTTCATCCTCAGTAACCCCATAAGATAGATGTAGTTATTATCTGTATTTTATAGATGCCAAGACTAAGCTCAGAGGAATCAAGGCATTAGCCCCTGGTTGAAGGGAAGGTGAGTCTCACATGGTAGAAGAATGTAAACTGCTGCTAGGCTGTGCCTTCCTCCTCTTCCCCATGCTCACCTCTGTACGCACAGCCCATCTGCCCTGAGATGCATGGCTCCACCCGGAGCCGCCAACCTGACCACCACCTATCAGAGCCCACAGACCTGTAGCCCTTCTGGGCTCTGATATCTGGCAGCTAGCCTTGGCCCTGCCCTCTCTGTGACCTCTGATAAACACATCTTGCCCCCCAGCTCCCAAAGTCACTAAGGGGACCTTGGGTTTGCTGAGTCAAAACTCAAGGAAGGTCAAGCCCTAAGAAACTCTTGTGCCCAAAGTTACAGTCATCGGCTTCTCCAGGCTTACCTCCTTCATCCACAGCCCGTCCCCTGCTTCCCCAGGCCTGTCCAGCTAATGCTCCTCAGAGGTGCAGCAAAGGGCTTATGAGCAGTAGACTCAGAATCTGACTTGGGTCCAAGAGCTAACGGTCATTGATTGCCTCTTACGTGTCTGATCTTAGGCACATGCCTTGACTCCTCTGAGCTCAGTCTTGTCATCTAAAAATGGGAATAAGAATTGTATCCATTTTCTGGAGTTAGTATGAGGTTGAGGTTGGAAGGAAATATGACACACTGTGAAGCAGGAGCTTAACCGATTAGACTTTAGAACAGAACAGATC
Organism: Camelus ferus; assembly: GCF_009834535.1. Classification (NCBI taxonomy): domain Eukaryota; kingdom Metazoa; phylum Chordata; class Mammalia; order Artiodactyla; family Camelidae; genus Camelus; species Camelus ferus. Next base: position 55,848,602 of record NC_045705.1, on the reverse strand, counting down.
TCAGTAAAGAGAGGTAGATTTCATCATCCATTCATCCTGTCCATCTTCCCCCACAGCTCTCCTACTCACTCTCCATCTCCTCATTACCCTTTACTCCCCCTCATTCTCTCTTACTTAGAGGGATTTCAGATATTTAGAATGGGATTTGGGGATAAGCCATTAATAAGAGGAGTCTTTTCTTGAAGGAAGCATCATCATCAAATGGATGATCTCAGCAGGGTTCACGGAGAGGAGGGAGGATCATGGTCAATGGCAGAGGGTAAGGAAGGAACCCTGAGCCCCTGGACTCAGGAAACTGAGAGTAGGAAGCTGAGGACCACTTCTAGATAGTGGGAGGGTCTCCTCAGGGGGAACTCCTACAACCAAGAGGGGCACAGACAGGGAGAAACAGTTTGTGGATGGAGGTGAGGACATTCTGACAGGACAGGCTGAAAAGAGGGTCTCGGAGGTTTGGAGCAGGGGGCTCCCATCCCATGAAGGAAGCCTGCTCTGTGTAGGCAGCACGTCTCTCTCCTCTACCCATCTGTGGGGCTCCTGGTTTTAAGCCAGGCTTCGCAAAGCACTGAATTCCCATCTGCGGGAGCCCTGAATGGGGAGGGAGCGTTGTGGTTTCCACTTCACTCAGAACTCTTTCTTCTTCCGCTGCCCCATCTGCCTCAACACATCCACTTGATAATTCGATTCCTCCAGTTGAGAAGTGTGGGGAGAACCCTCTCTCCTGTGCGTCTGTCATTGTGTATACGGTGGGGGAGCAGAGAACACAATTTAACGGCACAGGTCTTCACGGAGCTACGTGAGGCTGGGAATTCATCGAGAACAACCTTCTGCCTAGGGTAGGAATTCCCTCTGAAACACCCATTTCATACAGTTACAGATGAAGCCCTTTCTTTCATGGGAAGGAGTGCCTGGCTTTTCCACTGAGCCCTGGTTTTTTGTTAGACAACAGAATATGTACAAAGTTCTAACGCAAATGAAAATCCTTTTGTCCTGGTCATAAAGTATAACTCAGATCCCTGTTCCAGAGGATAACCTTTCCATGTTGGAGTATTCACACATCTGTTAAACCCCAATTGCATTCATTATAACACATCTTAGTGATATAACAGTGAGTCAGACAGTCACAGCCCTTGACTTCACAAAGCTAACTGTTTAACTGAAGACGGCCATCTTTGCCACCACCCTTTCCCCAATCGGTCTACTCTTCCCTGACCTCAGAGAAATAAGTTAAGTGATTTAAATTATGCAAAATACTTACTGCAATGTCGAGCCCATAAGCAAGGCTTCAGTAAATGTCTGTTATTTTGTTATTACTGTTAAATGAACAGATGTAAGTACAGAATAAGATAGTTGTTGGCTGGAGCAAGCATGATTGCAGTTAGACACAATAAAAACCAATGTTTCTGGAGTACTTGGCATCTGTAAGGCACTACTTTAAACCCTTTTCGTATATTAACTAAGTCAATGTCACGACAATCTTAGGAAGATGTTAAAACCCTGTTTTACAGGTGGGAGAACTGAGTCATACAACTAGTAAGAGGTGCTGGATTCAGCCACTCAGACAGTCTGATTCCAGAGTCTGCTCTTAACCGCTGTTCTCTACTCCCTAAGACTCCCCTGCAGTAAAGGGTTGAAAATTTGAAAAGAGTTAGTGGAGATGGTGATGTGGGGAGGGTGTCGAGCTCTTTCCTAGAGGTATGAGAAGGGACGGGAAGGGGCATCCCTTCTCCTCCTCACGGGAGCCAGCACACACACACACACACGCATCCAGTTCCCAGGGGGCCTGGGTAAACAGGAGAATTTCATGGCTGAACTAGAGGACCTGAGGATGCTGTGTTAATTGAGACACGTTAGGTTCAAGGACAGTCCTGGTTTGAGAGTTGAGGGAGTTCATGAATTTGACCAACAGAAATTTTCTCTTAGCAAAAGGGCCATTTACTAGAGTAAATGCTGTTTACAGAAGAGGAAATTGAAGCTCAGAGAAGGGTGGGGACTTTCTAAGTCTGATTTAATTTGTCACGGAAATACCCAGGCTGGGACTCGAAGCTCTTGACTTGCTCTCCCTGGCACTATCCCTGAGCCCCTTTGCCTTTACCTGTGCTCCTTCCGGGAGAAGGAAGAGATGGAATCTACAACATCTTAGGTAGTTTCCAGGCCGCAGCCAGGGCTGGGGGGCTCCTGGTTATTTCTTTAAAAATAAATATGCCATTTACAAAACAGAAACAGACTCACAGACATAGAAAACAAACTTACAGTTACCAGGGGGGAAAGGAGTGAGTGGGAAGGGATAAATTGGGAGTTCGAGATTTGCAGATACTAACTACTATATATAAAATAAATAAACAAGTTTCTACTGTATAGCACAGGGAACTATATTCAGTATCTTGTAGTCACCTATAATGAAGAAGAATATGAAAAACAATATGTATGTATATGTATGACTGAAACATTGTGCTGTACACCAGAAATTGACACAATATTGTAAACTGTACTTCAATTAAAAAAATTTTTTTTAAAGCAGAGGAAAAAAATAAATATGCCATTTAAATACAGAAATAAGCAAACTCTACTCAGGGCCTTGGGGGGAGAGGCCACCCATCCTGGGTCCTGGCCCTACAGATAGTGTTATCGGAGCCCTGAGAGGGCCCCTCCCATGGCCAGGCCTTGGAGTGAGTCAGCCTAGCACCAGGGCAGGACAAGCCCTATCATTCTGACCTGGATGCTGAGTGGGAGAGAGGAGTAAGGACTCATAGTCCATAAACTCAGGCTATGATTATTTCCCCTCTGAGAAAAGGAGAGGTGCTAGAGATCTCTGTATACCCTGCTTCCCTTTTTGTGTGCCTGAGCCGCAAAGAGCTCTCTGCTCACAGAGTGATGGTGAGGTCTTTGCACTACAGGCTGTCTGGTCCAAACCCTTGTCTTGCCCCACACACCAGTCACAGACAACAGCCATCCTACTAGGTCCGCATGCTTGTCTTGGCATAAAAGTAAAGGAATCATTGAAAAATTTAGTCTTTTGATTTTTTTTTCTGTTCCTCTTACATCAATGGCTCAATGGAAAAAGTGTAATAATCTTCTTTCCACAAATTGATAATAGATTTAATGTCACAACAACTTTCTTAGAGTTCGTACAAATTCACAGTAGTTTTTAATTGTTAGTGTCTGGGAAGATTACATTATGGTGAATAAAAGAGAAAGCCATACAAGTTCAGAAAATAAATCCTATCATCTCTAGACCTCAGTTTTTTGTCAATAATATAAATATTATGAAACTACCAAAATTATTGTGATGATGTATATACAGCACCTAGTCCTAGGCCTGACACAGGATAGAAAATCAAAGAAAGACTTTGCAGATGAGTATTTTAATGACTGTGTCCTGACCCTGACTGAAGGATAGTAAACAGTGAACAATACATCGTTAATGTTCAAAAAAAAGTAACTAGGGCTGGGTCGGGATGGAGGTCAGAATTCAATTTTTAACAACTCAAGAGAGCTTGGCTCTTTATAACCATGGAAACTGGATTGGAATGAGTCGTCTGAGGTCCTATAGTTCCTGTTTAACTGTTGTCAGGTAGAAGTCTCTGCAAAGAACTAGTGGTCCAAAAAAACAAATAAAAAAAAAAAACCCAAAAAATCCCCCAAAAGCAAAAAAACAAAGACCCCAAACCATAAACAAACAGACAATGAAACACTGCCTGGTGGTAGATATTATTTCTCAGAAAAAAACTGCAGCCAAGTCCTTATCCTGTTGCCTGAAGTCAGCATAGAATGACCCCTACCCACCTTCAGAATGAGAGAAGACTCAGCTTTGGGACTGTGACTTTGGCGGCTGACATACTGTTCTCTGTCTACAAGTTCAACTTTCCTGCCTGCTTATGAGGCCTGTCATAGTAGGAGTGGGGCTGAAAATGTTGAGAAGCTGGGATCTCAGATTCAGGGAAAAGAGGAGATATTCGTGTTCATTCCCCATTTTTTCTTTTTCTTTTTTGTTGAAGTACAGTTGATTTGCAATATTAGTTTCAGGTGTACAGCATAGTGATTCAGCATTTTACAGATTATACTTCATTAAAAGTTATTACAAGATAATGGCTTTGATTCTTTGTGCTATATAATATATCCTTGTTACTTATCTATTTTATACATAGTAGTTTGTATCTCTTAATCTCATACACCTAATTTGTCTCTCCCCCTTCCCTCTCCCCACTGGTAACCACTAGTTTGTTTTCTATGTCTGTGGGTCTCTTTCTGTTTTGCACATACACTTACTTGTATTATTTTTTGATTTCACACTTAAGTGGTATCATACTGTTCATTCTGAATTAACATGCTCTTGAAACTTTTTAGTCCAATCATCTATGAAGCATGAGTTGTGGATCAGAAATTGTTTTTTAAAAAAATACTTTGTCTTCTTTTGATGTTAAATTCTAAAGTAGACACTGATAAATTAAGGAAGACTATGTATCTCAGATCTGAGACCAGGGCTTTTTATACAGTAGGGAAACAATTATGAAGGGAAGCATTTAATTCATGTATATATTAATCTATCCATCTATCTATCATATTTCTTCATTCATTCATTCATTCATAAATATAACAAAAAGCTTAGTGTGTAGAACAGTATGGAACTGCTCGGGGCTTCATGTGTTTTCCGGATTGTGGAAGTACAACTCTGCCGCTCCCTTGTGGTCACCAGATACCCTACAAGTCTCTGGTTTCTTGTCAACTGCTTAATTTTGAGATGCTTTTGAGGGCGTAAACTCCATCCTCTCTGTAATTCAGTATCCCCATGATAACCACAGAATAATAATAATTTTCAAAATAGCAGAATAGTGTTATGTGGAGGAGGACAGCATCTAAAATTAGACAAACTGCAATTTGAGTTTAGTCTTTGGAACATGTATATGACATTGAGCAATTTAACTTACATGAATTTGGAGATCTTTAGTATGAAATTCGGATGTGTTTGCCATCTAGTGTTTAAATTAGAACTTAATGATCTAATGCATCAACAGATTTATTATAGAGACTAGCATAAAGTAAGAACCTTATAAATGTTACCTATTAATATATATATTTAAGCACCTTCAGCATATCAATTACTGCTCTGAGTTTTATATGCAATATCTCAATCATTAATATACTACACAGTGAGCGTTTCTCCCCCTTTTCCAAATGAGTAAAGTATAACTTAGAATATGTAAGAAAATATCCAAACATTTATATAGCTAGAAAATAATTTCACTTATAGAGTACTCTAACAATACAAATACATATAAACTAAAAATTGAAAGGTCTCATGCAGCCTTACCTTCCTAATCTCATTCCTCTCCCTGGAGGAAATCAGTCTTAGCTGTCTAGCGTGACTATTTCCAAATATATTTATGATATTTGGGGGAGGAGGAGGCTCTGATGGAGAGGGAGGGAGAAGAGGAGGGGAAGAGTGATGGAGGTGTGGGGAAAAAAATATTCAACATTTGTTTCTTTAACTCTTGAAAAAGCTCTTTCCATTACATTAAATTGAAGGTAATATTATCTTTTCTGCAATCCTGGGGTAAAAGAAGACAGGCTAATATCTAAAATCATTTTGTATCTCTGTAATTCTGTCTCCACATCTGTAGAAAGGGGGTTACAATAGTACCTGACTCACAGAATTAATAATGAGGTGGGGGTTGGGGGTAGAGCTCAGTGATAGAGCACGTGCTTGGTGTGCATGAGGTCCTGTGTTCGATCCCCAGTGCCTCTGTTAAGGGAAAAAGAAAAATAAATTTTAAATAATGAGTTAGCATATTGTTCATGCCTTGTACATAGAGTCAGCAGAATAATTAGATTATTATTACTATTACAAGGAGTGTTATTAGTGTTATTATCTTTGAAATATCCTGGTGTGTATATTGAGGGTGTGAGAAGTTGGAGCCAGGACATAGGATCACAGATGGGTAGAGGTAGGAATAAAAGAATACAGAATGGAATTATGTTGTCAAGGTTTTAACATAGGTCTTTTTCTGAAAAGAGAAAGAGAAAGTTAGTCCCTTCCAGAGAACGGCATGGCAAAAGTAACATTTTTTCAAGGAGAGAGATGTGGGAGCAGGAAGTGAAAAGCTGTTAGCTCTTCATAGAAGAAAAGAACAGGGAGGATATAACAGCCAATGATTGTGATGCTAACCATGCAGATGACTCTGGCAGTAAAGATGGCGGCATAACGCAGGTAGGAGCAGGTACCCACATGGTAGTCAAAGGGTTTGGCCATCAGTACAGAGGATTCCATAAAGGATAATATAAGGAGGAAACATTATTGGACATAAGCTTGAAAGCTAAACTCTGTGGCACTGAAACACAGGATCCCATAACTGTGGGGAGGATGGGTAGAACTAAAGACCAGATGCATTTAAGCCCATGTGGAAAGGAACATCAGTTCATCAGGGAAGGATCCTTCCTGACATTGGCCAGAATGGCCGTGCTGCCCACGGGGACGTGTAGAGAAACCGAGGGGGTGGGGATCCAGGCAGGGAGAGCTAGGGATGCCTGTGAGATTGAAGTAGAAGATTCTTGGTGTGAGTCACCGTGGGCGTGACTGGTAGAGGCACTGCAGAGGCCTTTTGTCTTATATCTATTCAGAAATCTGGGTCAAAGTTCAAATGTGAGACAAATAAATTTGCAACCAGTGAATTTAGGGAAAGCGCAAAGATCCTTTACATGTTTCTCAAGAGAAGCTGTTCATCCTATACCCACATGGTGATGAGCAGAATGCCGAGGAGAACTCTCACTCAGAACTTTCGGGAACCATGCCAATGGACAGGCACACTGCTCTATGGATTGACTTGTGGGCTGGCATTAGATAAACCTCCTTTCTTCCTACATAGAGTAAAGCGTGGTTCATCTAGAAGTATTTTGAAAGCTAGTTCCTAGTTTTCAATGGATAAATACTCTAAGTACCAATCATTTGTTACAAAGAAGAATAAAGTTTCTTCTGTAGAAATAAGGTTCAATGCAAATTTAAAAGAGGAGAGAACATATTGTGCTTATTCATTTGAGGTAGACTGTGGGAAAGGGTGTCAGGGAAATAAAAACAAGAGCTATTTCTAAAGGAAGCAGCAAGAACAAAGTCACAAATGGGAAATCCCCAGTCATGTCCAGAGGTTTCTGATTGGCATATAATGTATGCACTTGCATAAAAAATGTTCAAGAAAGTTCCAAACAATTTGAGAATCTCAGAGTTCATAGGACATTTAGAGGCTTTGTACAATCATCTATGTTTTGCCTGAATATTTAAATGCTGGTAAATAATTTTGCTGCTTTTTCTCAGATATTTATGGTGGTGGGCAATCTATGAGATAGTCTGTTCCATTAGTGGACAACTCCGATTGTTGAGATGTCTTTCCTATATTGCTCTAAAAATGTACCTTCTTGTAACTTCCCACAATAGATTTTAGTAATTTTATATAAAGGAACACAGAATAGGAATTGTTATTTTTTCATCAAAATGCCACTTTTATATAGATCTGTTATCTACCCATCTCATTTTCTTTATATGAACTTTAGTTCTTCTAATCCCTTCTCAATTTCTGTCTGTAATTATAAAGCCTTTGTCACCGTTAACTGTTTTCCTCTCTCCAGTTCTTTTGTAGGTATAGATTCCTACCTCAATTCATATTTAATAATAGGTTAATGGATGCATTTTCAGCACTCAAAGGCAAGTTTAGGTTAAAACATCTAACCGGCATAAATATCACCTTTCAAAATGTGTTTGTTGTCTTCATCTGTTCCACCATGACAATGTGATAAGACACAGAAAGGGAATTTCTGGTACATTTTCTCTTTTAAAGTCACTCCATATTAGTGAACTCTGATCTGCCTCTGACAGTGTGAGCTGACCATCCTTTCTAAGATCCCCAAAACTTCTGATGAATATGCTGCATTTTTTATAGCTCATTTCTACGTATATCAAATCTGTGTTTGCACATCTTTCTCCCTAACTCGGCTACACAGCCCTTTAAGTTAGGGATTATATTTAATTCACCTTTGTTTCTCAAGTACCTATTGTAAGACCTGTTACACTTAATGAATTTAGACAATGAATTTTGGTGAATGGGTAAATTTTGAATGATCCCTCAGGTATTTATTAGATGTTTACTATGATACACACTTCCATTGAGATTCAGGGAAGTAGACAGTGATGCCCAGGCATAGAGATTACAGAGAAACAGACATCCACAGACAAAGTAGTTGACACCTCTAGGCGCACGGGAGGACTTACGAGCAAACAGGCCCAAGTTGCTCACACACTGTTCAGACATATAGCCCATTCACACAGTCAGGCATGATGTGGATCTTACGTATTCTCATAAACATTGCCTTGCCAATCTCCTTCTTCTTAGGGTCACCCACCCTCACATGCCCTTTGGATGTGATACCTCATGTTTTATACTCCTCACCCAAGTCGTCAGCAGGTGTGCAAGGTCCCTTTTAAAGTGTGACACATGGACTAACTATTCTGTTTTCATCTGACCAGAACACCAAAGACAGAAAACTTTCCCCTCACTTGTACCACAAACTCTTTTTGTATTGATATTATCTTATTAAATTTCATGATGTATGATTTTGGGTAAAGTCCTTAACTTATCCAAGGAACCCACCTAAGTCTCAATCTCTTCATCTGTATATTAGGAACTGTAATGAAAAGTTACTCAAATCAAAGCCCAATGCTCTAGGCAGAACAACAACAACAAAAGCTTAAGAATTTTTGTGAAGATGAATTAGATAAAGGTTTGAAGCTCTCAGGGCATTGAGTAGTAACAGTAAGATTTGACTATGTAATTGACTTTATCCTATTACCGGTATACCCTGAGCTCCTGTGAGGAGCCAGATTCCACACCTCAGCTTTTCAAGCCCCCTTACAGATACCTGTATTTCCCACTTAAAGTTATAGAGTTGAAGCTTAATCTTAAGGGCAGTACCTATGCTTATCCCTATCACAATTCATTATGCTAGTTTTGTTCCCTTGCCCTATCTGTCAACAATACTTTTGGATCCAGCTGTTCAGCAGTGATAACGTTTGACAATCATGCCAAGAGGCTGGGGTGGGCTATCAGAGGAGCCAAGGCTAGTGAGTGCTCTAAAGGGAATCGGTAAGAAGTCAGATAAAGGGAGTGCTTGGGGAAGATGTCTCATGAAAGCACATCCATAAGATGGACAGGAAATAAGGAGAGAAATTTTATATATATTACATATACATATATAATATAGAAACACCGAGGAACGTGGGATTTCTAGAAGGTGCATGAGTAAGAGAGGGACAAAGATAGGAGGATCTGGCATCTAAAATTTGGTTGTGGGAGATTTCTGGCTGAGGGAAATGTCTTACAAACAGACAGGGAAAGGGCGATCAAAGTGGAGCGTGAGTGGAGGCTCACACAAACCAATTAAAAATTACTTGGAAACTTTTATGACAGGAAAGGACAGGAAAACAGTTAATATCCGTGTAATGGAATATCCATATAAGAACTACCTCTCAACAATGAAAGGGGAATAAACTATTGACAAACACAACAACTTAAATGAATTTCAAAGGCATTGTGCTAAGTGAAAGAAGTTAATCTTTAAAAAAACTGCATGTCACATGATTTTTCATATGACATTTTTTAAAAAACAAACGTGATTGTCAGGGGTTGGGGTGAAGAGTATAACTGTAAAACATAGTGAGAGGGAGTTATGTTAGGATGTGGGAAGTGCTCTGCATCCTGCATTAGTAAGTTTTATGGTATGCTAATTAAGAGAGAGGAAAGAGAGTGAGAGATTGAGAGAGAAGGTCCAATAACCTTGTTTCACAGATGGAGAAACTGGGGACTGAGGTGAGGGCTGGGGAAGATCCCATGGCCAGAGAGTGTTTCTGGAGACACCCTACTCACACACGCACACACACAGGTGTATGCAGAGTCATGCCCATGCTCACAAACCACCCACAAAGGAAGGGGAAGAGGACAGATCTAGAGAAAGGGCCTTTTAAGAGGTTTAGTAAAATGTTTGAAAATGTGGTGGTATTAATATATTTTTCACATTTCAGGCAAAAATATAAGTAAAGGAAAGAAAAATCAGAACATCTTCATTACCATGTTTACATCATGAAATGTCTGAAACGATCACTTCCCATTCATAAATCAGAATTGTTAAGTAATTGACAAATTCTGTATCCATAAACAGGATGTTTGACCACAGGTTTCTTTTTTATAGCACAGGGAACTATATTCAATACCTTGTAGTAACCTATAATGAAAAAGAATATGAAAACAAATATATGTGTGTATATGTATTACTGAAACACTAATGCTGTACACCAGAAATTGATACAACATTGTAAACTGACTATACTTCAATAAAAATTTTAAAAATAAATTTAAAAAACACAGGATGTTTGAAAGTTCAGTGTTGCTTAGATTTTGGGGGGCCCTTCTTAAGAACTGCTAAATGATCATGAACATGCAACAGATTAATTCATGTATAATTCTTGGAATAATGCCTGAACCAGGATGTTTGCTATGACTGTAAGAAATTGAAGTCTGTCACAAATTAAATAAATCAACCCTAGCCAGACTCCACAAATAACATGCTTTTTAAAGGACTACAATAACAGCTTTGGAGGGTTAGAGAATGGCAGGTAGTCATCTTTGGGAAGACCACAAGCTGATGGGGAAACACAATTACTGCCCTGGCTGAACTCAGGGTATGCTAGGGATTAAACTGTCCTGACTTGATAATCTCTCCAGAGGAAAGCATAGACATGCCTCCTGCTTTCAGGTCAGTACTAACTCAAGATCTTTCTGTGTAGGAGGGTTATAGGTTTAGCAAAACAAGTGGTAGAGGTCAGAGGAAAAACGGAGACTAAGAGACTTGTCTCAAAGCTGCACTTGTATGGAAAGACACTGTGTTTACTTAAATTGTACTGTAAATATCCTTATATATGACTGGATCAGTAGGTAACTATTGATTTATTAATGAAAAGTTTTTTTTTCAAAGCAAGGAATTATAAAAAAAAGAATGCATATGCTAAGAGTTTTATTTAAAATTAAAATCTATACATGTACATTTATTTTTAAAAATCAGTAATTTTCAATACTCATTCTGTCGTTTATCTCCACTGATTTTTTCCCATTTTTTATTGAATCATAGTTGATTTACAGTGTTGTGTTAGTTTCTGGTATACAGCATAGTGATTCAATTATACATGTATATGTACCCATTCTTTTTCATTCCAGGTTACTATAAACTATTGAATATAGTTCCCTGTGCTATTGATACAGGCTGCTTAAAGATTAATAGATTGTAAAATCATATTATGGCATCACTTGTTACTAAGTTAGTAAATTTGGGTTCTCAACTTGATCCCAGTAACTTCTTATTTATATTTAGATATCTGTTTCTTTTTCTGAACATAAGAGTTCTGCAACCTAATTTTTTTCTAGCACATTGCCTCTAAATTTGTGTCCCACATTTATCGCTGTAGGCTGTCTTCTTATAACAATCAAGGGAACAACACTGTAGCTCCCTTTCTAATAATTTTTTGGAAATAGGGCAATACACTGCATTTGCCATTTTTACAAAAATCTTTTACATGACTTAAATGTTTACCACCACCAAACTTTTTATTTTCTTGACATCCTTGTAGTGCTCAATTGGGGTGCAGTTTCCTTATATATAGTTCATTTTTTTAGAATGATGCCCATTTCAGACTAAATGGCAAAGGTAACTAGAAACCTATGTCCCTAAATGAAATACACGCAATATATCAACTTCATAAGAATAAGTGGTATGTAGAGAAAGACAACCAAAACCAAAATAACAATGAATAGAACCCTCATGTCCAGCTTTCCAAGGACCATCGCTAACCAGATGCATAATGACTAAATGCTGCAGGAGTAGACATGTATTAGTTTTGAGTTGTTCTGTATCCAAATATCCCTCCAAATTTGAAGGAATCTCTCATTATTTACCATTTCATTTTTTATTAGTTCCGCCCCACCACAGAAGCGAAAAGGAGAATTTTGCTCTCCCCAACCCCCAAATCCAGGGCACAGTCTCATCCAGGCTCTAATATGTAGATTCTACAACTTGGTTCAAAAATGATTAAAACAAAGCAAATTGAATCCTATAACTTGATTCAAAACTGATATGAAAAGAAAAGACTAATGTGTACAGAATGGACGTTGTAACAGTGGTGTCCTCAGGACTCAGGTTCATAGCTGCAGAAGTAGATCCTGTTTCTGCTAAAAGAGAATTGATGGACATTTACTACTTGTTTCATGGGAAATGCCTTGTTGCCTGAACATTTTGCGAGTAATTCTGAATGCCACCCTAATATTCTTCCAATTAAATGCCAATTGGAATCCAATTACTAGCTTAAAAGAGCCAGAGTCAATTTCTCTACCTGCAACTTCTATTGCTTATACATGTTTCTAAATAATACAGTAAATCTTATATGTCGTATTTTTCACATTGAGGATTCACTGGCTCTTCATTGTTAGACAATGCATCTCTGTATACACTGCATTTAGGGAGAGGATAATGAAAGTGGAGGCAACTGATACTAGCTTTCTCCAGTGAAAATGATAGATGAGTTTTTTCCCTGTTGAAGTTACTGGAATATTCTTAGAGTGCTCATTGCCTCGAGAGAACATCAGTATGGAGAGTCCCTTAGGTGAGACAGAGAGAATCTAGACTGGACTGATTATTTCCATAAGTTTTCAATCAGCAAATAGAATGTGGGAAGGAGGTTCAAGTAGAAGAATCAGCTTAGAAATAGGAAGAAACAGCAGTCTTCAGAGAGCAATGAACATTATAACTTTTTTGGCCACCTACTCATAACCAGACTAGATCCATTTAATAGCACAGAACTAACAGTAGATGAATAAGTTAATTATCTATAACATTAACAATAGACTGTAGACCACAGTTCAACCAAAATGAACAGCATAAAGACTCAAAGAGTTCGAAGAAGGTTGAAGGAAGAAACTATTGTTATCAGTGCATAACATTACTTTTGCCAGGTTTTCTGCCCTGATTAGCAGGAAAATGTCGTAAAGTAAAAAAGCCCTGAGTTCTTTTATGTAAGAAGCAAGGGAGGAGAGATGGAAACCTGGGGTGAAATATCAGGAGGTACAGTAGAAAGCTGAAAAGAAGAAAATTAGTTGCGTGGGTGTACAGCAGCCTTTGGAATGAAGGAAAGGATTGATGGGGAATCTGGCTTCAACTAGCTGATAGGAGATTAGTTGGTTGCTATTGAAGTCTTAATCGTATCAGTTTCCCTCTAATGATAAAATACATGGATATGCTAAGGGAGACTGAAGTTTCAGAAGTAAGCTTTCTAGAATTCTGTACATTTGCTAATTTTCCTCTCCAAAGTTTGTTTCCTTACAGAGCAACAGCATTTCCAATACAGTTAGATACAAAACATAGATACGAGAAAATGATAAATATGTCATTCTAATTTTTTTGTATAGAATACACAAAATGTACCTCCAAACTACCTCTTTTTTCAGATCACCCATGTTTGAACCAGGCTATTTTAGTCAGCTTATCTTGATGTTTTCTAAAGTAGTGCTTATTCTTCCTTTACAGACAGGATCTGTAATGTCCCATCTCACTCTTTCCTATATCCCTTTCCCCAAGGTCACTGGCACTTATACTCTTTATTGCAATATATATTATACATATTCTAACATAGTATTATATATTCTAATATGCATATTCTCACATGCAGATTAAAATATATAATATATTATATATGCTATAATAAATATTCTAATGAAGGATTCTCTATCTGTTCAAGTCAATGTCTAGATTTATGTAATAATTAAAAATCTCATCTATCTCTGAAAAAAAAGGTATAAGTGTAAAAAAAGTATGCGTATAAAAACTAGGTTCTCTTCCAATAATAGGAAAGGCAAAAAAATCCTAGAGATCTCAAGATTCTGAAATAGAGTCTCAAGCCCTACTGTGCACAGAAAATAGGCAAACAATGCTTCTCTGAATCTGCTTGGTCTTGATGCTGTATATTATGGGGTTCATGAATGGAGGAAAGAGAAAGTAGACATAGCTCATGGTAACGTGGACCACATGTGGGGCATGCTTCCCAAACCTGTGGATGAAAGTCAGGCCAATCACTGTGATGTAAAAGACTAGGACACAGCTGATATGGGAGACACACGTGTTGAGGGCCTTAGCTCGTGCCTCTCCTGAGGCAATGACCATCACTGTCTTAAGGATGAGGATATAAGAGAAGAAGATAATCAGAGCATCTAGGAAGAAAGTCAAAGCAACCAGAATAACTGGGTATACATGATTAAAGGTAATATCGGCACAGGCGAGTTTCATGACATCCTGATGGAGGCAAAAGGCATGGGAAAGAACATGGGAATGGCAATATGGGAACCAAAAAAGCAGCAGAATTGGGGGCACAAGCGATAAAAAGCCCCTTATTATTACCCCCAATCCTACCTTCATCACCCGAGAATTGGTAAGAATGGAGTTGTACCTCAGAGGGGTGCGGATGGCAATGAAATGGTCATAGGCCATGGCAAGCAAGACACCCGATTCTACAATGGAAAGGGAGTGAATGAAATAGGCCTGCAGGAAGCAGGCCCCATGGCTTATGTCTCGGTGATTCACCCATAAGACACCCATTACTGTTGGCATCGTGGTCAATGTCACCATCAGATCTGCGGGGAGCCACCTCATAACCTGAGGGCTGAAAGCAAAGACAAAAGGCCTAAAAACCTTAAAGTGCTGGAAGCAGGGCTCTGGGAATGATCAAAGAGACATTCCCTGTCCCGCCACCCTGAGAGTTAATAAAGATATATAGCCACCAAATGTTTTTCTTTAAGATGCTCTGCTTCAGAGAGGTTAAGGAATTTAGGTAAGTAGGATCTAGTTTATGGCCGGAGTGATAAGGATCTTAAAAGCTATAGTTAAAATGTTTTGCTAGAATTTGTAAACCTTAAAGATTGAGACATTTGTCTTTTACAACTGGACATGTAGTAAATCAATAAAAGTAGAAATAGTATATAAGTAACTTTAAAAATAAAGCGGACGGCAACTTTTAGCCTAGCGTCTTGCAGGCTTGAAGTGCATCCCTCTCGACCCCACTCTTTGTCTTGTCTCTTTCTTTCTCAGTCTCTCAGCCATGCTATCAGGACCTGTTGATTTGCCAGCTGGCCCCGGCAAGATCTGTGCCTGCCAGCATGGCAAGGAAATAGTACATGGGTTCATGAAGACCATGGTCATCCTTGATGAGGTAGAGGAGGGTACCATTGCCAAGAAGCACAGAGACGTAGACTGCAAAGAAGGGGATGGAGATCCAGTGATGGGCTGCCTCCAGACCTGGGAAGCCGGTCAGCAGGAAGGGGGCAGCACTCCTATTGGGCCACATAGTATGTGCACAGGGGGAGAGCAGCCTTCTAGAAACCTTCTACCCAGGAACCCAGATTTTTCAGTGATAATGTAGCAAAGAAGCCTCCATCACAATCTTCATACTTGTGGATAATTAATTGATGAGATAAATGTAACTGCAAGTATTTTCCTGCAGAAGAGTAGAGATACGCATGTTACACTTAAGATGAGTTATACTGGTCTTTCCATAATTAGAAAAAAAAATATTAGGTTAGTGGTTAATTTTTTCTCAAATTAAAAGAAACATTTACATTAATTTTTCCTATTTCCTAATTTTTCCTATTTCCTATTCTCATATTGTGTGTATGCGTGGGTTTTTTTTTTTTTTTTTTTTTTTGCAACAATAGTGATAGCAACAACAAGCAAGATGAATGATTACAAAGGGGTAAGAATCTTACTTAACTGCTTTCTTGCTGTGATTGGTAACTTTAGGGGCACATTCAATTTTGATTTTAATTTTGTCTTTCACAATCATGATAAATACTTTCAGCTAAAATGCTTTTCTTTGTTTGCTTTTGAAACCGAGTATCAGTGTTGGATGGAATGCAATAAGCATTACCATCACTTCCAATTGCTTTGTCACTCCACCAGTTACCCCTTTCTAGAGGCTGGCTATCAGAAGCCATAGCCAGCCACAATTAACAATTAAGTACGAGGGTTTGTTGGACGTACAGCCTTGGAATCCACTTCCAACCCATTGAATCAAAATGCGCATTTTATCACAATCCCCAGGTGGTTCAGATGCACAGTGATATCTGAGAAGCACTGTTCTAAACGTGTCATATCTATTCTGTCTTTGGAGGTAGATGCTTTTTTATTCTTCCACCTGACTGATTACTTCATTCCCTCCAAATATCCTCACATGATAGTTTTCATTGCTCCTTCGCCATTCACTGGTTCTCTTTCTGCATCCGCCCTTTCCAAAATTACTTGACGTTAATTGAAGGTTCAAGTTCTTTCTCTATGTCTCCTCATATCTCTATCTCTTTTTCTTCCAATACTTACCTCTTGATGAGCTGTTGCTCATGTGACCGGTCACATTATAATATTCTGAGAGCTGAAAGGTATCAATCATCTACGCTATTTCCATTTTCTTGGTTCCCACAACCCAAAATAAAGAACCTAGTACCTTTTATGCTGAAGTCTTATTTTACCATAAATTCAGAAGCATCAAGACATGTCTCAGTACCGAGCAGTGGAATACTTCCCTCCTTCATAAGATATCCATAATATCAGAAATAGATCAGAATCAGGACAAATCACAAAGAATCTAAATCTTGTGTAAGAGAATGCTCTGAGGTTGTGTCTGTATAAGCAGGATACTCATTGGGATAGAAATCACCAACACTGCAAGTTCCCTAAAATTAAAGCACAATTAAGTCACATAGAGGTTTAAATTACGATTATTATGCAAATGTTGTTTTATTCCTCAAAGCTTCTGGTTTAAAAACATGGATGAGAGAGTAATGTATAAAAGGAAGAGAAAGACAGATGGGTGAGATAGTGAACTATCCCCAGGGATAAAAATATGCAGCAGTGCATAAGGTCCTGGATTCATCTAAGAAAAGAAATGCAGAATAATTAACTATATTTCCAGACTATAGAGACTTTGTAAAATTTCTGTGAGCTACTCCCTGAAAATTAGGTCTTTGCAGAGACATTTAATAAAACATTCAAGACCAAATCGACACATGTTTTTACTGTTTCTTATGAGCAGAACAATGTTTGAGAAACAGAGACTGTGTTTCTCTCCATAGCTAGGTGTGGGTCAGAAAAATAACAAGATACAGAGAAGGCTGTGGTTGCTCTTAGAAAAGCAGGTCATGTCCCTGAGCCTTTTGGAATAAAGAGAAAACACAAGGAGAAAACATCACAGGAGTAAAAGAGGACCCTGATATTTATCCAGAAGAAAGTTTGTGGATTTCTAAGAGTACAAGATACTTTCTTCAAGGGGGCCAGGGAGGGTATAGCTCAGTGGTAGAGTGCACTCTTAGCAGGCACAAGGTCCTGGGTTCAATCCTCAGTACCTCCATTAAATCATTAAATAAATAAATAAACCGAATTACCTCCACTTAAAAAAAAAAAAAAAAAAAAAAGGATACTGTCTTCAAGCTTAGGCATCCTATAGTCAGTTTCCTCAGATGTGAGACCATACTGTATGCATCCTCCCAAGCCTGTATTATGTAGCAAAAATGCCATTAAAATAGCCTGGCTGTGTATGGGTTTATTTCCTGATAAATGTTAAGAAAATTATACTAGGTGCTTAATAATTACTTTGTCTGGCTATAGATGGGGAAACTATGATCCTGAAATTGATAGGCGGCTCCCAAGAGCGTGTATTTTCTTTAGTGACCTCTTAGGGTTCTGGGGGTCTTGTCTTATCAATATCTGATGTACGGTCCTTCAAGGGACAATGTGTACATGAAAGTATAAACAGGCAGTAGAAGCATCATTTCTCTGTATCATCTGGGACAAGTGGAAAGTACCATTTTGACTCTGCACAGAATTTGGGAGCACATGCCACATGACTGCCACTGTGTTTATTGCACAGTCTCTGTCTTGAGGAAGCTCACAATGTGAACCAGGAGTTTATAATTGGGTTTAATTCTGTATACTCCATTCCTCTGGAGCGGGATGAGGGAGAGGCCCCCATAGACTCTAGGGTGATGAGCCAAGGTCAGAATCCCAGGAATTTTCCTGATGAGTCTCGCTAACAAGGACCCCTGCCTTTTCTAAGAGAGAGTTCCTATGGTAAACACACGGTCTGCTGTTAGGATCTGATAAAGCCTAGAGACCTCTACCAGACAAAGGATAAGAGCACACAAAGCCACAGTTAATTCTGGGCACACACAGTCATCCTGTGCCGATCAAGGGTCCCAGAGGAGAAAAGCCAAATCTCATTCAGTTCCTTGAACACCCTTATTTAAAAGAATGAAAAAGCCTGTGCTGCCGAGTTCCTCACCTCAGCTGGGATCTTCCCTCTAGGCAAGCCTCTGGCAAAAAGTTAAATTCTTTCCTTGGTTGCATCTAACATCAGAAGGGAGAGGTGTCCTTCCATTTTTCTGTTCCTGACACTCCCCGACTCCAGTCTTGCTCCTGGAATAGGGATTCACTGCTGCCCTATTTGAAGACTCAGTCCAGGTGATTCCCTCACTCAGCCTCCTCAAGAGGCCCCTTTATAAACCTCATGCATGTAGGAATCACCTCCCCAGAGTTTTAGCTCTATAGCCACTCAGGAGACTCCTGGGTCTCTCTACCCTCCCTCCTCTTTCTGGGAGGAGCAGAGCCACTCAATCAAGGCCCTCAGGCTTTTCAGGCATCAATCAATATCCTCAGGAAACAGTCAATGTTTCCTAAAGAAAAGTGATCTGGCTGTAGTATTTGCCGTCTTACCTGGGATCTTCCATCTGCGTGGGCCTCTGGAGAACCTTCAGTTCCAAATGTATGCTAGTTTCTCTCAGGGGTCACATATACCATTGTTGCTCATAGAGGTTATGACTCCAGTTGCATTTTTGTCTTTCCTGTTTCTTTGGAGAAATAAGTTCTTATCCAGAAGAGCATCAGTGGATTTCTTAATAGCCCAGTGTAGGGGGACAGTCAAGGTAATCTTCGAATTACATTATCTTTAGATCATTGATCATTTTGTGTCAGGTTAACAAGGAGGAACATGATCTCTTTATTCACAGACTGTAACCATGCCATGAGTACTAGAGAGAAAATATTTACCATAAATGCTCGTAACACTGTCATTACTATATGAAAGGTAGCATGCTAGGGGAGGGGGAAGGGGAGGGTATAGCTCAAGTGGTAGAGTGTGTGCTTAACATACATGAGGCCCTGGGTTCAATCCCTAGTACCTCCTCTAAAAATAAGTAAATAAATAAATAAACCTAATTACCTCCCCCGTAAAAAAAAAAAAAAAAAAAAAAAAAAAAAAGCATGCTAAGGAGAATACATAGAAAATATTTGCGGGATCAGAGAAAACTTCCCAGAAAAATTGTGACTTAAGCTGATAACTGAGCAATGAAATTATAAGGAATATGATAGTTGTAAGTACGGTAGAGTTTAGTTCCAGAGGGAAGATGGGAGGCCAAAAGCAAGACAAAATATGATGAATTTTTAAAAATTTTTAGAATAGCTAAAACAAAACATGTTGGAAAATTTGACACAAAATGTATCTGTGGTTGCAGGTTCTAATCAGGTAGGGTCATTTAAGGAGGTTGGACTTTACCCTAAGAGCAATGAGTATGAAATAAGGGGGGAAGGGGACATAACCAGATAATCATTATTATATCTTTTCTTTGTTTAAAGTTTGAGGAAGACATTGGAAAAGTAGAGAAGTGGGTGAAGAGAGTATAAAATACAGTTGCAATAATCCAGGTGAGAAATAGTATTGGTGTGGCTATGATGAGGTGTTGTCAGTAGGGCTGGATAGAATTGGATGGGAGTGAGATTCTATGACTCAGGAAGTAGAGAGGTTGGTGGCTGACTGATGGTGGTAGATTGAGGAGAAAAAGTAGTGAAAGATAATGTCTGCTTTTCTGATTTTACCTGAGTGGAGAGCAGTTCCATATAATAAGAAAAGGATCACAGGAAGAAAACAGTTTTTTTAAGTCATCAACAATTATTTGTTGTTTGACTCTTTAGCACTAAGCTTTGTCTTATACACTAAATTTGGAAAAAGAATTAAGGGAACCCACTCAGTTTAGGGCATTCTGCGTCTGTAAGTGTGCAAGTAGAAATGTCTCCTAGGCAGTTCTGTTACGTGTGCCTTGAGTTTAGAAAACAAATGTGAGAGCAGAAGAGACTTGAGAATGATCAATCATCAGATTAAATTAAATTTGAATCTTTGTTTCAAATTACTATAATTAGTTGTTAAGAACATGGACTTGAGCCAGTCTGTGTGTGAGCCCTAATTTCTTATGGTTTGGTGTCTTCACTACACACTGCATTTTAGCTTCCTCATCTGTAAAATGAGGATGATAGAAGTTCTTGAAATGGTTGTTGTGATGATTAAATAAATACTCCTAAAATTGCTGGTAAAATGTGTGTAAATTAATTTATGTAAATGTTGGTGAAAACCTGGAAATGTTAAAAGCTCAATAAGGGATAATTTTGCTTTGTTTGTTATGTTTTCTCGGAAGAATATAGAGGAGGAAAATGTCTAAAATGGATTGAAAAGAAACAAACAAACAAAAAACCATAAGATACTGACATAAAGTCTCTAAAGAACTGAACAGGGGGGTGAATATAGCTCAGTGATTGAGCACATGCTTAGCATGCACGAGGTCCTGGGTTCAATCCCCATACCTCCATTTAAAAAAAAAAAAAAAAAGGGTAAAGAACTGAACAATAAAGTCCATCCAGGATGTGAGGGTAAATGAAGACAAGAAGGAATCAGAAGTAAGCATGTCATTGGGCTGGAGGCCCTGGGATTGTAAGAGAAAGCAATGTTGGGAGTAACTGAGGGAGAAAGCTTGATAATCATTTTCATTTTTTGAAAATAATAATTTTAAAAGGTTATTTAACACTTATAATTTTAGCTATATATTTCATTATATAAAATGTATCATTTAATAGTTTTCTGCTGGTTGAATGTTGTTCCTTCTTAACGTATTTTGACAGGTCAAAACTTTCAGACTTGTCTTTGCCAGCGATAATGACGTTAATGTAATTAACAGAACACATGAGTGTCAATGGCAATATGCATTTTCTCGAATCCACAAAGAAAAGCTCTTCCAAGGTGCATTTTGTTATTATTGATAGATGAATTTACTGAGACTCAGAGTTTAATTAACTTGTTCAAGATCGCAAATGTATGTAAAGAAGACAAGCATAGAGGTACCTTTTTTCTTCAAAATCCACATTCTTTCTGCCATGCTGTGTGATTTGTTTTAAATTGTGTGTCCTATGACTAATTTGACACAGGTAGATTTACTATATACAAAGGTGTAAAAATGATTATAGGTTTAGCTTTTTTAAATGGAATAGCATATTCCCTATTATAATAGCATATTGTAAAATGAATCATATAATTGTATACAAAAATAAGATGATATAATAATTAGAGCTGATTGAGAACCACATTTCTATAATCTCTTCTTATATTTCTTAGATGCTTATGCTTATTTATTTTGATAATAAGAACATAAGATCATGACTGTTACATCTTTTAATTTTTTTAATTTGACAATCTAAATTGTCACTGTATTTTTTAACTTTTATTTTTCTTATTCTTTTTTCCCTCTATTTTTTCTTTTTAAAGCCGAGTATTTTATCCCTTTTTTTTTTCTTTAAATTAGGGGGGATATCAGGTTTTATTTACTTTTATTTGTTTATTATTATTTATTTTAATGGAGTTACTGGGGATTGAACCAAGGACCTCGTGCATGCTAAGCACACACTCTACCACTGAGCTATACCCTCCCCCTGTAACATCTTCTTTAGTTTATAAATGTGGATTTACCATGTTTGTTTCATTGTTTCCCTTAGAATTTGTTTCCAGGTACCTCTCTATTATAGACACTTTTTATCTTAGACTTACTTATGTCATGTTGCCTTACAGTTTTGTTAAATGTATATTTTTTCCTATTTTTAAGTTGTTCTACATCCTTTTAAAAAAATATTTTTAAACTGATGGGGTTACACATGTCAATTGTTCTACTCATTCTTTTCTCTCACAAAACCAACAGGAAAAAAACAATTAAAATGAGGGGGGAATGCTAAGAGAATTAAGAATGAGAGCAAACAATGATGGAAATCAATGGCTTCCAAAGGTTATTTTGTAAATAACCATCTTCAATGGAGAAGTAAATTTGATTACAGGAGAATCTATCGGTTATAGGAAGTCACTCCAAAGATCTTGGTAACATGGGAACACGCATCTCCTTTTCAAAAAAAGAAAGAAAAAGCCATGGACTAGTCATTGATTGAATATATTGATAGTTCATTCACCAACATAGTGTCTACAATTTTGCTTAATATGCATCAAACTATCTAACCTTTCCTACCCCTGTTGAACTAATAAAATAAAGCTTCTCTTCCTATATTGTTGATGTATACATTCTGGTCATGTTGAACTCTGCAAGGAATAAAATGCATGAGAAGACCTAAGTGAAGTTTCTTTAAATATCTTATGTGTTCCATGACTACAAAATTACAATATTTCCTGAAGGCAGTTGATCAACAACCCCCCAATTCAGGAAAAAAAGACAAAATGTTGCCTCTGCAAACATACTATTAGAATGCTTCCATGACTAGGATCACTTTTTCATTAAGCATGTATAGAGGTTAGGAATTGCAGAACATGGAACCAGAACTCAGGTGTGTAAGAAATGGAACTATTTTATTATAGTTTATTTGGACTCCTGAACCCATTAAATGGAAGGCACTGGATATCATCAACTCAGAATCTTTTCACTAATCCTTGGTGGGCATCTAGCCATGCTGGCATCTGCTGGAATCTGAGTTCTTGTTTGGCATTTGGTTGTTTTGGCAGCAAGACCTCTCTTGGTCTGAATATCTTACTCTCATCTACTTCTGACCCGCCCTGCCACCATGCAGCACCAATGGGGTTGTCAAAGACCCTTCGTCATCTCTGATGCACTGTTAGGCATAAAGAAAATTTTTGAACTCTTTTCCTCAGAGTGCTGGAGAACTCCATCAAGCTATCACATTCTCCTCTTTTTGTGTAGACTCTGAAACAATTTCAAGTGTCATTGACTTCAGGTAACCATTGAGACAAGTGATTCTGCCATTTAGGAAATAAAGCAGACAATTTACCAACCAGAGCAATAGAATCAAATTTAATGTCATTGGGGGTGTGTTATGAGCAAGCGGGTGAGAATCAGAGCTATGGCCCTGTGTCTTTTACATGACAGGAATTCCAATCCTTTTGATTCTGAGATACACTGGCATTATATAGTCCATTTTGCCAAGAAACCCATCCAACAGTGGGGAGAACCCCCACAGTTAGTAGATCATGTTCAGAGTCTCTGGAAAGAGAAAAGGCAATTGATGCCATCCTGTATCTGCTTGGTCTTAATGCTATAAATTATTGGATTCATAAATGGGGGGAAGAAGAAATAGACATAGCTCATGATAATATGAAACACATGTGGCACATATTTCCCAAATTGGTGAATGAGGATCAGCCCAGTCACAGTGATGTAGAAAACCAGAACACAGCTGATATGGGAGACACAAATATTTAGAGCCTTAGCCTGCTCTTTACCTGATGCAATCCCCATGACGGTATTAAAGATTAGGACATAAGAGATAAGGATAAGCACAGAGTCCAAGAAACCAGTTAGAGAAACCAGGAGTATAGGATAGAGTCTATTGAAGGCTATGTCAGCACAAGCCAGTTTGATCACATCCTAGTACAGGCAGAAGGCATGGGACAGGACATGGGATCTGCAGTAAGGGAATCTGGAGAGGGTGATGATTATGGGCACAATAAGTATCAATCTTCTCATTAGAACCCCTAGACCTATCTTCACCAGCTTAGTATTGGTGAGAATGGAGGTGTATCTCAGGGGGTTGTGGATGGCAATAAAATGATCATAGGCCATGACGAGCAAGACTCCGGACTCCACAACAGAGAGTGAGTGGGTTAGATAGGCCTGGAAGTAGCAGGCTCCATGGCTGATCTCCCTGTGATCCAGCCACAGAGCACCAAGCACAGTGGGCATCGTTGTCAAAGTCACTCCAAGGTCTGTGGCTGCCAATATAGCTAGAAAGTAGTACATAGGCTCGTAAGGAGTATGGTCTTCTCAGATAAGGAAGAGGAGGGTGCCATTGCCGAGGAGTATGGACACATAGATGACAAAGAAGGAGATGGAGACCCAAGGATGAAATTTCTCCAGACCTGGGAAGCCAGTCAGTAGAAAAGGAGCAGCACTGATGTTGGACCACATGGTGGGTCCCTGAGATGAAAAAAATAAAGCTTTCTCTAAATTTCCTGCCCAGTAGAAATGCAATTTAAGCCACATACATGATTTTAAACTTTCTAGCAGCCACATTAAAAAGCATAAAAAGTATAGTTATAAATACTTTTAATATATATTTTATCTGCTATAGCCAAAATATTATCATTTCAAAATGTAATCAGTACAAAAATCATACCCAAAATATTTTACATTTTACCATACTAATTTTTCAAAATTCAGAATGTAGTTTATACTTACAGAAATTCCTAACTCAAGCTAACCACAAGCTATATAGTACACTTCTTAGACCATAAAATTATTTTTGCCATCTCATTTGAAAAATAATAAATCACAGCACCTGTACAGAATTTTGCCTAACTTGTATCCTTCCTTCATAAATTTCTCACCCTAGTCCTCTGCTTCTAATATTTTCTAATAGCTCATTATCTTGGTCAGACTTCTCTATTAGAGCTTATCTGAATGTCTGACCTGATCTCACCTGAAATCCAAGACATTTTGTTGATTTCTAGTTTTGTCTTCTAGTTTCTTCTTCTCTCTATTGTGAGCATATTTTATATTGTAGGAAAGAGGTCAGCACTTTCATTTTGGATCCACCATTTATACTATGTGCTCATTGATTCAGTAAGTAGAAGTTGATGTTCCCTACATAAATGAAGTCCTAGACTGAACATTAAGGATGCAAACCTCATGATCTTGTGAGTAACAAACATATGCCATCTTTACTTGAATTGAAGCTCACACTGTAATTCTTTGTATGGATAAGCATATTATAGAATCCCACAGGACCAACCCACTCAAGGAGCTCCAAAGAGGGATGCCTGAAGTCTGTCCAGGTACCTGCTACCTCATGGGGTTGTTCTAGTACTAAACTTACGGAGTTTATAGCTTTTTGCTTCTAGAAAGCATTGCATTTGGCTCCAGAAGACAAGAGATAGAAACTTGGAAGTGATTCATTTTTTCAATTTCTAAATTTTAATTCATGGCAATCATACTTGTCTCTGTTATGCAATGATTTGATATTTCTTACTCCTTTAAATCTCATAGTTGTGTGCTAAATGCAGTGAATATATTAGTAAAAGGCAGATATTCACACACATTAGAATGGCCAAAATCTTGAACACTGGTAACACCAAAAGCTGGTGAGAATACAGAGCAACAGGAATTCTCTCACACTGCTGGTGGAAACACAAAAGAGTACAGCCACTTTGAAAGAGTTTGGAGATTTCTTACAAAACTAAACATACTCCTACCATACAGTCCAACAGTAGTGCTCCTTTGTGTTTATCCAGAAGAGTTGAAAACTTTTGTCTACACAAGAACCTGCAATCAGATGTTTACAGCAGCTTTATTCATAATTATCAAAACTCAGAAGTAAACAAGATGCCCTTCAATAGGTGGATAGATAAATACATGTGGTATAGGTATATCCAGACAATGGAATAGTATTCGGCACTTAAAAAAAAAAAAAGAGCTGTCAAGCCATGAAAAATCATGGAGGAAACTTAAATGTATTATATAGATATAATTAAGTTTACTGATCCGAGGGAGGATATAACTTAGTGGTAGAGAGCATGCCTAGCATGCACATGCACGAGGTCCTAGGTTCAATCCCCAGCACCTCTATTTAAATAAATAAGCAAGTAAGTAAACAAACAAACAAACAAACAAACCTGATCACATCCCCACACCAAAAAAAAATATTTTTTAAAAACAAAAAAAATCTCTTTGGTCCTAAAAATTATTAAAAAATAAATTAAATTAAATAGAAATATATTTTTTCAAATATTAAATACTACTCAAAAGAAAAAGATTACTGATTAGTTGACTTTGAGTTTATCAAAGGGAGATTATGAGCAGACAATCTAATCATGTGAGCCTTTAAAAGCATAGTGTGTATACAGACTAGTGATGGAACAAAGACCTAAAGTGATTCAAATTTGAGAATTTGACAGATAGTTACTGGTTTGAGGATGTGAGAGGCCACCTAAGAAGGAATTTAGGCGGCTTCTTGTTGCAGAGATAGGGTGACAGCTGACAGTCTGCAAAAAGCAGGGACCTCATACTTATTGCCACAAGGAACTGAATTTTGCCAACATTATGAATGAGTTTGAAAGTGGATTCTTCTCCAGACTCTACATATAAGAGCCTAGCCCAGCCCTC
Organism: Camelus ferus; assembly: GCF_009834535.1. NCBI lineage: Eukaryota > Metazoa > Chordata > Mammalia > Artiodactyla > Camelidae > Camelus > Camelus ferus. Next base: position 55,822,053 of record NC_045705.1, on the reverse strand, counting down.
ACCTTGATTTTGGCCTTAGGATATCCTAAATAGAAAACCTGATCAAACCTACTAGAATTCTGACCTACAAAACTGTGATATAAATGAGTTTTGCTTTAAACAGCACAGTTTGTCGTAATTCATTAAACAGCAACAGAAAACAAATACAGTAGGGATTGCTATTATCTAGATCTTATTACTGATAAAGTAATATTTAGAGAGTTTATGTATGCCAGTTAGATATTAGCACAAAATTACCACATGACAAAAGCCTATATGGCTTCAATGGCTTACAACATTGCACATTTGTTTTTAACTCGTATGCATGCTTCAGGTAGTTTTGGGTGGCCTTGGCTGGGTGCCTCTGGTGGCTTCTGCCTCTCTTGCTCATGCACCTAAGATTCAGCTGGATGTCATCTCCATCCTATCATTTTCCTGTTTCTTTCTTCTTATACCCATTACACTTTTCTTGGGTTTATTACAATCATATCCCTCACTTTGCCCTCTCCCTCTAGCTAAGTCCCAGATACCTTTTCTACATTTACCAATCTTCAGAACTAAACTTAACACAAAATGTTGTCTGTTGCCTTTCACATTATTACCTGTCTCTCAGATCTAGTGGCTCTAATTAACTCATTCTAATTAAAGCATGATGTACTCCCAATTCAGTGCTAACATCGCTTATCTTCCTGAACTGCTCTATCAACACATCAATCCTCCTGGAACTAATGACAGATTTTGACATACTGACTGTCAGATCATTTATGAAATTTTAATTACCTTATTATTAAAACACTGATGCACTAATGGATAGTATACTGATGATTAAACTGATTTATGTAATGACATTGACTTCCAAATGATAGTGGTACTGTAATTGGCTAATGTATAAGTTGACTGACCCACACACTGCTTTTTCCCTAACAAATGTCCAATTAAGATTCACCAAGAATTCACCAACAAAATGCATATTTAGTCATCATCAGACCCTCCAGACTCCAAGTTTTCCCCAAAAGTGGACATGACTTATCAGATCCAACTCTGTCTTTCCCAGTGGAGCCCTTATCTAATGATCATTTCCAAGCCTTAATGGAATAGCAGCTCTTAAGGACAGGCATTGAGTTCAGAGCACACACAAAGGTTCTGTCATAACTGAGAATCAGTCATATCACTAAAGGCAAAAGGCACACAGGAGAAGAAAGAGCAGAAAGGTAACATAGGGAGATGTGACAGAAAGAAAACTGAACATGGAGAACACACCGAGAGGAGGAGATGATGTAATATAGAGACTTCCATGTGTCCTGATGACCCCGCCCTCTACATTCAACTCAACGTCAGTCTCTCTTCCCCTTCCTGCCTCTTCAAAATAATATAGCATTGTAGGAAAAATGTCTTAATAGTCCTGGGATAACAAGAAGGTCTAGGTAGGAACCTGGATCTCTTGATTATTCATATAAGCACCATGACAAAAAATTTAAAAAAAGAAAAATCACCTCTTATCTCTGAAAGCTAGTACTGTCTAGGGAGTTGAACTTTAAATGTTACCCTGGATAGAGTCTATAAAAGCAAACAGCTACACTCAGTGTTCTATTTACCTTCCTGCAACATGTACTTGAAGGAAGAGCAGTCCATGAAAAGCAATCAGCTTTATTTTCCTCTCTGTTATCTCCATTCCATTCTCCCAGGGTCACTAGAGCCTTACCTGGGGCATCAGGAATTAAGGGGAAAGATAATTCATGAATTTTGATGTAGAGTCTGGTGCAAATATTATCTCTGAAGACTGCTAACAGGATTCACTAGTGAAATTATTTGTATAGAAAAAAATGGTTCCCCATGGTCCCTCTGGCTACTGACAATTAGGCTTGTGAGGTATCTCTTCCTAGCCTCCTCTGGAGAAGGAGGTTAGCCTCCAGAACTCTGTCCTATAACTCCACATTTTCAATGCAGACAGAAAGCAGAATTATAGCTTCAGCTAGCAGATGGAAGTCATGCTGTCAAATCACCTTTGTCCTTTCCGATCTCCACCTCAACAGAGAAAATACCATCAAAACAACATTTGACTTTGTCATTCCTAAATCCTGGATCAAGTGAGGTCACTAAACTTAGATGAAGCTTGAAAATTCCCTGATGATTACCTTTCTTTGGTTTCAAATGAGGTCACTCATTATAGTACTTGACATATATGTTCTTGAAGTAATAATTTCTCACAAATGAGTGCAATTGCTGATAAATTTTTTGATGCAGTGAGCCATTTGTCTGTCTCTTGGTCATACCCAGAGGTTATCATTCTTGCCTCAAGAACAATTCAAGTGAAAAATCTTCTTTTACTTTAAGTATCAAATAGTAAGATGAAGTAGTAGACATGATAAAGGTACCCTTTCCATCCTTGACTTTCTCTGATAATTTGCACTTGAGTAGAAAGGACTGTACTCGAGGTCTGGCAGAGATAAGGATCTGAAGGACTTTATTGTTTCATCTTAGCCTTGTCTCCTAAATCTATCCTGGAGCCTGGCCTAATCCTGAGACTTTGAAATGAAGATGAGCACGGTGCCGTCCAACATGCAGGTCACATTTCGGCTCCTGACGTTTCAAATTCAGTTAAGTTCTTCCTAAGCTCTCCTCTGCTCATCAGTCTTTCTGAAATTCAGTAGGACTTGGGAGTCATGGTTAGGAGTCGGTCTCTGTGAATGGCTTGAGTCTGAATGTCCTTGTGTGTGAAACCTCTTTGCACTAAGCACAATTTAGGGGTGGCTTGATTTGCGGGAGCGAAATAGTATAACACCATTCCTGCCATCATCACTTTCTCTAGAACAGATATAAAGTCATGTGCTGCAAAATGCCCCAGGGTTAGCCCAGGTGATAACTTCCCAGGTGAAGCCCAGGACAAGTCTCTGGAGAATGAGAGAGGCTATTAGCCCTTAGTAACCATCACTCGAAGCAGCCAGGTCTGGGGGCACTGGCAGGAAGTGGGCAGGGCACCAACAGTGTCTGCCATTCCCTGAAGTACCCGTTTATGGCTCAGTGTTTTATGTGTTTTATGAAACTGTATTCATTCCCTTTACGATTCCTTCTATACTTCTACTTCCTATGAAATGGAGAATCAGAGCAGCATAATCTCTCAGACTTGGAAGGACTTCCCATTTCATGTAATGAGAGCCTTCCTTTCTGACAAAAGTTATCCAGTCAGTGCCTGTCTTCTTCTGGGTCACAGAGCTCAGTCTTCATGAAGAATGTATATTTTGAAGATATTCAGGCAGCCACAGTATTACAGATACCTTACTATATTTTCACCTGGATTTGTCATTCCTTGGCTCTAAGTCTGAGCTCTGGTGCCACACAGCTTAGGTCCAATTCCTGACCCATATTATATAAGATATATGTCAAGGTAAATTCAGGCATTCTAGACACCATCACTAAAGATTCAGGGAAGTCTTTATCCTGGGGAATTTAGCTATTTGTTGAGCAAGACTGTGTTAACATTTATCAGCCTCCCTTTTTTTATGGAGTTTGATTCTATTATCTGTCAGCCTAGAGCATTCCACACTAGTCTGTGCATTTCCCAGCTTTTACGTTTTTCCTCTGAAGAGTCCATCTCATCTTATGCATTTTTATGGTGCCTCTTTACTATTCACTGCCATACCACCTGCCAGCTGGGTGATAAGCACTAGAAATCTAAGGACATAAACTCCCAAATTTCCTAAGTGGATTTTGTCTAACAGGAGCTTATTCATCACAATGTTGCTGTCTGAGGATTTAGCCTATAAAATAGAATTAGCTGACATTCTTTTATTGGATATAGAGACCCCTGGATCCTTTTAACATTTCTAATCACTCTGACTATCTAATTTAATGCTCATAATATCCAATAAGTGTCTTTAAATATATCACCTTAAATTTGCTCTATAAAAATCTGCATCTCCTGAGAAGAAACCCACGATTACGTGTTCATTAACTGAATGAAATTCATCTGCCTATCACGTAGCATGAGTTCGTTTTGTATTTGGAAAAAGAATAATCTGCTGATTTATTATGTCACACTGTGCTTTTTCAGTGTATCTCTAGTATTTCTCACTTTCTGATCATTTTAAAGACTGGTTTCTTTCATCCACCAAAATGCACACTTAGCCTGTCATTTCCTAACTCAAATTCACTATTCTTATGGCAAATTATCCCTGCAAACCCATGCTTGTATAACTGTAATACTCTTTGCAAGACAGAGGCTGATACTTGAAAAGACATTTTTTTTCCCCAGTATATACTCTTATATACCTTACATCTCCTGTGTCTACATGTTCTTTATTCATCTCAACAGGCAGTTGTGAATTCATTCATCATGAATTTATTCCCCATATATTTTTTAAAGTTTCAATTATCATAAGCTAAATTATAGACTTGCTCTGTATGGAGGTTCACTGGTGTGTTAGTATGGTGGTCCAGTGAACCACTCTGAAGTCTACCCTGCTTGTAAATACAAAACATATAGCAGTGTTTCTTGGGAGATACTGTTACAAATAAGTTGCTAATGGTGCCTGACATGTTATACTACAGGAAGACCTGTATGAGATCTATAGAAAACTCTAAACATTGTGATGATAATGACATGCATCCAAGGAAATGTTGGGCTTATGTTGATTGACAAAATGGATCTTGAAGAGAAATAAATATGTAGAAGGATCTCAGCCATTTGCAGTTCTGTGTAGATAAACAGAGGTCCTCCTTTGATCTAATCTCTCCCCCTGCTTGTCCAGTTCCTTTTTTTTTTTTTAACCCCACAGCCTCTTAGTGAATGTATTTCTTCAATTAATTTCAAATAAGAAATGGATTTCCTATACAAGGACAATCACATCATAAATCATTGATCAGATGGTAGCCAGACTTGTTTTCCTGACATTTTTTAGCTTTCATTTCTTGTATTTTGGGAAAATAGACAGTTTTCTAAAAGTATTTAAAGTTTCTAAATCTTCTTTGGAGCAGATTCACATATTGTAACTGAGATGGTATAATTATTATATTATTAGTACTATTTTGGTTATAAGTGACTGAAACCCAGCTAGAGCCAGTTTGAACAAAATAAAATAAAATGACAAGGGAGGTCTTTATCAGGCTGTGGAATTAAAGGGGAGATTGAGCTGCTTGTCACTGAGCCTCAGGAAAATATGGAGCCAGGGGCTTTAGGGTTCCTAGGGATTTTTCATTTCCTTATTTGTAATTTACTCTAAATGCGTATTATAGTCTGAGATCACTCACCTGATGGAAAACATGACTATTAACAATTCTAGACATTTCATCTTACTACTTCTATAATCATGAAAGCATAACTCTTTTTCATGATTTTATTTTGAAAAATTCTGAAAAAGATTTTTGACTGGCTTTACTTGGCAGGGAATAGGGGTTTGGAGATATAATGGAAAATATCAGCTCCTACAAGGAACCACATTTTTGGAGGAGAAGGAGGAGAAATGCTCAGAAGGGAGTAGGCACGGCTTCCATAAGCACAGTAGAGTTCAGGAGGGAAAAGAGAGTACACTGAAGACAGACTATTTCAGTGGAGTACTGTTTACACTGGCCTTAGAATTAGAAGATGTGGATTTGAATCACAACTATACTGCTGATAAATTTATGTCTTTGAATGTGGTAGTTACCTTTTCTTATCTTCAGATCCCTCATCTATAGATTAATGTTGATAATATCTATTTCATGATATTATTATGAATAAAATAAGCTGTGGGTGGGTGAATAGAATAGGAGGCATTGAGGGACATGTTTGGTTTCATGGAAATTGATAACAGGACATGAGTTACCATCACTCTGACACTACACTCCCAATTTAGTATTCATACTCTGTTACTTAGATGTTACAGAGGATAAAAAGAGAGAGAAAAAAAAAGAGTAAAACATACAGTTACTCCCTTTTTATAAGCTCAGTCCTTTCACAAATAAATTTCTTGATAAAATAGGAAAGAAATGAGAGTTGTAGGTGTTTTATGTTGGACTGCTTATAAACAAAGCCTGAGACAGGAATTCAGATGTATGTAGTTTATTAATGAATGCTCTTAGGAGACAGGGAGTGAGAAAAAACAGGGCAGACAAGGGAAGGTGATCAGCAAAGACATAATTCTTGCTGGAGTTTCACTTCAGAAGGCAAGAGGGTCCGTATACATCTACGACTTGCTTCCTGGGGATCAGGAGCTGTAACCTTGGCAAGACGTTTCCAGCTGAGTTGAAAATAATCACCTGCAGAGAGCAGCCAGCACTCACAGGAGCAAGGGGTGGGTGCACAGTCCTGTAAAGTGATCTACACAGAGCACCAATGACACCAATGACGTTGTCTGTAATCTGTCTCCTGACTCATCTAGCTTTTCTAGCTTTTTTCTGTTTTTACTGAAATGCAATAAAGAATAGCCTCTACCCATTGAAGATATTTTAACAAGTCACAAGTCCCTTTCTAACTCATCAGAAATTTTCAATCAAATAAGAATAATATCCTATTCCTTGAGAAACTCACACTTATAAAGTGGAGTCAGGATATGTACATGCATAGAGAACAACTATTTTCCAAAAAAAATGTGGAAACCTGTTGCTTCAGTCCCTCAGGCTTTGTTCATAGCAAAAGGAGGGAGAAGGAACTACCTCTTCCACTCGACAGACTCATGAGCCACTGGTACATGCCCTGGAGATGGCGCCATCATCAGAGCTAAAGACTGGGGTGGCAGGATAAGAATGAGGACCAAGGTGGAAGGAGATGCTGTGTCTATTTCTTCTCATTTATCCATGGTTCCTCTAATCAGTGAGAAATTTTTTTCTTAAGTAGATACTGACTTGGAAACAATATTTTTTGTAAGTAGATAGTGCCTTGGAAAATAAATATAAACTCATGGTTCTTGAAATAAAGTCATGATCACTTAAGGGAGGAGGAAGGAACCAGTGGCATAATTGGAATGATAAGTGATTACAACAGTGTTCAAGGAAGAATTCATACTTCTTTTCAGGGAAATTCCTGCTTCAGTGACCAAACATATAGATTTCCATGGTTTGTGTGGATTTCTGTGGTGGAGTTCATGACAGTTAGAGATTGGATTGGCTATAAATAGACCAAATTGGATTGGCTATAAATAGACCAAACTTTACTTTGATTCACCCAAATCAACTTACATCGTTATAACTCTGTTCCTATCTGCCACCTTTCAAACCCCAAATCAATATATTTTAGTTACATTATAGACACATCTATAAACATCTAAGGCATTGTTATCACAAGAATTTTAGTGATATTTGGTTTATAGATTTTTTTCTTTTAATTGCACAAACTAGACTAGGCCATAGACCTGGGCTTAAGGAGATCCCTTGGGCCATTTGTAGCTTTACTTTGACAATTATTTTACCAAGAGATCTGATCATGGGTGTTTGATTTGAGCCTCCTTTGATCCCCTGCCAAAAAAACCAGAGCTCTTACATTCCATGTGAGAAACACGATGGTCAGAGATCAGGCTCCAGCTCTATGGGTGGTAAAAAGGTGAAGAATGCCACTCTGGATCTGCTTGGTCTTGGCACTGTAGATTATAGGGTTCATTAATGGAGGGAACAGAAAATAGACATAACTCATAATGAGGTGGACAATATGTGGAACCTGCTTCCCAAACCGATGAATCAGAGACAACCCAATCACTGTGACATAGAAAACCAGGACACAGCAGATATGGGATACACAGGTGTTGAGGGCCTTGACCCTCTCTTCTCTGGAGGCAATGCTCAGAACACTCTTGAGTATCAACACATAGGAGATGAGAATAATCAGAGAATCCAGCACAAAGATAAGAACTACAAGCACAACTGGATACAGTCGATTGAAGGTAGTGTCAGCACAGGCCAGTTTGATGACATCCTGGTGAAGGCAGAATGCATGAGAAAGGACAGAGGAATGGCAATAGGGGAAAAAGTAAAGGGGTAAGATTGGGGGGACCACAGATACAAACCCCCTCATCAGAACTCCCAGCCCAATCTTCACCACTCGGTTATTAGTGAGTATAGACGTATATCTAAGGGGGTTTCGAATGGCAATGAAACGATCATAGGACATAGCAAGCAAAACGCTAGATTCTACAAAGGAAAGTGAGTGTATAAAGTAGGCTTGAGAAAAGCAGGCTACGTTTCCAGTCTCCCTGTGATCCAACCAGAGGACTCCCAGCACCGTGGGCATCGTAGTCAAGGTCAGCCCAAGGTCTGTGTCTGCCAGCATGGCCAAAAAGTAGTACATAGGCTCATGAAGAGTGTGATCTTCCTTAATGAGAAAGAGAAGGGTGCCATTGCTGAAAAGGACAGAGAGGCAGACGAAAAAGAAGGGTGTGGAAATCCAGTGGTGAGGTACCTCCAAGTCCGGAAAGCCAGTCAGGAGGAAGGCATTGAAGCTGCTGTTGGGCCACATGTGGGATTTATCCAGAAGAAATGTTCTTTTTTTTCTCAGTTAAGACCCAGGGTTGCAGTTCTACTTTCAAGGTATGGTTCCAAAGATACCGTCTCAGAATTCTTTCCCAAAAGCAAGAATGACATCAATATAAGCCTTTGTTTATGAAAACATATTCTTAAGATAACCTGTATTTTTGGTGTTCTTAACTGCATATTCCAGGGACCATCCTACTGGACCAAATCCTTGGAGATTCACCTAGTCACTTGCGTGTTAACAAACTCCCCAGGAAGTTTTTGACGCATACTCCAACTGAGAAACCATTTCCATCAACAATGCTGACTTTACAGAAGAATCTATCCTTGAAGGATTTCAAGGAACCCAACTTAACCTCATTCCAATCTACTACCTGAAGTTTTAATTACCTTCACGTAGTGATTCCTAACTCATGTTATCCTCAACAAAAGTCTCAGGGTCTAAGAGAAAAAAGTGTTAGAAGAGGACCTGAGCCATGACCACTGTTGCTGAAAGGCAAACAGATAAGAAGAGACATTTTCCTCCCATTCCGTGGATTAGTGTTGGAAAACTAAAGGGTTTACCTTAAGGGTTTACTAGTCTCACCTGGACACTACAGAAATGCTCACTGCTTACTACCATGGCCCTAAACGAACTGGAATTCAGATGATCATAGACCCTCAGGCTGGAATAAACAGTTAGGTCGGCCAAGGACATGGCTCATGATAGAATTTCTCCTTTCATTTGAAAATTTCATCTTCTCTTATTTCCACATAGCTTCTTTCTCTTTCCCCATTATTATTCTGTTGGCCCACTAAAATAACTCCCCAGAACCTGATTTCTCTCCTTTCAAATTCTCCATTTGTATTTTAAAAAGCATCTTCTTGATCTTCTTTTTACATCCAGTCGTAGGCTTTTGAATTTGTCTTACCCAATATTAAACGAGGGCTTTATTGCTGCTTAGAGGTGTCAATTAATGTTAGAGGTTTTTACATCTCTTCTGCCACTAGACTATGGGTTTCTTGTTTTACTTGCCTTGATTAACACCTAGCAAAGTACCTAATATGTGATACATATATCATATATGCATCAATCATACATACATATGTGTATATATACACATACACCCATGTACATATGTACATACATGCATGTGTGTGTACATATACTTATATATATTATACATATATACATTAATTCACCCAATACTTTTTGAACACCCAATATGTGATAGGCATGATATTTTAAGCACTGGAATTAAATGATAATAAGACAAAGTCTCTGGTCTCATAAATAATAAATTAGGTTAAATATAAATAAGAAAAATTTAGATCCATAGAAGTGCAATTTTAAAATAAAGTAGCACTATTTAATACATTGATGGGGACAGAACTGCATCTAGGTTAGTGTAGTATCTTGGGTGACCTGAGTGTGCATTTCTGAGGAGGTTACTCTGAGCTGATACCTCAATAATAACAAGGAAGAGCTGGCCATATGATGATCTAGAGGAAGACTGTCCTACTGAGAGGGGAAAATTAGTATGCCTGGAGCTTGGTGAGCAAATAGAAGAGGGATAACAGGTAACATCAGAAACTCAAGCAGCCAGTCAGTTATCAAATGATCTTAAGGACAACAATAGGAATTTTGTTTTTACTACAAATGTGATGGAAAAAACACTGAAGAGTTCTAAAAACTCAGTGGAGGAGGGGATGGTGACATATTCTGATTTGCATTTTAAATTATCACTTGGACTATGATGTAAAGAATGGATAATCAAGAAAGATAAAAGAAAAGAAAGGAGTTAGAAATCTATTGAAATAATCCAGATGAGGAGTGATGGTGACTAATGAGAACAGCAGCAGTGGAAATGAAAAAAAAAAAAAAAGAAAAGAAACTTAACCACAGATAAGGATGCATTTTTCAGGTAGTATCAGTACTTGCTGATATGTTAAAAATGGGAATGAGGAAAAACTGAAATGAGACTGAGTCTAGATTTCTAGCTTGAATAAATGGGAGAATGGAAAAGTCTTTTACTCAAAAGGGTTAGTGTGAGGGAGGTGTATATTTACTTGTGAAAAAGTCAAGAGTCATCAGTAAATGACTGAATTAGAGCAAATGCATGTCCTGCTTTTTGGCCTGTCACATACTGAAACAGTTTCTTCAAGCTGTTCTGTTTTTTCCTCTCAAATTAAAAAAATATATTCTTATTCAGACAGGCTTTTTTGAAGTTATTTTGTCAGTGTAAGTCACCACTCTTGAGATGCTCTCAGAGAAAACCATCTTACCTTGTACCTGTACCAGTGAGATCTAGCTGGTTCCCAGCAGTGAAGAGGTGCCAGACAACTGGGCATAAGACAATAATTCAACCCTTTTGGCTTGACCCTAAGGGATGGAAAATCGATAAAATCACTTGTCGTTCTCCCTACTCTGTTCCCAGGAGTGAGACAAACCAGAATTTATTGAGACTATAATAAGAGATGTTTATTCTTCAGTCACTAGATGCAAAGATAATCCCACATCACTGCTCCTCTTGTGTGTTCTTAGTACAGCTTCATTCCCTTTATTTCTCTGGCCCTTCAGCAATGATATTCTTTAGCCGAATCTCTTACTGCAATTTGGTAACAATCCCCTCTTGTAAAAGAATATGTAGCACAAGTAGTGAACTAGTGGAGGGATCAATTCTATTTGCCTTCAAATCAGTTTCCTCTTCTCTATTCCCAAGAAATGCATGCAGATCTATATTGTACTTCATGCTGTAGGAAATTTTCATGCCTTTAATGGGAGCTTCTCTAGGTTTCTGAAAAGAAGAACCTTGAGGGAAGAGACAAAAGCTGAGGAAAGACTATAGGGAAGGAAAGAGGTTCCTAAGGTTGAGGATAGAACAGGAAGACTCTCTAGTTGAGTATGCCAAAATTTAGGTAACCTAATGCCATTCACACCCACAACCCTTCTCTGTATCATTTTAAAAGTCTGGTAGAATAAGAGGTGCCTCTGTATTTACCTCCTAGAAAGGATAGGAGACATATAGGAAGGTCAACCATATTTATACCACAAGGCAGGGCAGGTCCTAGATACTCATGACCAAAATTCTTCCCAAGTGCTACCAACTTCAGTCTGAGATCTGTGCCCTCATTGAGAATTGTGAGCTATAGATACCCTTCCCTTCTGCCCCTTGTCATCTCTCCAGTCAGCTTAGAGAGGAGTCTCCTGATACCCTCATTTTGCATCTCCTGGGTGTTTCCCCACTCACATGCATCATAGCTTGTTGTTAAGAATGAGGAGTAAGGTTTTGACTGCTTCTCAAAGACTGCTAAGAGACCCAGTCAGTGAGGTTATTAATAAAGAAAGCATCTCCCTAGAGTTCTTCCTTTTCCAGCCAGTTGGGATCTTAAGAAACATCTTCTCTATCTTAGCCACTCCTGTGAAGGAGATGGAATACTAAATTGACCTCCCCAAGGTCTTAGAGCATTTTCTCCAAATAAGGTGTGATGCTAACAGAGCCTCAGGTGGTGGCTTTATGTGTGAGAAGTCAGAAAGCTTGTCTTTTTGGCCCCAGCAGACTCTGGTATCACCTGTGGGAGGCCATGTATCCCTCCACATCTACTTGAAAATTCAGTTTTTCCAGGTTGTTTCCTGGAGGAAACTTAAGCATCTTCCTGGCTGGTCTTTTGAATATTAATTATATTTTCTGCTGATTTATCTCAGAGCTAGCTTGAGATTGGAAAGTTAGATGGATTAAAGTCAATATGGTAAAAGCCAGGCAGCTTCTCCTAGAACCCACATGAACCCAAAAATCTACAGTTCTCGCCATTCCTTTATTGTTTATCTTGCCAGAATTTTTCTCTTTTCTTAGAAATGCAGTGAACGTAATTATAGCACAGTGTTTCAGCCAAGAGTATCCCATCACTCTAGACCTAGGGGTAGTATTTGTGATTTTCCCCTCAACTCTTATAGAAACCATCCTGCCTTTTACCAGTTTTAAGGGAAAATAAATATATGTTACCAGAATAACAAATTTCCCGTTCTTGAAGAAAATTTCATTTCCAGTCAAGCTTTGTTAGGACTAAAGTAATGGTTAATGCAAGTCAGAGGCCCAGATGATTCCTGCTGGAACCATCAATCGGTTACTAGCTGTTATGGATTGAATTGTGCCGACCCCTAAAAAAAAAATCATATATTAAAGTCCTATCCTTCAGTACCTTAGAATGTAACTGTATTTGGAGATTATCACCTTTAAGGAGGTGATTAAGTTAAAATGAGGCTGTTAGAGTCAGTTGTAATCGAACCTGACCAGTGTCCTTATAAGAAGAGAAAATCTGAGCACATGGAAAGACACTAGTATACACAGAAAAAAAAAAATGTGAAAACATTGGAAGAAGACGGCCATCTACAAGACAAAGAGGGAGGCTTCAAAAGAAACCAACACTGTTGCCACCTTGAACCTGAATTTTCAGCTTCCAGAACCACGAGAAAATAAATTTCTGTTGTTACAGCCGTGCAGTCAGTGGCACTTTGTTATGGCAGCCCTAGCAAATCAATGCCCTAGCAAAGTAAACAGAACAAGCTAAGGTATACAACCTCTCTAATACTGAATGCATAGTTAGGCGTAAGCTTAATAAAAAAATGAGCAGGAGTAGATGCTAAAAATTATAACATAATGAAGAGCAATACCAAAGATAACCTGAGTAAGTGGAGAGACATACTATGTTTGTGAATCAGAAGACTTAGTATAGAAAGATGTCAATTTTTTTTCAAACTGAGCTGTAGGTTTAATGTAATTTTTGCTAAACTCCCAACAAATATTTTCAAAGATACAGAGAGGCTTATTCTAAAATTTATATGGGAAGACAAAGGATTTAAATGGTTAAAATAGTTTTGAAAAATAATAAAATGAGAAGAATAACTCTGTTCAAAGTTAAGGTTTATTATATAGCTGTAGTTATCAAGACTGTGTGGTATTGGTGGACAGGCAGGCGCACAGACTGATGAAACAGAAGAGAGAAACCAGAAATAGACTCACATAAACATACCCAATTGATTATCTTTAGTTGTCTTTAGGTTTATAGGTTTTAACTTTTCCCATTTTTGAGATATACTTGACATATGTTAAGTTTATGGTGAACACTGTGCCGATTTGATATACGCATGTATATATTGTGAAATGATTACCACAATAAGGCTAGTTAACACCTCCTTCATGTCACATCATTAGTATTTGTGTGTGTGTGTTGAGAACCTTTAAAAACTACTCTTTTAGCAACTTTCAAGTACATAATGAAGTATTGTTGACTGTAGTCACCATGCTGTACATTGGATCCCTAGGACTTACTTATCTTACACCTGCAAGCTTGTGCCCTCCGAGAAACATCCACCCATTTCTCCCAACTTCGAGCCCCTGGCAACCACTGTTCTACTCTATTTCTATGGGTTTGGCTTTTTAAAATTGCACATGTAAATGAAATCATGCAATATTTGTTTTTCTCTATTTGACTTATTTCACTTAACATAATGTCCTCAAGTTTCATCTATGTTGCTGCAAGGGGCAAGATTTCCTTCTTTTTTATGGCTGAATTGTATGTAGGGTGTGTGTATATGTATATATAAATATATATGTGTAATATATGGTAAATAAAAATGTGATGTATATTATTTTAATTGCTTCAACCATTGATGAAGGTTGTTGTTTATCATGTCCTGGCTATGGAGTATGATGCTGCAATGAGAGTGAGTGTACAGAGATCTCTTTGAGATAATGATTTTATTTCCTTCAGGTGTATACCCAGAAGTTGGATTGTTGGATCATATGGTAGTCCTACTTTTTAATTTTTCAGAAACCTCCATAGTCTTTTCCATAATGGTTGCACCAATTCACATTCCCACCAAAAGTTCACTAAAGTTCTCTTTTCTTCATATCCCTACCAAAGTTTGTTTTCTTTTGTCTTTTTTCATAATAGACATCCTAACAAGTGTGAGGTGATACCTCACTGTAGTTTTGGCTTATATTTCCCTGATGACTAGAGATGTTAAGCATCTTTTCAGACACCAGTTGGCCATTTGTATGTCTTCTTTGGAAAAATGTCTAGATTTTTTGATATGGAAAACAGTAGTTGCCAGAGGTTACGGCAACTACTTGTTGATAGGTTGATAGTAGATGCCAGAGGTTACGGATGAGGGGAGGGTGGAAAGGAAGAAAGGTAGGCATGTCTATGAAGGAGTTGCATGAGTTTAGCCTTGTGGGGATGGATCAGTTTTGCATCTTGACTGCAATGGTATTTATGTGAATCTACACATGTGGTAAAATTCCATAAAACTATACCCATATACACACAAATGAGAGCATGTAAAACTATTAAAATGTAGATAATCTCTGTGGATTCTACCAATGTCAGCTTGCTGGTTTTGCTTTTTTTTTTTTTTTTTTGTAGTTATGCATGATGTTATCACTGGAGGAGGGAGATCAAGATGGTGAAGTAGGAGGACGCTGGGCTTGCCTCCCTTCACAAGCACATCAAAAATACAACTGCATATAGAACTACTCTCACTGAAATCAACCTGGGGATTAGCAGGATGGCTCTTCCACAAACAAGACTAGAAAGAAAGATCTACACAAGAGTCTAGTAGGAGAGGAGGAGAAGCAACCTGGTTGGGACCCACAACCTTAGCAGGGGACAGAGAAGAGGAGAATAATATCACAGGCTGGGGGATCCTGTCTAGGGAGCAAGAGGCTTGAGCACATATTAGGCGTCCCACCTTTCGGGTTTGGCACTGGGAAGATGAGCCCCCTTAGCTGGTTTGAAAACCAGTGGGACTTACGAGATGGCTGTAAGAACCAAGACTCCACTCTTTAAGAGCACATTTACAGATTTGTTTACTCCCAGTCATAGATTAAAAACTGCCTGGGGCTCTGACCTACTTGCCAGAACTGCCCCAGCATGACCCCTGCCTGTGCTAACCCCTTGCTCCCGGGCTACGCCCCAACTAAGGCAGAGACTGCTGTTGCCAACAAGAGTGCCCACACTTGGAGGGAATGGAGCCAGCTTGGACCCCAGCCCTGCCTCTAACCAGAGAAGAGGCAGCCAATGCCCCTAGAGAGGGAGCAAAACTAGCTCCAGGGCAGAGACCACCGTTGCCACCGTTGCCAAAGCTGGCATGCCTGCACAAACTTGGGAGGGAGCGAAGCCAGATGAGTAGTGTGGTATCAGCCCCTCTGGCTCCTGTGCAGCCTCTAAGCAAGGTATACACAGTGGGGAAAAGTGAAACCAGGATAAGCTGCACCCAAGGCTGCCTGGCCACAGCCCAGGCCAAGGGGAAGACTGCTGTCACACTCTGGAAAGCCAACTCCCTCAGGGCTTCTGCTCCAAACAAATAAATGTTTGCCAGAGTGTGGAGAGTAAAGGAAATCCTAGTACACTGTTGGTGGGAATTTAAATTGGTGTAACTACTATTGAAAACAATCTGGAGTTTCCTCAAAAAATTAAAAATAGAACTGCCCTGTGATCCAGCAGTTCCACTCATGGTTATATATCCTAAGAAAATGAAAACATTAATTGAAAAAAAATATGCACTCCAATGTTCATAGCAGCATTATTTATAATAGCCAAGATATAAAAGCAACTTAAGTGTCCATCTACGGAGGAATGGATAAAGAAGATGTGGTATATGTGTGTGTGTATATATATATATATACACACACACACACAATGGAATATTATTCAGGCCATAAAAAAGAACAAAATTTTGCCATTTGCAATGATATAGATGGACCTGGAGGGTTATTATGCTTAGTGACATAAGTCAGACAGAAAAAGACAAATACTGTATGTTTTCATGTATATGTGAAATCTAAAAAATAAAACAAACAAATGAACATAATAAAGCAAAGACAGGCTCATAAATACAGACTCATAAATACAGAGAACAAAATAGTGGTTACCAGTGGGGAGAGGGAAAGGAGGAGGGACAAAATAGGGGAAAGAGATTAAGAGGTATGAACTACTAGGCATAAAATAGGTAAGATACAGGGATATAATGTACAACACAGGGAATGGAGCCAATATCTTATAATAAATTTAAGTGGAGTATAATCTATAAAAATATTGAATCACCATGTTGTACACTTGAAGCTACTGTAATGTTGTAAATCAACTGTACTTCAATTTTTAAAAAATGACATTCATTGAGCTAGACCTTTATAATTCATTCATATTTCTTTATGTAAATTAACTTTAATAATCTTTTTATTTAAAAAATTTGTTCATTGAAGCTTTTCCCAATTGCCGGTTTAGGTTTATCTACAATACATTTTCTCAATTCTGTTTTCTTCCTCACAGTCTCAATAATTAAATACATAAAAAACAATGGGTAATTAAATTAATTGAGTCTCATTAATTGCTTAATTGAAAAAGGAATACATCTGTGTGTTTATTTCTATATCCTCTATAGATCTATGACTAAAATCTAATGTAGATTTTTTAAAAGTTTTTTTAGTAAATAGAATGGTGTTCGTGAGTTAGTAGTTTTAATCTGGAAATGAAAGTTCCTCTCCATGAATCAGGGACACATTGTTAAATTGCCTGTGACATCATCTACCTCCAGGAGCAGAAATTAGAAAAGATGACATTGATTCTATGTGTCATTAAATTGTGAAAGGTGAAGTCTGTTTCTCAAACAGTTCATTCTTCAGTAGGGAAAGATGGTCCAAAATACAAATAATTAAAATAAGTGTGATTAATTATGACTGAGGTAATAATGGCTGACATCAATTGAGTCCTTATTACATATTGAGTACTATTCTTAGTAATTAGTATTTAAACCTCACAAAAACTTTATGCAGTGGTAATTATCATTGCATGTATTTTATGGATGAGGAACACAAGAACAATGACGTTAAATCACTTGTCCAAAGTGGCACAGCAAGAGCCTCAATCATAGTGTAAACAAAATGCTCAAGTTCCTGCGTTAATGGTCTAAGTCATTAATGGTCTACTGTGTTGCTGCTTTTCTACGGGAAGACAGTAAGACCTCTGGCTTCCAGACAATGGGCATTGGGATTCCTGTCCTCCATGTCTTACTGATGACCTGACTGAAAATGATTCTCGCCCTACTCTGTCTCCTTATAGAGAAGATGGGTATGGAGGATACAGACAGAGAGATAAGGGGAAATTAGGGACTGGAAAGGGGAGCTCCTTCCCATGAGACAGGGCCCCGAGCTCCCATTGCCTGAAGCCAGACTAGCTTAGGGGAAAGAGAATGGGGTGGGGGGATCTCTTTTACTTCACCAGAACCAATACCCTGCTCTCCTCTAATTCACATACATTCCTCACTTTATAGACAGGGTATGGGAGTTCTCCCAAGCAGCTCCCTTAAGGATTTTGTTTCATTCCAGATCCTTAACTAGTCCACTTTATTTTTTCCATGTGATAATAGATATAAATAACTAATCACTCTCCTAGCAGCAGGGCTTAAGTAAAAGCTGGGACAGAGACCTTGGGGACTGCTGTTCAAAGCCCCAGATCTCTAAAGCTGAGGGTGCAAATAAGGATGAAGAAGACTTAGAAGAAGAGACACACAAAAGAGGAGAGAGAGAGAGGACAGAAAGGAAGTGACAATGAGTGACCAAAATGAGGAATAAAACCTGGAGAGGAGCTTCTAAAATAAATGTTCCCACCAGCCAGGCTTTTGTGAAGATGATGAAAAGAACGGTGTTTTGACTAAATCCTTGATAAGGCTAAGAATTCCAGATTCATGACTATGGCAGTGAAGAATGGGAAAGAACCAAAATTCAGGTCAGTTAGAGTATCTGATGAATCTTCTCACTGAGGTCTCACTGCAGGCACAAGGGTAGAGAGGGCAGCAAAAGGATCTGGTTTCTCAGCAAAAAAAAAAAAGTGATGGTATTATATATCAAGAGTACGTGGAGAGTGGGCTTGGGTCCTTAAGACTCTCAGACATCTCTAAAACCTGGCATCTTTAAGGATTACTTCCTCAAATGTATAAAATAAGGCCAAAGATAGATCTGGAACACATGAGGCGAAGAAGAGTTATGGGAGCAAACCAGATAGCAGGTGTAGACTCAGGGGTAAATGATACAGTCCTACTTGCTCTCTTCATGTCTAAACTTTCAACCTCTTTGGCCTCCTTTCTAACCCTGTGATTTCCTGTGTGACTTTTTTTTTCCTCCAGAAGTCCAGGTAAGCTCAGAAGATAGAATCTCTTCCAAAAGTGTGAGGAGGGGTAGCTCTGTAATCATCAGAGATTCAAACACTTTGTGGTGAGAAGTCACTATTTGACTGTCAGCCAAGACTGATAAGCCAAATCAGTGAATCTTGGATGGAGCCTAGGCTGTATGTGCCTTTAAATCAAGGACAGTGATGGACATAGTTGTGTATCTTCAGCACCTGGAAAAGTACCCAGTGTGCAATCGTCATTCAATACCACCTAAATTGAAAATAGGGTAGGACTTTTCTTTCCATATCCCTTATAACAACCCTGAAGGAATTTCCAGGTCCTGAGGACACAGCTATGTATTGAATCAATTAACCGCTTGTAGGGCATGTCAATCAATCTATATGCTTTGATGAATTGAGAATCTGCTTAAAATCAGGAATGTAAGGTGGTCAGAGAATCAATTTGCATGTGCAGGGAAATTGATCATTTAGTGACTTTAAAAGAACACAAATTTATGTGCTAGGCATTGTGTTAAGGATATTACCATTATTAAAAATACAACCATGGGAAATCCTACAGGTAGAATAAACAGAAGAATGGATTGCGTATTTAAACTATTTAGAAAGGAATGACAAGGGACAAAAGTTAGGAGATTTTTTTAAAAATGGAGAAATGGATTAAGTAATTGAGATAGAAAAGGAATTATCAAGAAAAGTGAAGACAAGGAGCCCAGGAGAAGGTGAGGAAACACATGAAGCGTAAAAGTGTGAGCTGAATCTCTGGGGTCTGCATGGGGTCCACAGTTTATGTGACACGGTTTGAGACCTTGAGAATTAGCTTCTGATTAATGAAAACCCAAGTCCCCTTTAAGTCAGAGCCTTGGGAAATGTTGGGTGGCTGCAGGGATGAGACAAAGGTCTATGATTTTTAACCCCTGCAGAACCCACAGATAATCTCATGTACCACAGAAAACAGCTCTGAGCAAATCAAGTACAAACGCTCAGTTTTTCAGTATGAAACCAGAAAGAAAAGCAACAGGCTTGGTTGTACTCCTAAATGCTACAGAGATTTCGCCCATTCCTGGAGTCTTTCTAACCTACAGTGCATACAAAGGACTCTGTCATTTGCTTAGTGTATCACCTTAGACGTATACAGTATAACTCTATAGAATGGAAGGAAAAGGCTATTGTAAGGATTCTACTAAAGACTGAGGCATGTGTAATGTCCTAGTGTCCTGACACATAATGGAAACTCAAGCAATTATTTGTTCCTTATATTTCCTTTTCAACTCTGTCTTCCCTGTCTGCTTCCCTCCCCCACTCCTGCTTCTCTAACATTGCATGAGTATTTTCTGAGCCTTTCACTTACTGGTAGAAGTCAGGTTTTTCCTCCTCTTCTTGCCCGACTGAAGACAGAGTCGCTTTTCCCTCAACCTACTCTGGTCCTAGTGCTCCTGGCTTGATGTTGTACTTATTTACCATCAGAAATGCCCACCCTCACTCACAATGCTCCTCATCTCTTTTTCCTTTTCACTCAGACACATTATCTTTTATCCGCTGCTCAGATGACCTCTAGTTTAATACTTCCAGTGACAATCAAATCCAGCCTCCTCAAAACCCCATCATCTGATACCTGTTCTCCAGGCTTCTTAAGAACACTTGACACATCTCAGGGTGAATGAATAACACTGGTGTATACCCACCAGACAGAGAGAAAGGAGTCTCTTCTCAGTAATAGTAACAAAACTTGGAAAGTGAAGAATAATTTAACCCTTGCAAAACACTTTCCTGTTGGAAACGCCATTCTATTCTCACACCCTGTGTGAAGAGCATGACTGGCCAAGGCAAATACTAGTACCATTTAAATATAATAAAACCAAAGCCCACGGTTAAGTGACTTCCCCAGTATCATTGTTGTTACTAAGTAGCAGAGCTGGCATTTGAACAAAATTCTTCTGAAGATGAAGGCCCAGTAATCTTGCAGACATTTTTTTTTTCTTGTAGTGGAAAAGGGTCCTAGGAGTCATGCATTAAATTCACACCAAGATATTCTTTTCAAAGCATGTGAGATGGATAGTCCATACAAACCGTAATAGAAAGTGGCCCCATTTCTCTTCGGCTGATGCCACCAAGGCACAATTTTTATACTCCTAGAGATTGGCTGCCGGCACTAGATGATACCTTAACGTTTGAATGTCACAGAGACTTCTCACTTTTGTTAAATCTCATCAGACTCTGCAGCTTTCAAAAAATATTCTCCTTGAACTTTCCTAAATAACCAATTTCTATCCTTATATCTCCAAATAGGTGATATGCCAACAGTAGTTTGTGTTGTACTGTTGAAAACTAGTGCTCTCAAATGTTAATCATAAAATCTACCTTTTAAGGATAAGTTTCGAATCCATATTATGAAATTTTGAATTCTTTGAGACTCAGCACATCAGTAGCTAAGGTATTCAGATGCTAGGCAACATGGATTTCCAGGTGTATGTGTTTTGGAGATGAACACCTATAATGAACTCTTACCATTTTTTGTAGCTTCCCAAAGTCTCCAGAGGTTTATCAACTGAATTTTCCTCCCAGGCATACTGAGTTAATATTAGTTATTCCCTCAAATCAACTGTCTATTTTATTTTATTTATTTGCTTATTTATTTATTAACTGTTTCCTTGTTTGCCGTAGGCTGTTCATACTTGCTCTTCCAACACAGCTTAGAATCAATTTTCCATTGATCTTTTAGGTTTCATACTTGCTGGGAAACCTTTACATCTGCCCTCGATATCAGCAGTCAAGATAAGGAGCACCATGAAAAACACCCTGTAAGTTGCCTGTGTTAATAGGGTGCTATTCAAATATAGTGCTTTCTTTGTTGATTTTGTCTTTTTTTTTTTTTTTGGTTATATAATTTCTAAGAACATCAACCGGGTCTATTCTGCATATATTGTTGTGTCCCTAGTATATATTGTTCAAAGCCTTATATATAATCAACTCGGAATAATACATTGAGTTTTTCTGTATACACTGTATTCTCCCGTGCCTAGAAATCTCCAGGGAATGACTAAATTACCATCTTTGCTGTCACTGGAAGTCAAGACTGATAAACATCTTATGAACAGGTAGCACACTCAGAAGCAACTTCTACAGGACTAGAGACCCTATTGCATGACCTGAAGGGAATATTTTCCTCTCTGCAAGGCCTGCAATGTGGCTCAACACCACTGCTTCCCCATTTCTGCTGACTGGTTTCCCAGGCATGGAGAAGGCACATCACTGGATCTCCATCCCATTATTGGTGGTTTACATCTCCATACTTCTTGGTAATGGCACCCTTCTCTTTCTCATCAGGAATAATTATAACCTCCATGAGCCCATGTACTATTTCTTAGCTATGTTGGCAGCCACTGACCTTGGAGTGACATTGACCACGATGCCCACAGTTCTGGGGGTCCTGTGGTTGAATCACAGGGAGATTGGCCATGGGGCCTGCTTCTTTCAGGCCTACTTTATTCATACTCTTTCTATAGCAGAATCTGGTATTTTGCTTTCCATGGCCTATGACCATTTTATTGCCATCTGCAACCCCTTGAGATATTCTTCAATTCTTACCAACACCAAGGTAATAAAGATTGGGATGGGGGTATTGACAAGGGCCGGTCTGTCAATTATGCCAATAATTCTTTGCCTTCCCTGGTTTCCCTATTGTCGATCCCGGGTACTCTCCCATGCTTTCTGTCTACACCAGGATGTCATCAAGTTAGCCTGTGCTAACATTACTTTCAATCGTCTCTATCCAGTTGTGGTTGTATTTGCAATGGTCTTGTTGGACTTCCTCATCATATTTTTCTCCTACACTTTGATCCTCAAGACTGTCATGAGCATCACTTCTGGAGAAAGGGCCAAAGCCCTCAACACATGTGTCTCCCACATCTGCTGCATCCTGGTTTTCTATGTCACTGTGGTTGGTCTGACATTCATCCATAGGTTTGGAAGACATGCTCCTCATGTGGTCCACATCACGATGAGCTATGTCTACTTCCTTTTTCCCCCTTTCATGAACCCTGTCATCTATAGCATTAAAACCAAGCAGATCCAGAGTGGTATAATTCGCTTCTTTTCTCTGCCTCATTCTAGAGCATAACTTTGACTCACTGCTCTCTGAAGAATAATTCAGGGAACCTGGACAAGCTGACAGCTCTGTTGGTGGGAGCAACTAGGGAAAGCCATGTTAATGGAAGCCAACATTTGTGCTATTTAGAACATCATCTCCTCCTCCCCCCAAAATAAAAAGAAATTAAAATAATACAATAATAGAACATCATCTCACTCTGCCCATTTGTAGCTGAGTTGTATATTACATAATATATATACAACACTAATCTCGTGTCCAAGTGTTTGCTGTTTTCCCAGGTAATCACCCTGTTTGGTGAGCCTCTGGTGCCTATTATATGATTCTTGGATTTATGGTAAGGGTCACCAGTATTTAAGTCAAAGCTCATTGTTTTTTCACTATGTTCTGCATGTATTGGCTTTGATATACCTAAAAATAGCACACTCTTGACTTCAGACTTGTATCCAGTTTTGTTTTTGTTTTTATTTTTTGCTTATATGGAAATAATTGCTGTTTCTAGAAAACTGCACTAAGTAAAGCAATGAGCCTTACCTTGTTCTCAGTTCAATATGACAACTCTAGAGAAAGTACATTTAAGTATATCTAAATCTGTTCAGTTAAAATTTTGATAAACATTTATTAAATAATATTATTTATATGTAAGTAATATAACAGATATAATTATATCTATGCTGTTATTTTTACTACAACTACTACTAAATAGAAATATAATTCTTCATCCAGATGATCATTGTCTTGATGAGTTAGTCCTAATATGGAGAAAACAAACTTGAAACAAGATCTTTAGCAACTTTCAGGCTAATAAATGATCTTTATCAGATCAGCTCAAGGGACTATTTGTTTGATAATTAATTAATTAATTAACTTCTACTCAACTCAGCTGTATGTCTGTAATTAAGTATGACATTTATATTTTTTCTTTCATAGCTTCTAGACTGTGTATTTCAGGGGAATAATGATAACATAGGTCTGTTCCCTACTGTATTATAGAAACTACCACATGCATCATCTTTAGTAAAATATAGTTTTGATTAAAATGAATGAAACTTAAAGTGACTCATATCTGTGTGTGTGTCTCTTGGTTTTCTATCTCTAAATATGTGTAACTTCTGAGTGTCTTGTTACTACGCCCTGTAATACCTTCAAGTAGTTGGACATCTTCCATTGTATTCTCATTTAATACCTTCAAAAATATAAGGTCACCAGTCTTTCAGTAGGAGTCCATTCCTTGCTCATGCTCTTGGGACTGAATTAAGGGAGATCTAAGCTAAATCAAAGGAAAATTTTCTTGATTTTTATCTTTAGGCCAGTAATCCTAGGGCTTGCCACAGTAGACTAATATAAATGGTATTAGAATAACAATATGTTTTCTAAAGTCTTCAAATGGGTACATTTGATTGCAACCCCTAAAATTTCTCTCCTCTCTCTTTCTGTCCTTCCTTATCTTGCAGAGAGACGATAGAGACATTAGAGAAAGAGCTCATAAATGACTGGGAAGTTCAGTTTTTCCTATGAAACAGAGCAAAGCTCTGGGGTTGCAGTGGCATCTCAAGAGTAAAGTCAAAAGAGATTGGGTGTAGAGTTTCTTGATAGATCAATTTAATGTCCTGCTCGGATACTTGTAGTCACACATACCTTAATGTAGAGGTAAATTTCTGAGAGTTCTCAAAAAGGCCATCCTACTAGCCTTTTCTTTCTTGCTTCTATGTGATACTTAAAATTAGTCATCTTTCTGGTGACAAGACTATTGCCCAAACCAGAACATAGGGTGAGAACGTGGGGGACCACTGTACCAAAGCTTCCAATCCCCAAGGCTATGAGAAGAAAGAAGGAGGGAGGAGGCAGAAAAGGGCCTTGGCGAGGACCTTCTGAAACAAATGCTTCTTGAAGCTTGGCTTCTGGGTATGATTTAAAGAGGTGATCTTGAAAGTAAGACCTTGGCCAGGCTCAGGCTAGAGTCACACCTATGGAACCGATGAGCAAAGGACTGATGAACAGGTCAGTAAGTGGCTCCAGTGTGTCTTGTCCTGGAGGGCTAAGTGTAAATAACAGGGCATGGCAGGGTAGGTTGAGGTGTAGAGAGTTGGTTTATTGGAACTTACAGAGGAAGGTGGCAGTATGTCAGTCAAGAGGTAATGGGATATAGGAACATATCCCCAAAGCTTCCCCTAAAAATTGTCTTCTGAGTAATCTCTTCTTCATATTTTTTTGCAACAGGAAAATGCTTAAAATCTGCCTTCCCTTCCCTACTAGGTGGATGGGGAAGAGAAAGGCAGAACATCTGTGGGAATAGCGGCAGATATCTCTGGTGTGGTTCAGGACTCTGGGATGGATTAGCTGTTGTTCCCTTTCTTTCTCTCTTCAGCTGTTTGAACCAGCTTCCTCTTTGCTCCTGCATGTTCCACCAGGAATTTACTCCCCAAGAGCCTAAATCAGGCTATGGAGAGGAGGCACTATGATGACCAACAGTATAGAACAGAAAGAAAACATTGTCAAGTAGACCATTCTCAGATTAGGGCAAAGACATACTTTGAGGGGATTTGACATTAAACATGCTTTAAATTTCTATGTATTTCCAGAGGTGAGCCCAGGATCCATCAGGAAATAAATGTACAAATCCTGAAAACCAAAGGCAGAGGAGAATTTCTTTGTTCATTGTCTTCCATGTTGAAGTATAGGCACTGCAGATTTTGAGCATCTCAAAACCCACACAGAGAGGGAGTGGACCTGGTGTTGGGTTGGAGGGGGGAGGGGAAGGTGGTCACCATTTTTACCAGCAAGGGACACTACCTAAGTGAAAACTCTGCTGGATGCTTTGGATAGAAGACCATTCAGAGCCAACAGTCACTAGTAAGAAGGTCAAGAATTTAGTGTAACTGTAGGTCAAATAATCAATCCATGGATTTGGAAAAGAACAAACATTATGTACTGAAACTTCTAATGAGAATTCGGTGATTAAGTGAGGTCTACTGGATACTATCCATCAGGATAGATAGCACTGTTAGTTATAGATTACCTAGTCAGAGAGCAGAGTTGAGGTCAGAAATGCAGAAGATAAGAAGAAAAATTAAAAGGCAAACAAGGATTGGGGGAATGAAGATTGAAAACAAGTGGGAAAAAGAGCCCAAGGAAAGGCAAATGTTGTAAAGTTTGTCACATAAATGTCTGGCTGGTGTTTCTCCTTGAGAAGAATTTTAGAGGAAGAGAGGCTCAGAGTCTCTCCTGAAGACTGCAAGTTTCTGGAACAGAATGTTTAGTTTGGAGAAATAGTTTTTCATCAATATAAGATCAAGGGCTTCCCAGAGAAGGACCCTCCTTTGAGCTGATGGATATAGTTTTCAAGGTTATAAGTCAACAGTCTTAGAATTATGGGACTTTGTTTCAAACTATGTCATTGAGTACATGACTATAATCACCAATTAACTGTTCCTCCAATCCCTAGCCTCTTGATACACCCACCCACACCCACACACATACACAGACACACACACACACACATTATCGCCACCCAG
The DNA here is from genome assembly GCF_009834535.1 of Camelus ferus. Classification (NCBI taxonomy): domain Eukaryota; kingdom Metazoa; phylum Chordata; class Mammalia; order Artiodactyla; family Camelidae; genus Camelus; species Camelus ferus. The sequence goes on along the minus strand of NC_045705.1, from coordinate 55,795,851 downwards.
CTCCACAAAGTATGCTCATTACTTGATTGAACCAAGCAGAGATGCTTAGTCCTTGAGTGTGAACACAGAAAGATGACATATTAAGACTTTTTTTTTTATTGAGCAAATAATGATTAACACTGTTCATAAAACAGGCTGTAGGAAAGAGAAGGCACCTCTCAATTTCCTGTCACCAAGACCACAACTACTGAATCTCATCTAGTTTTCCCAATTACCCAATAACATATATCCTGTTGCTTTCCAATACATTTAGCCTTTCTTACATTTTTTTTCTGCCTTCAAACATGCTCTTTCCTAAGCCTAGAATATGAATCACCCTCTTCTCCCTTGTTCTCTGCATTTATCATGGAATCTCCTTTTGCCTTCCAGATTCACCTCTTAGAGCACATCCTATGTGAAAGTCTCCCCAGAAGATTCAGATGCTTCTTCCTCTTAACTCAAATTTCACTTTGTATTTATTACACTTATTATCTTTTCTTTATCTAGTAGAATATTTTCTCACTTTACATTTATATATGTTACTCCACTATAAATGAAATCCTTTGACTCCAGGGATAATGTTTTACTATCTGTTCCTTTGTAAACCCAAAGCTTAGCACAATGAATTGAGGAGGGTAAAAAAGCTGATTTTCTCACAGATACTACTGAACAGATTATAAATTTCTGGAATTCCTCTTGTCTAATGTCGTACAGAAAAAGAACAACTCCACTGTTTCCTTGCATTTTGACCTTTTGAAGTGCTTTTAATCATTTTCCGGATCAGTTATTTAAAAATGGGGAAAATAAGACTTCTGTGGGCATTCTGTTAAAAGTAAGGGGGCATATGCAACACATGTAGACCATGTTTGTTGTGTAATAAGAAGCAATTATTCTCTCTATCTCTGTCTTCCCTCTCTGTTTCCCCCTGCCTCAGCCTGGCATAGGAAACAACACTGACTAGACGTGTGCAAATAGGCAACTCAGGGAGACCCATCCCTGCCAAAATATTGTTTCTTGCTGTTGTTATTTTGCTTTGTTTTGTTTCTGTTTCTGTTTTATACTTTTGATTCTCTTCTGAATTCTACCAAGGTCAAGTTTGCCCCCGCCCCCAACCTCATAGGCAGCCCAAGCCTCAAGATGGTCTGGTCTGTGCTCACCAAAGTGTCCCCCCTCTTCTCATTTCTCCCCACCCCACAACAGACACCAGTAACCTTTCACTAATCCTAGCTATTTGCTTCAGTCACTATCACCCCAAGCCTTCTTAAAACCCCACTATCCTAAACCTCTTCTCCACTAAATATTTTGAATAAATCAGAATGAGTCAACATATCTGAGTGTGATGGCTTCCCACCTGCCTCTGCCAGACAGAATCAGAATGGCCCTTTACAATAAATGTAACCCAACCCCCTACAAATGCACAGTGTCTTACCAGTGACCAACTCTGAAATGATATTGCATTTACTCCTCACAGGACAAGACGAAGTTGGCTAGTCTCATTTATTTCCAGCTGAGGATTGTAAGCTGAGAGAGTCCAAAGGATTTGCCCAAAATTACATGGTTAAAAATTGGAGGAGCTGGGACCTCAACTAAGGAGTTTTCTAAAAGTCAAAGTCTAGAGGTCTTAGAGGAGTTATACATATATGTTATAAACTCACTCTAGAAAATTCTCCTTAATGTCTATGATGATATATTGGCATTTCTCATGTCCTAGTTTATCCCAACACTGATAAATGTATTTACAAAGAGCAGATGGTTAACGATTTTAGAGCCTTACCTGTGGTAACAAGCTATCACATTAGCCCTCTTGTATGACTTTTCAAACAAATCAAACCTCGGCAGTCTAATCATTTGTTGCTCTCACCTGCATTTTTATAACTGTATTGAATATCCATTATTTTTTCAATTCATTCTTGCCTTAGAAATTTCTCTTCTGAGAAAATTCTGAAAAAAACAAATATTTCCCTTTCTTTACACGATTGATTCCCACACATCTATCAGATATTACCCTGAGGAAGCCTTCCTTGACTGTTCCCAAACCTTGCCAGATTTATTAAAATAAGTTATTTATATGCTCCTGTAGAATACTGTAAGTCTTCTATCATAATTTTATTTTATATCAGTGTTATTTCTCTTTTATTCCTTGAAGCTATTTAAAGCTTTAAGGTTCACAAGAACAAGAACCCACTCTGTTGTGCACACTCATGACTGTATCCTCCATGCCTAGTATGTTGCCTGGCAGATTTACTAGGTACTAAATTTATAGTTGTTGTTCCTATTATTGTTACTTCTTTCCATCTCTGAGACTCTCCCAAGAATGGATGCTTTATTTCTTTGGTGTCACTGCAGTTCAGGGAAGCTCTACACTCAGAAAAAAAGAAGTCACTAAAGGAAAATTTTTGAAGACCTACAGACCTATACATAGGGTTTCCTTAAGAGAAGCCTTATCCTATTATAGTGCCCATCATGGGACTCAACACGAGTGTCTCACCCTTCCTGCTGACTGGATTTGTGGGCCTGGAAAAGGCCTACCACTGGATCTCCATCCCATTATCTGTAGTCTACATCTCCATCCTTCTTGGCAACAGCATTCTCATATTTCTCTTCAGAAATGACCATAGCCTTCAGGAGCCTAGGTACTATTTCTTAGCCATGCTGGCAGCTGCAGGCCTTGGGATGACCCAGATTACCATGCCTACTGTGCTGTGCATGGTGTGGATGAGTCACAGAGAAATGAGCCATGGAGCCTGCTTTCTTCAAGCCTACTTCATCCATAGTCTCTCCATCACAGAGTCTGGAATTTTGCTTGCCACGGCCTATGATCGGTTCATTGCCATGCGCAACCCTCTGAGATGCACTTCCATTCTTACCAACACTCAAGTGATAAAGATTGGGGCGGGCATTTTTATGAGGGGATTTGTTCTCATCTTGCCCCCAATATTGCCTCTCTATTGGTTTTCCTGTTGCAGATCTCATGTCCTCTCTCATGCATTCTGCCTCCATCAGGATGTTATAAAACTCCTGTGCTGACATCACCTTCAATCGTCTGTATCCTATTGTGGTGATATTTTCTATGGCCCTACTGGACTGTCTGACAATCTTTTGCTCCTATATTATGACTCTCAAGACTGTCGTGAGCGTTGCTTTTGGAGAGGAGAGGGCCAAAGCCCTCAACACTTGTGTCTCCCTCATCTGCTACATCTTGGTCTTCTATGTGACTGTGGTTGGTTTGACATTCATCCACAGATTTGGGAAGAAAGCCCCTCATCTGGTACACATCACAATGAGCTACATCTATTTGTTTCCCCCCCCTTTTATGAATCCTGTCATCTACAGCATTAAAACTAAGCAGATTCGCAGTAGCATACTCCAGTTATTCTCTCTGCCATCATCAAAAACATGACATTTACAGGGGAGAGGGTAGAGCTCAGTAGTAGAATGTGTTCTTAGCATGCACCAGGTCCTGAGTTCAATCCCCAGTACCCCCATTAAAATAAAAATAAATTTTAAAAAACCTTATTACCTACCCCCCAAAAAAATTAAAAATTTTTTTAAATTTAAAAAAAAAACGTGACATTTACACTTTCCTATCTGGGAAAGGACTAAGAGATTATAAACATAAGGATAATTTGACTGGCACAAGTTTCTAAGAAATATATTAAAATAGATGGACAGCTGTCAAAAAAATATCTTTCAGACACAACTCTTTCTTCTGCTGCTCCCTTTTTTATGAGGGTGAAGTATAGTAAGCTGTGTAAAAACTTAAACACAGTGCAAGGTGCTTAGCATGTGCTCAACTGATACTCATTTTGTACTCAAATACTCTTATCCTACTAACAGCAGCTCTGATGTCCTGTGGCATGGTCCAAAAAATTTACAGCAGATTCCATCTACAGTTGTCTTTTCCTTAAGGACTGGATGTTCCCACAACCAATGACTTTCACTTCTTTTGTTCCTTGTGCAAAGTTGGTTGCCTTTTCTGGAATATTGTCATCAGTGAAGCAGCGTCTATTTGAGCTAATTTCTAATGATGACCATTGAGCACAGTGTATATCTAAAATACGAATGCTCAGCTTTTACACAGTACAGTTAATTAAAATAAAGAAGTAAGTCAATTCTTGGTCCAGAGGAAGAAGTTTTATTATGAATCTTGATGAGAAATAGTTTATTAGAAGTTATGTATAATCAGAGCCTGGAGAGGAAATTAATTCAGGTTGGAACTGGACACGAATGGAGCTTGGCATGTATTCCTCATGCCATAAAGGGTAAAGTATGTGTGTAATTAGCTGGGAAAGAAAGAAAAAGGAGATACTTGTACTAGGTGTGAAAGAAGTCCTGGGCTGGAGAAAAGGCTTTCACAGCAGGCTGTAGGTGTAGGTGTCACCCACACACCAGGTGAGGAGGACCTCTCGGCCAGGTAAGATCCCATTCTCAATGGTGGCAGCAACGGTGGTTATAGATTCAATACAGGAAGTGGGAAGACTAAGATGCCAGGGTTCAACAAGCCTTGTGCAGGCCACCCAGGGCAGTGCAATTCCTTGAAGAGGGATGAAATCAGGTCCCTTGGTTCTGTCTAGACACAGGTGAACTTCTGACCTTTGCAAAATCCTTTGCCCTTGATCACTAAAGGAGAAGAACATCACAGAATCATTGGAATTTAGGGTAATAGGGAGGCAAGTCCAATATGCAAAAGTGGGGCTATGGCAAATGCTCTGGTGCATTTTACGAGCCGTGTAATGTGTCACGTACTGACAGGCCCGTGAGACTGGCGTTTCTTTCTGTTAAGAAATGCCTGTCACACTTGAAGCTCCCTCTTCCGTATCTCTCTCTCCCCTTTCCCTGTGGACTATGATACTCATTCTAAGCACAATGCTTTGAATAGAGTTGGAGCTTATTAAAATGTTCTTTATTACACAAAGTAATAAACTAAGGGTGGATGATGTTTCCGTGCCTTTCTATTCCTCTTGTTCCCACATCTCCATGTACATGTCTGGATATTCCTGCCACTCTGGGGCACCCCTCTAAGCTGTTTGTCTACCCATTGTGACAGGAGACTCCAAAAGTGAACAACCAAAGCCCGCTGTGTGCAGGGTCTACCTGTTTTTTCCTGAGCATGTGTTCTGAGCATCCTGAAGCCAAGCTCATAGGGCATCTTTTTCAGCTTTCCTGAGTTTCCACTGATGAATTTTCATTTTAAATGTGGATATGTGAAAGGTTGATTTTTAGTGAACAATTTTCAATCATTGTGGTGGTCTCCATGTTTTCCTAAGAGCTGCTGGATACCCACGAAAAGAAAAAAAGAGAAAAGGAAATACACAGTAGACTATAGAGTGTTGTCCATGCAACTACCACTGTTTCTCCTCTTTGCCACAGCAGCCCACTCAGCACAGGGCAAAGAAAAGACCGTAAAACCAAGAATGTCTTTAATAATGCTGGTAATAACCTTGACTTCAAGTGGTGGTTTATTGCAGCTGCCAAAGAACATTTCTTTTTTTGTCTGGTGACGTATGCTGTAGACGTTTGGAGCACTAGGGCCATGAACTGGGCCAGACCTTAAAATAAGGTCTTTATTACACCATGAGTTTGTGGAAGTATCTAGTGAACCTGAGGGATTAGAGGTCACCCAGCGACAGGTTCAGTGCTTTGAGATCAGTGTTATGAGAATATCGTTGGTGTTTGCCATCTACGGAAACCATGGGGTTAGAGCATACAGAGATGCCAAAGACAAAACAATGCTAGGCTGGTTCCAGCCTGGCAACAAGGCATCGAAGTGATCTTACCCCTCCTCCCCTGAGGTAAGCACACGGTAAAAAATGCTGCGAAGAGATGCATTTAGATACAGATAGAATAAATAACAGCCCAGTGTATTTTGACTTCCCAGTCAGCAGCCACCTTCTCTAGTCAGAGGAGTGGACATGGTTTATTACCCTAAGGAAGTCCTTCCATAAAGTGTATTAACAAATTAACACATCAGTGAGATACACATGTCATCTTGTTGCCCTGACAGGGCTCTGGAAGTGACTCTGTGCTGGCTTCACACCATTCCAGGGGAACTGAGGCCCTGGTGAGACTTAACATTGCAATAAAAATGCGCTTGATTTTATACAGCACAATCTGATACATTTAAATTATACAGTTGTTTTTTTTTTTTTAATGTCTTTAGCAATAAACTTTGAGGGCAGGGGCTATGATTCAGACATCATCTCCACTTAAATCAACATTCTCCAGCACATCATAGATGCTCAATATATGTTGGCCTGATGGCAGGATGAAGTTTATGTCCCTAACCATTCATAGAGGACCTCTACCTGCCTCTCTGGGGGATCTGAGGAGTCTGAATGTGGCTATAGAAGCGTGAATTTAGGATGGAAGGCGGGGAACCAGGACCATCACCAGCACTGGGAAACATACAAGTCGAAGGACTGTTGGGAGCAGTTGGACATTGGTTAGAGGAAGTCAGCTATGGTTGTGGGCCAGTTGGTAATGCAAGAGCTCATAAATGGCAGGAAAATAATTCTTCACCTATGACTAACCCCTGTCCAGTCCCAAGCAGGAGTTCCTGTGCACACAGAGTTAGGAGGGTTGAGGTAAGGGTGCTATCTAAGCCATGAGACACAGGCCCTAAGTTTTAGCCCCTCCCAGGGCTTGAACTCTTATCTCTTAGACACAGGACTGAGGGTCTACAACCACGCCCCTCCCAAACTTTGCAAATACTGCCATCTCTGCCTACAGTGAACGAACCAGGAGAAAGGCCTCTAGGAACAGGGCAGAAGACAGTCTCTAAAGTCTCAATATGGCTCAGGTGGAAAAGGATCTCTGCTGTATACAGGCATGTGAACTTGCAAAGTCCTTGAACCACTAGGCTTTAGTTCTTGCATTGTTAACTCGAATAAACCCATTGTTAAGAGAGATTTTTGAAGTTAAAATGAAAAACGGTATTTTCAACGTGCTGGTCCATCACCATAGAGGCACTGGCACAATCCATGCATTCCAAGGTATTCTTTCCTTAAGCATTCTCCCTGTGCCTATTTTTATCATCTAACGTCTCACATCCTAACCTTGACCAAGTCTAAGTGTTTCCTGGTCCTTACCCAGCAGTTAGTAAGGAGCCAGACATTCTTCAAAGTTTTACTTCTACCAAAGCGAAACTACCCCTCTTCCAATTGCACCTCACAAGTAATCCAGTCTTTTGTTGGCCCTTTGCATCTGAGCCCTCCAGCTCAATTCAGATTTGTTGCATCTTCAACCACTTAACTGTGGCCCAGCATGGGTAAGCCAGTTACGACTGCTCTAGCTTTCTAGAAACTCGTTGTTTCATGCTTCTCTGTATATACGCTAGTGCAGTGGTTTTGGACTCAACAGTCTGGTTTAGAATGCCACCTTCTACTAACTGGCTGTGTGCTCTTTTGCAAATCTTTTCATCCATCTGTGCTTTGGTCTGTTTAGTGTGTTGGACTATTTTAATGATTAAATGTATTCATATATGTAATGCATCTAATAGTTCCTGGCCCATAGTAAATACTGCAGAAGTTTTAGCTGTTATTATGACTGCTATTTTTATTATTAGACATTTTGTGAAAATGGGATAATTTGATACTTGGAGTGAGAAGAAACCTAGTCTGGTCTGCCAAAAAAGGTGAGGACTTAGTGAAAACTTGCTTACAAGCACAATGCTTGATAGTATGTACAATATTCTAATGTAAAGACTGATATTCTGTTCTCTTAAGGACCCTGTGAGAAAGCAGAACCTAGTAGAGGTTTTAGTTCTATTTATCAGAAGATTTTGAGATTCCCAGAGACTGAGTGACTTAAGGTGTTATGCTTAGAAATAGGAAGAATCAAACTTATAGAGCTGGTGATGGCTTTCCTCTGTAGGCCAATGTGTTCTAGGGAGTAAGAATGTTGAATCTGCATGTTCTCACGAGGATTTAGAGGAACTCTCTTCTGTGAATGTTGGACGCATCTACTCAGAATTTTTTACCTTCCTTGTGGCCCTCACAGATCTAGTGCAGACGTCCAAGAAGCCTACATTGTGGGTCAGTCGTGTGGACCAGATTAGACAGATACCCATTAACTAACACTTGCTAGGTGCCTGTGGAGTAGAATCTGTGCTAGGGTGTTTGGGCTATCAAAATGCACGTGGCTGTATGACCAGGATCTAAGCCTAGACATACTGGGAGAATGGAGTCTTTAAAGGCAGGTATTCACTCATTCACAAGTGTAACCTAAGCACCTACTTATCATCTAGCACAGCCTGGGGCCAACATGATAGAAGACGATATGTATGTGCATGCGTGTGGGGTAGTTGGCAAAAAATGATGATTAACAGTCAGTAAAAATCCATCAGCAGTGGTTTTTAGCAGCCACTATGAGCCACGTGCAGCCCTATTAGAAGATTTATATTTATTATTCCTCAATAAAACTCTATGAAACATTTTTTACATCTTATTTTTACTAATAAAAAATAAAATCTGATAAAGAAAATCTTTAAGATCACATAAACCAGTAAATAATTGAGTTCTTTAAAAATTTCCATACCTTAAGTATGTCTATGATATAAATATAACATAATATTTATACTTCATACATGTTAAATATAAAGTGAAAGACCATTTTGAGCCTCAAGGCCTACTGGGGGTTGAATCTTTCGCCATTCTGGTGTTAATTGCTGTGTTATTCCTTGAATGGCTGTGCCCTGCCCCCTTCCTGTCTCATCCCCATCTCAGAGATTTTACTCCCATAATCTTCTTAAGGGGTTGTAGAGGGATGATGGTCGTCTTCTGAAACCACTTCCAGGCTGAGTAGGAGCATTGACCCTGCCTATCAGGGAGTAAAAAGCCTCTGAATGCCTAATCTCGGGGCCCCAGGGGCAGGACAGCATTTTGTTTTTGTGTCCAGAGTGCTGAGGGTATGGGCCATCATTTGACTGGGACTGTTGTAACCCACTGTTTCCATTGACTTCTGATGAATTGTTTTTAAAGATGAAGCACCTTTGTAACAACTTGACATTCTGTAACAACAAAAAGATTTAAAAGGCATGGTTAAACACCTGTAATTGATAGAGATTTGTTTGTAATGACTAGAATTATGACTGATTATATTTAATTTAACATATTAAATAATCCTAGTTAGCTTAATATCTGAGATGTCTCAAGTTTTCTTTAAAGCATCTTAAAGTTACCTGGGGCTACAAAGAACTTTTTGAATTTGTTAGATTTTTAAAATCCTGATTATGTATGAAAACTGTTTTTTTCCGTAGTTTTTTTTTTACGAACTCTTACTGAAACATACATCTTACTTTCCCACTGTATACTGAAGTACTTATTTTAGGAGCTTTAACTACATGTATTATTATTTTAACCCTCAAAAACCATGAATCTCTGGCAAAAACCAAGAAGCAAGCAACTGTGAATTGGTTATCATATCACCGTTTCCTGACTGGAAACTTACACTTTAGTGTTTTTTTTTTTTTTTTTTCCTAAGGCAAAGGTAGATAAACTTAGATCTGCCCATCAATTAATGTTTTAATGTTTTATAAATGACATAGGTAGTCAGTGAACTTTTTAACTTAGTTTTAAGTTTTAAGTACCAAAATTTGGAGAGATAATTTTAGGTAGACTTTCAAAAGAAAACTCCTATAGAATTTACCCCAGATCTCTTATTTTGTTTACTTTTTGAAAGTTTTTTTACATTGAGTTACTTTTTTTGTTGACAAATTTGTAACAGATATAATAAAGTTTTGCTTGACCTCTATAAGCCTGGGCACAACCGAAGTATTATACTTAACACTGTTGTCTCTAAAGACAAGTTTATGTTAATTAAACCAACGAGCTTAAGCTGGCTTCAATACCAATACCAGCACTGAATCCTTTTTGGATAACGTGAACCTGAAATTTATTTTGGCCAGTTTTCTCTATGTTTGAGTATTTATATAAGTACTTAATCTCCTTTCAGCCAATTAAAGAGCTTTTTTACCATTTAATTGTGCCGATACCATACGTCTATGACACACAAACCAGACACCTTATAGTTTCCATTTTTAAATTTCAGTCATGAATCAGATATAACAGAGTAAAACCCATTGGCTCCAAAAGAGGTTGGATTTAAACTGGGGTTTTTGGCAGATAGAACAAATCAAAGTTGCCCATCTAGATGGCTAAGCCTCTTTACTAATATTTATAAAAAAGAGATAAAATTTTTACTTGTCCTTCACAAATTAAGTTCCAAATTATTTATCCCTCCCCACCCCCCTTTTTTGAAATTTGCATTTTAAAAAGATGGTGAGATCAGAGTTCCTGGAGAAGACAAGGTAGAATATTTGTATCTCAAAGGCAAGTTTTTCCTAGAAAGACTTTGTTTTTCAAAGGCCAGAAAAAAACATCTTTTTTTAAAATACTTGCCTCTTAAGGTAAATACATAGGGGAGGTTTGGGGAGTGGTAGAAGGGTCGGTGGGCTTTGTATCAGTTTTGGAGCCACACCTCTGGTCCTGTAAAGACTAGATTTGTAAAACAAAGACAGTTTTGTTTTTTCTCATTTAGCTTAGGGGAGACTTTTCCAAAAAAATGTTTATTAGGCTCTGAATATCAGCAATGGTCAGTTTAGTCCAACCGATGGCCTCCCATTTGGCCATCTATTTACAAACACTTTTGAGGAGACTTCCTGGGTTTGAGAGGTTTTTTAATTAAGGCTCTTGGTTTGGGCTTTGATCTGAAGAGGCTTGCCTGTAGCCTCATGTGGTCCCATTTCTGATGATAACCTAACAGTAGTAGCTCTGTCAGGGACCTCAGTTTCCCAGACAGGAGGGTTTCCTTGAGAATTAATATGGGGTGGAAGGGAGACCTCTTCTGGCTTGGGACTGAGGCAGGCTCCCGAAGCCAAGAGACCTTTTTTGGGGTGCGTGTCTTTCATGTAAGGGCCTTTGAATTGGATTATTTCTTAGTATTTACTGAGCAAGTAGGTCCCTTCCCAACGAGGGGAAGGGACGCTCAGCCACCAGCAAAAACTCCTGTGTAAAAGTAAATTTTTAGTAAGCACCTTGTTTGGGACCTTCTATTGATCCCCGTTGTTACACAGGATTGGGAGGGCAAGGGTCCAGGGAAATCAGTCAGCACAGAGTAGGTGGCTGCCTTACCTAATAAGAAGACAACTTTTCTACCTGCCACATCAAGGGTTACTCAAGGCTCCACCAGAGAAATGACCCGGTGTCCTGTGGGAGCCAGGGAGGGTCCCGGGCCCCGTCAGTCTTTAGTCATCTCAGCCATCATTGGTTTGGGAGCCGCAAGCCCCCTTCAGGACTGGGGGCAGTCCTGTTTCCAGTGGCCTTTTTGTTTGCGTAGGGGGCAGGGTCCTGGTGGACTTTTCCCATTCACAGGGCATTTGTTTTCCCAGTGGCCCTCCTGGCTGTACTTAAAACAAGTTCCTTTTTGGTGAGACAGTGGCTCTGATGCAGGCATCCGGGATCCTGTCCTCACCACGGGTCTTGGGTGGAGGGTAACTCTGAGGTGGTGCGGAGATGAAGGCTGCCGCTAAGAACTGCGCCTTTTGCTGTTGTCCCTGAAGCCTTTTTGCCTCTTTAGCCCTGCCTCTATTGTTCAATACTTGAAACACCAGATCCATGAGCTGATTCATGGGGGTCTGGGGTCCCCAGCTGCCCAGAAGGGGCCTTAGGGGTAGATGATTGGGAAGACATCTCCAGTGGGGTCCTTCCCAACAGGAAGCAATAGAAGAATCACAAAAATCTCCTAGTGAGATCCGCAGCCTTGGGGCTTCCAAATCCCACAAGGCCCTTCCAATTCTCTGTTCATGAGAGAGGAGGAATAGCCTTGGGGGTCCTCACCCAACGGCTGGGTCCTACCCAACAGCCTATGGGATACCGCTCCAAGCGGCTAGATCCCACTGCTCGAGGCTGGCCTTCCTGCCTAAGAGTGTTGGGAGCCCTCTCCACTCTCCTGGAGGAAGCTTTTAAGCTAACTCTGGGGACCCCTATACAAGCATATGCTAACCATCAAGTTTCTGACCTTTTAAAAGGCAAGAGACATTTCTGGCTCTCAGATGTTCGGCCTCTTAAATATCAAGCATTACTACTGGAAAACCCAGATGTCACTGTCTCTGTTTGTGGGACACTCAATCCTGCTACACTATTACCATCACCAGACGAGTCTCTTCCCTTTTGCCTATGTCATAAGACCCTATCCATTTCTCTAGGAGCTAGAACAGATCTCACCGACCAACCCCTGGAAAACCCTGATGAGATCTGGTTCACCGCACACATTCTCGTGAACCTCTTAGCGATCTGCAACTGCTTTCCAAGAAACACTGCAGTGAGACTCTTCCATCGCCCTAGGGGACTATGGATCCCTGTTAGAGAAACCTCTTCCTTAAATGTCTCCTGGTTCAAATCTTTTCTCTTTGAGGGCCCCCACCAAACTGTTTTAATACTAATTGAAAATGTCTCTGACATTAGGGTCCCTCTTTTTACTCCTCCTTTAGTTCACTGGACTAACACTCCAACATCTGCTTTCTAAACCCTAAACCAACAGAAAGCACAGAATTCAAAAATTTTTAAGACCTTTATTTGCCCCTTTCATCCTTTGGCTAGGATTAGCTCTCTATATTTGACCTCTGTCTTTTCAACCTTCTTATGAAAAGTGTTTCTTCTCATCTAGAGATAAACTTCAAATGATTATATAACAAGGTAATCAACCAGTCAGCCAAGACCACACATATCCAAGCACCTCGATGAACACCAACCCTTTGCTCACATCCTGTGCAAGGACAGCCAGCTAATCTGGGACCCCAACAAGCTCCATCATCACCCCAGATCAGCAGGAAGTAGCTAGAGCAGCCCTCACTCTCAACGTCCCCAAGATTTGGGGTTCTATAACTAGAGGGGGGAATCGAAGGTAGCTTAGATAGAAATGAGCATTGGGGGAAGGGAGAGGAAGGGGAAAGGAAAAATCCAGAACACAAGAAACCTGAGCCCTCAATCAACCAGAGCTCTGGGAAACGGAGTTGTCAATCAATCAATCAATCAGTCAATCAGAAGGCCTGAGGGTGACACGGGGTTGGGGATGGAGGCACACCCCGTGTCATGTCTCTATGAGAAGGTTTGTTCCTCCAGCCCCAGGCCTTGGGGTTGAAGTGCACCATGTGTCATGAGTTATCAGTCAATCAGTCAACCAATTAATCAGTTAGTCAACCCCCAGGCCTGGGGGTGAAGGCACACCCTGTGTCATGTGGTATGTGTCTTTTTTCTTCCCCTGACTGTTGTTCCCCATGAAAATTTTGGTAAGTTTTTTTTTTTTAATAGTTTTCTGTTATGTAATGAAAGTGTCTTTATCTATGGCTATTTTTAAGGGGTGTGTGTGTGTGTGTGTGTGTGTGTCTGAATAGAAGTTCACAGTGAAGCTGAAGAAACCAAAACTTTGGAGCTTCAAGCAGAGAGAGGTTTATTGCAGAGCCAAGCAATGAGAACATGAAGCTCAGGGTTCAAAAAAAACCTAAACACCCTGATATGTTTTTGTTTTTTCTTTTTGATGGTTTTTTTTTTAATGGGCCAAATTTGGGGTGAGGGTGGCAGGGTTTGTGATGTTCTCCTGAATGGCTGGTGCTGAGGTAACAGGGCATTGTACAGGAATCTAGTGCTCAGCCTGAAGTTGCCATCCTGCACCTGGGTAGGGGCCCTAGTTCCTGCGGAAGAACTCAAAGATACTCTTATGTGTATTCCTTGCAGACCCAGGACCCTGCCCCAAGTCTGCACTATTGTTGCTTGAGTCTTCCTCTCATGTCTCTGCATTCCCTCCCTTCCCTGATTAGCAGCTTTTTGAGCCTACCCTTTGTAATTCAGGGAAGGTCAGGGAGTGTGAATGAAGTGTATTTCCTACAAAAAGAAATGAGGGACACGCAAAAGATTTCTACCAGGGAGGACCCAACAGAGTCCTGCTCCGTTTCTGTGTGTGTATATTACTTGTTTTCTACAATTTGAAATATATACATTTAGCTATATGCTTTCTTTTTTAATTGGCCTTGCTCACAATTTGCTGAGCATATGAAATCATGACTACTGTTTACATTCAAATTATTTAAAAATTCAGGCAATAGTGTTTTGAAATTTTTTTTGAAAAAAATCTCTTCTTTTACAACTCTAATTGCTCATATAATAGTTTGAAACTGTCTCACATACCTCTGAGATTCTTAATTTTTAAATATATTTTTGCTTTATTCAATGTTTCTGTTTGGATGATTTATATTGATGTGTCTTAAAATTCAGTTAACTTAGCCTTTCCTCTGTTGTTCAAATAATTTGGATTTCATCCAATAAATTTTATTTTTGTTTATTTATCATTTATTTTGTTTTAATCTTTTATTGAAGTATAGTTAATTTACAATGTTGCATAGTTGTATTAGTTCCAAATGTACAAAAGAGTGATTCAGTCATACATATATGATGTAGTCAGTTTACAATGTTGTGTCAATTTCTAGTGCTCAGCATAATAGTTCAGTCATACACTTACATACGTATATTCCTTTACGTATTACTTTTCATTATCGGTGACTACAAGATATTGAATACAGTTCCCTGTGCTATGCAGTAGAAACTTGTTTATCTATTATATATATGTTAGCTAGTATCTGCAAATCTCGAACTCCCAATTTATCCCTTCTCACCCCCTTTCCCCCCGGTAACCATAAATTTCTTTCCTTTGTGAATTTATTTCATTCAATACATTTTAGATTTTAGGTTTTTTTTTTTTTTCTTCTCTACTGGGATTCTCCTTTTTTTTTACTTTACATTCCTCATCCTCATCTTATCTATATCCAAATTTCTCATCCTTATAGACATTATGGAGCTACATTAGGGAACAAGACAAAGAATGTTAAGTTAATGAAAGATAAGGGGCTGGTTTCAGTCAAACTGTTTGAGAGAACACTACTTAACCAAGGAGAAGCAAGGAGCATTTTTGGATCTCACCCAAAATGCCTTCGCTCTGTATTGAAGCTAGATTGTGGAGAGCAACTTGAGATGGCCCATCAAAACCTGAAATGAAGGACATGGTCACCATTCCAGGATTCTCTTAGAGAATCTCTTAGATTCTCTTAGTGGCATCTCTTCTCACTAACGAGTGTCTGCTTAAATTTTGCTCTCTGGGTGCCTATCTTGCTTACTCTTGGCCTGGCTCTGGTCTCAAAATTTGTTTGGGGGCAGAGGGGAGGGCAACTCCCTCACTGAGCCTTTCTAAGAAATTCTTTCTCTTCGGGGAACTCCACACTGAGTCTAGTAGCTGGTTAAACTGATGTTTCCTCCTTGATCATAGCTCAGCCACTAATATGGTTTCGATAAAGAGGAAAAAGAGAAATGAGCAGAAGATTTCAGAAGGCAATGGATCTATCTGGACTCAAACTATAGGTTATTACAAAGAAACCGGGAGGATCCCAGCAGTTAGGGAAGCTAGGACTCAACAATAAGACTTGAAATACAATGTATAGGTGTCAAAGTGTCTGGGTATCAGACTCCACTCACACCTTGATGTCTGCACGTTATGGGGATCGTACTCTCTGAACATGCGCCTCGTTGGTCTCTTCTCTTTGCCTGTATCCCATGACTTTGTTCATCTCCTACTGGAATTATTATAAGATTTTCCCAAGTATTTTCCATTCCTCTAACATCAACAATAATGTCTGTTTTTATTACTCTCCTTAAAGCATTTTAAAGGCTTTGAAACTCTTAGTATCATTTCTCCAACAAGTTGCAAGATATACTTACTGTAGGCAGAGTCTAATCCTTTGTCTGCCTAGAGCGCGCGGGACAGGGGCTGTCCAGTCAGGTGGAATGCACACACAACATACTGGTGGCCACTGATTGAACAGCAAGGAGACCAGCCTGGGGAAGTTGTCTTTTTTTTTCACATAGAAAAGGTTTGTGGTAGAGGTGAGGAAGTGGCCTCAGAAACAGTTTGGGAAATGTCAGACCTGCTTTGGTGAGACAGGTGCTTGAGTTTTCTAAGCTTCCTGGGCCATGAGTTGAGATAGACAGATGAAAAAGACAGGTGGGCTTAGCCCATGTTTGGGGGAAGGAGGGGATAGAACCTTGGCTTTCCAAAAGGGGTATCTCTGATAACCGCCTACAATAAGAATAGAAATTTGTATCTGACATACATTTAAAAAATTTTCTCCTAGAAGAAATAAAAGCAAGAATAAACAAATGGGACCTAATGAAACTTACAAGCTTCTGCACAGCAAAGGAAACCAGAAATAAAACAAGAAGAAAACCTACAGAATGGGAGAAAATTTTTGCAAGTGAAACCGACAAAGGCTTGATCTCCAGAATATATAAGCAGCTCATACGACTCAATAAGAAAAAAATAAACAACCCAATCCAAAAATGGGCAGAAGACCTAAACAAGCAATTCTCCAAGGAAGACATACAAATGATCAAAAAGCACATGAAAAAATGCTCAATATCACTAATTATCAGAGAAATGCAAATTAAAACTACAATGAGGTATCACCTCACACCAGTCAGAATGGTCATCATTCAAAAATCCACAAATGACAAATGCTGGAGAGGCTGTGGAGAAAGGGGAACCCTCCTACACTGCTGGTGGGAATGCAGTTTGGTGCAGCCACTATGGAAAACAGTGTGGAGATTCCTCAAAAGACTAGGAATAGACTTACCATATGACCCAGGAATCCCACTCCTGGGCTTGTATCCAGAAGGAAATCTACTTCAGGATGACACCTGCACCCCAATGTTCATAGCAGCACTATTTACAATAGCCAAAACATGGAAACAACCTAAATGTCCATCAACAGGTGACTGGATAAAGAAGAGGTGGTATATTTATACAATGGAATACTACTCAGCCATAAAAACCGACAACATAATGCCATTTGCGGCAACATGGATGCTCCTGGAGAATGTCATTCTAAGTGAAGTAAGCCAGAAAGAGAAAGAAAAATACCATGTGAGATCGCTCATATGTGGAATCTAAAAAACAAAAACAAAAACAAACAAACAAACAAAAACAAAGCGTAAATAAAGGACAGAAATAGACTCACAGACGGAGAATACAGACTTGTGGTTACCAGGGGGGTGGAGGGTGAGAAGGGATAGACTGGGATTTCAAAATTGTAGAATAGACTACACTGTATAGCACAGGGAAATATACACAAAATGTTATGATAACTCGCAGAGAAAAAAATGTGACAATGAGTGTGTATGTGTCCATGAATAACTGAAAAATTGTGCTGAACACTGGAATTTGACACAACATTGTAAAATGATTATAAATCAATAAAAAATGTTAAAAAAAAAAAAAAGAATAGAAATTTGTTCCTCTTCAGAATGAGTGGACAGACAGAGGGAGGCTATAAAGAAAGAAGAACTTTCTAAAAGGGCTGCTGTGGGAAGATGTGGAACCTTCCACTAGGAGAACATTGCAGACTTTCTGGAATCATGCAGTTCTGTGTTTACGTAGCTGCAGACAGCCAGTGTTGCAGGAGAACGGACAAAATAAACTACAACTGGAAACTTTTTCAAGGGCTCTAGATAAGGATAGAGTATTTCTGCAATCTGAAACTCTGTGGGTCTTGCCAGCCTCGAAGATGCAGTCAGTGACACACCACAAAATGGAGTTCATCCAGGGAAGGCTTCATCCAACAGGCCTGCACCTCAGCTCAGAAAAGAGTGAGCTCAGCCTTGTGGCCGAGGAGAAATAATTTTTCTTCTACCTTTCTCGGTTCTTGGCAGAAACCCCTTGTTATAAACAACAGATTAACAGGAGAAAAACAAACAAAAGCTTAATTAATATTGTGTATACTCCTATATACATGGGAGAGACCCAGGAAAACTGAGTAGTTCCCTGAAATGACCCAGGTCACTACCTTAAATAATATCATCTCCAGCCAAAGACAAAAGAAGATGTTGGGGTGTCGGGGATACGCTTATGAAAGGCAATCTGGAAAAGCACAGTAAACAAGGGTAAGTTTGTTATGCAGGTTTCAGTCCATGTCTTCTCCACAGATAAGTCTCTAGAGATTTAGTCAGTCTCCATTTCTTGTTACAGAGAGGGAGACACGCTTACAAATAGAGAGCTCCCTTATAAATGATAAATATCACGTACAAAAGGTTTTCAGAGCTTCTCCTGTGTCTGCTGTTTCTTAAAAATAATCAGTCTTAAATAATGTTTATGCCAAAAAGGCATATTTTGGGATGACAAATTCTGCTCCCCTGCAACCTACAGCCATTTTCTGTGACAGAGCACCCGTCCCCAACTGAGTCGGTGAACATGAAGCGACAGAGAACTCTGAGCAAGGATTTCATTTAGGTCTGTCTGGCCAGACTGGGGATCCAAAGCTTGGTCAATAAAACTGTCTTCAAAATTTGAGAAAGTAGAGAAATATGTATCCTCTCTGTCAGTTCAGGATTTCAGGTGGGCTTGAGTGGGTTTGTCGTGTGTGTGCCTGAGATGGAGATCATCTTTAGAGGTGGAATAGACTGACTGGAAATTTTCAGAGCTATATGAGAGGTGCAGAGGATGTGGGAAGATGGTGCTGGGAGGAAAGTTCTATTTTCTTAACCTTTTGAGAAGGGGTTATGAAGGGAGGGGGAGAAGAATTTGAATTTAAGCCTATTTGGGAGCATAAGGCTCCCCCTGATGGTTGTATTGAAAAACTACAGCATGTATACTGGCGGGACTGTTTCATTTCTGCATTAATCTCTTACCCCATCAAGCTTGACCCAGTTGACTTGGTACTGATTCTGGGTAAAAGGTCCCTTAAACATAACATATATTGGGACCCTGAAAAGAATTCTAGAATCAAATATATCTTTGTCTCTCTCTCCCATACAAGTTTTCTTAATCTCTGATACAGAACAGGGTCAGGTCTTGTGTTCCTTGTGGAAAGGGGCTGAGCTCAGTCAGTCTCAAATTTTTCTGACAGGGACTTCCTCTCCTACAAGCCTAGATGAAGTCTGTGCCCAGACCACATCCTCAAGTACAATTCAGTAAGATGCCCCCTGCACCCTGCCCTGTCACCTGACTGTGCCTGCCTGCATCTGGCCATAACCACGTGTTCTGAACCAGGTCTAAATTTGTACTGCATCCTACCTGGGTGTTTTGGATCTATTTGCCCCATTTGGGGGTTTGCCCTCACACAACTCTGATCAGTATTTCGCAGCTTGAAAGATAATAACAATATACTGCCTTGTTCATGCCAATCTGTGCCTTTGTGTGTGTGCACACACGTGGAAAGGGAAAAGAAATGTGCATATGACCTGACCTCATCAATTCAGGTTCTACAACATAGACTGAGAGGGGAAAATGGATTTTCTAAAATGATGGTGTGTGCTACCAGAGGAGAGAAGAAGGCAAGAAGAGCGGAAATGTTAGGGACACTTAGCTTACCATAGGGCTCGTTGAAGGATTGCCCCACACACTCAAGGCTGAGTAGAGAGCCTTGGAAAAGCCTGAGACAGGCCTGAAAATGTATTTGGGGTGGGGGTGTAGATAAAACATTTTAATCTGGTTGACCTCTGGGCTCAAAGACACCATCACTGACAGAGACGAAGGACACATTCATGGCCTTGTAAAGGGAATGCAGAAACAGGCATGAAAGCGAGAGCAGGAGAGAGAGGCCCCTGGGGCCCTGGGGCTGTGGGGCTTCAGGGAAGAGGAGCAATTTGGAGCCGCTGTGCAGGTCACATGGATAATCTTCATCCGTCACGTCCCGCTTCTCTAGCAAACTCTGGCTCCTTCCAGTGAGCAAAGGGGTCAGTGAGGTGATGGGTGCCTGGGACTGGTTTCCTCATGAAGCAGAAGTAGTGGCTGAGGCAGGACCACGTTGCCGCAGCAGACACCTGTCAGCAGCCAAAGCCTGGACACTGAACACTATAAAGTCAGGGCCCTTTGGCCTCCCGCGAGCCCACGGAAGGAGAGAGGGATGCAGGCCAAGGAGGGGAGAGTCCTGACAGCTCCTGTCCTCAGAGCCCCCAGCCCTGGGGACTCGCTGTTTGTCCCCAGCTTCTCCCAGGTGGAGCCGTGGTGCTTCCCATGCACAGAGGAAGGAGGAGGATAAATCCCTCCCTGACAGCCACAGCGGTGCCGCTCACTGACCCCGGGGCCCTCCTGCCCGCCCTCTTCCTCCTTCAGTGCAGATGACCTGGCTTTTCTTTTCTAAAGTCAGCAGCTGTCGGTGAGTGTGCACTGCCGTCCGGGGCCAGGGTTTCAGGGGTGGATATTAGGGGGTCATACGAGAAGAAAGAGAGAAGAGACAAGAAGAGGGGAGGGTAGAGGCATCCAAACGAGCAGTGACCCTGGAAGGACGTGGTCTGAGTTCTAATCCTGGTTCCTCTCTTAAGGCTAAAAAGACCTCAGGCAGATGTACTCCCCAGCTGGGCCTTACTTAGTTTCTTCGTTTTCAAAATGAAGTCCTGAATCCACGATCCCATAAAGATGCTTTCACTTGTGATACCCTCAGCATGTTTGCACAGACCCAGAGCCAGAGAAAGGCTCAGGGCTTGCTCTCCCTAGAGAAGAGGAGCAATTATCTGCAACATTCTCTTACTAAGGCCAGAGGGAAGGGCTGCCTCTCTCCTCCTGACCTGGGTCTCCGTGGCCAAGCCGGGCCCTTCCTGGCTTCTGCCTGGAAATCAGCCTCCCACTGCATCAGGATGTCAGCAACCCTCTGGTCTCCACAGACCCCTGCCTGCCCGGCTGGCTGGTGCTCTCAGCCTTCCCTTTCCTTTCTTCACCAAACAGCCATTCATCTAACATCACACGTATTAAGTGCATTCTGTGTGCCAGAGCAGTTAACAAAGCAGAGGAGGCCCAGCCCTCAGTCTTTGTGTATTAATATGGACAACCCCTGTGACTTCCCCAGTATCCGGGATCCCCTCTCCCCCGTTCCAATGTGCTCTGCCACCCCGGGCACAAGACGTGGGTTGACAGGAGTTTGACCACGTGGGAATGTCCCCTCCCTGTTCTGATTCCTGTCCTTGAGCTTAGGCCTGGCTCCATCTGCATCTTCTGCATTTTAGAGACAGTGGTCTCCTTCACTGATTCATTTTTTAACATAGAATACATTAAATTGAAGCAGAAGAATGTTTAGAAGATGGACTTAAAGTACAGAGCTAATTGCTCATTGCATAGTGAAAGTCTCTCTTTTCAGGGATTTTCTCTTTAAGTCTCACCTGTGTCCCCTGTGCTGTGAATGTTGTAATTACATTGTCGGTAGCCACGGTGATGTGCTGATGAATGGATTCCTGTTTTTTAGAAGCAGAGAAACATCTGTTGGCCCTCAACATGGACAATTTCTTTCATTTCCAGGAAAAACTCAGTAGAACTTCCTTTCCAGCAGGAATTCTCCCAGCCCTGCCATGTCTCTCTATAAAAGTCCCATTTCCCCCATACCCTTCTCCCTGTCCTGCTTGTTCTGAACTCAGTAAAAACAAGACTCAACCTCCACCTTTAGGTACAATTAATTTGGACAAAGGGTAAGCACTCAACTCGCTCATTCACTTACTCAGTTTTTCGTATAGAGTGGTGCCAGCCATGTGTTAGACACTGCACTGGGCTCCAGGGTCAAGTTTGTACAAAATAGGAATTAAAAATCATAACCTAAAAAACACATCTAGGACTATATATAAAAGTAATATATATTATATATACTATGTATTAGATAAACACATGTATGAATATGTAAGCATAAATATTTGTTTAAGCATACATTTATGCTTATAATACTTATACTTTTTATGTATATATAAAGAATGTATAGTATATAAAGAATACATATAAGTAGTATATTATATGAAAAGTATATACAAGTAAATACACATATATGTTAATGTTTACATATTTTGCATATATATATTTATATATAACATTAGATACAATATATAATTATCAATATGCTTATATATAAAATATAAAGGATGTATGTGTATATTTACGCTTTAATCTTGCAGCCGCAAAGCTGCTGTGTGAGTACAGAAGGGTTTGCCTCACTCTACACAAGACGCCAAGAGATATTTGTCAGAGAAAATGATACTTATGTTGTCTTAAAGGATCAGTATTGTTCACTGGTCAAAAAAGCAAAGTAGTTTCTGCTAGGAAAGCAAAATATAAAGCAATAGAAAGAATAGAAAAAAGAAAAGTATATATGAGGCATTGTAGAAAAAACAGTATCGGTTTTTTGACTATGGTAGAAAAAAATGAATTTGGAAAGATGTCAACGCTGAATAGCTGAGTAAAGACAGGGTATTACCTTGTATTAGGACTGCCCACTTTGGAAGTAGGTGGACGTGGGTTCAAATCCCATCCTTGACATCAGCTCACTGATAAACTCATGTTGTGAATTAATGTAAGACGTGGGATTAGCTCACAGACTGAGGATTTGCTCTCTGAAGTCAGACTTTGGGAGAGCTATTTACCTTTTCTGTGGTTTCCTCCTCTGTGAACTAGGATAAAATGCCTCGTGGTCATGAGAAGTAGTCACATTATGTAACGTGTTACACAGTGTCTGCGTCGTGCCGGAATGCAATAAATTGGAGGTCTCAGCAGAGCTCTTCTGACCAGTTTAAACTGTATCCTGGTGAAAGGGGAGCTATTGAAAGACTGCAAACAGAGCAGTTACCATTTTAGGGATAAACCCCATGACTCAAGTGGAAAATAGATCTAGGACATGGGGTGTCAGGCTGTGCAAGTTAAGTGTCGGAGAGGTCAGTTATGCAGGAAAAACTTAGGAATGATGACAGCACAAAAGTGGAAACAAAGGAATAGGGATATTTAGGAAGTAGAACATACTTATTAAGTCAGTTAAAAAATGAGGTGTGGGAAGAGGGAGAGGGTCAATTAAAGCATGAGATCCAAAATGTTGTCTTGGAAAGTGATTAAATACATTGTAAAGAATCAGGTGTGGAGAGAGTAGGTGATGGATCAATGTTAGATGTGTTGGGTTTAGTTGGCGTCAATTGGGAGACATCTAATAAGAAGGCAGATATTCAGGTCTGCTACACAGCTGAGTTGTCGGGACTAGGGATAAACTTCTATGGGTTATCAGTCTACTAGTACTACTACTATTAATAATAACAGTAAAAAATAATAAAAAGAGAAAACAATAAATGAGAAGGTGTCTAAGGTCAGGAGTAAGTAATATGAACATCTGAGTAACGGATGGAAGGAACTGAATATGTACTGCCCTGAAAAATAAAGGGAATCAGCAGGGGCCGGCGTCAAGAATTCCAAAAGAGAGCTTTAAAAAGGAAGATGTGGCCAGAAGACACAAGTTTGCAAAGGAATCAGGTATGATTGAGTCTCCATTGAATTTCAGCCTTAGAGGTCATTGGTGAATTTGAAGAGCATTGCTCTAGCCAAGAGGGTTAAAAAAAACCAACAAAACAAAACAAAAACAGTCATTTGGTGGTAGGTGAGTAGTGAACTGAGGAATAAGGACGCGGAGAGGAAAAGTGTGATGGGTTCTTTCACCTCCTTGTCAGAGTGATGAGGGGCTGGCCCTGGTCTTCATTCCTAAACATTTTCCTTCTTGCCACCTCCCCCCACAGTTCTTCTCAGGGCATGACAGCATGCTTATCACTGCTATGCCTCCTTGTCCAGCCATATAGCCTGACTTATATTAAAAAAAAATTATTGAAGTGTAGCTGATTTACAATGTTAATTTCAGGTATACAGGAAAATGATTCAGTTATACATATATATGTATTTTTTTCTTTTCAGATTCTTTTCCATTATATGTTATCACCAGGAATTGAATATAGTTTCTTTTGCTCTATACAGTCTGTCATTGTTTGTCTATTTTATATATAGTGACGTTTGTCTGTTAGTATCCAACCCCTAATTTATCCTTCCCCCTCCACCCCTTTCCCTTTCGATAACCATAGTTTCCTATGTCCGTGAGTCTGTTGTTGGATTGTAAATAGAATTTACATCATTTTTTAAGATTACCTTTATTCATTCTAGCCTATCCTAACTTTAACCTGGTTCAGTTCAAATCTCTGTATAGTCATTTTCTGATTTCAAACAGGTAAACACAGTGATTAAAAACACACTTAAGCACTGACTAGTTCCACTTTGAATTTCTGAACCTCAGTTGGGCCACCATCACTCCCTGGAAACCTACTACATTGTTCTTGTCCACTTGTTCTCTGGCTCACGAACACACTTTTTTCCCTCCTAAGAACTGCTTTATTGATAATGCTTGGCTGCCCACTCAGGTGGTCCTGTGGAAAACGGCTGGGACCTGTCACTGTTCTGACCCAAAAGCAGCCACGGCCACAGCAGAGGGAAACAGAAATACTGACATGGTCATGGTCTTTCTGGGGGTGGGGGCAGGGATGGTTTTATTCCCCACTACCTCGCTGAAACTGCTCTTCTCAAGATCAGCTGTAACTTCCATGTTGCTAAATCCTTTGGTCACTTCCAGGTCTTATTACTTTGTCCCTTTAGCAACATTACATATCATTGATTTATCCCTCTTGAAACTGATACAAGACCACAGTCTCCTGGTTTTCCTCTAACTGGCATTTTTCCCCCTCTGTCTCTTTTAGTGGAGCCTTCTCTTTTCCAACTCTACAATTCAGATGTTCCCAAAGCTCAATTCTAGAAACTTCCCTCTACCCTCACTTTTTAAGTTTCCTCATCCAGCCTATATACTATTATTACTCAAACATATATCTCATCTTCAACTTATTTCTGAAGTCCACATTTCTACTCCTGAGTTAGTGAAAACAACTGAATGAAAGCCCTGTTAGGGGAAGTTAGTATAAATTAAAATTTTGAAAAAACTGGGTAACACTAGATCCAGATGCTCAACCTGGTGTTAGATATGTGAGTCTGCAAATCAAAAAGAAGAGAATTATACAGTTATGTATTTTATATTTATCAACATAAAGTTAGTAAATACATTCATGAGAGTGATGATGTTCTCTAAGGAGGAAAAATAAAGTATGGACAGAAAACTGCCAAGAAAAAGAATGGTTGTATTTAAGGGTTGAGTAAGAAAGAGAAGTCTCAAAGGAGACAGAGAAGGAATAGAAATCGAGAGAAAACCTAGTGAGCCTGGTACTTTAAAGAAAGTTTCCATCAGGTAGGAGGACGGTGGAGTTGACAGTAGTAAAGTAGATACCAAAGATGACAATGAGCATGATTCTGATAATGACGGTGTGAATATTCTTGAAGCCAAAGAATTAATAACCAGAACAATCATTTATTTTCAGCTCAGCCCCAGAAGAACGTCAGCCCAGCATCCCCCCAGGATGCACTTGTCCAACATCACTCAGTTTAGCCCCGTGCTCTACCTCACTGGCTTTCCAGGGTTGGAAACCATTGAGCAATGGATTTTCATCTTCTTCTTCCTCATGTACCTCGTGGCCATCTCTGGCAACTGCTTCATCCTGATAATTATTAAGACCAGCCCTCGTCTGCACAAACCCATGTACTATCTCCTCTCCTTTCTGGCCTTCACTGACCTGGGCCTGTCAGTGTCCACCTTGCCCACCACTATGGGAATCTTTTGGTTCAACTCACGTGATATCTACTTTGGAGCCTGCCAAATCCAGATGTTGTGCATCCACTCATTTTCCTTCATGGAGTCCTCAGTACTCCTTGTCATGTCCTTTGACCGCTTTGTGGCCATCTGCCACCCCCTGAGGTACTCGGTCATTATCACCGGCCAGCGAGTGGTCAGGGCAGGCCTGGTTGTCATCCTTCGGGGACCTGTAGCCACTGTTCCCATTGTTCTCCTCCTGAGGACTTTTCCTTACTGTGGGTCTCGAGTCCTCTCCCATTCTTTCTGCCTGCACCAGGAGGTCATACACTTGGCCTGCACAGACACCACCTTCAACAACCTGTATGGGCTGAGCCTGGTGGTGTTCACTGTGATGCTGGACCTGGTGCTCATTGCACTGTCCTATGGGGTCATCCTGCACACAGTGGCAAGACTGGCCTCCAAGGAGGAGCGGCTCCGAGCCTTCCAAACATGTACCTCACACCTCTGTGCTGTGCTGGTGTTCTTTGTGCCCATGGTGGGGCTGTCCCTGGTTCATCGCTTTGGGAAGCATGCTCCACCTGCTGTCCACCTTCTTATGGCCAATGTCTACCTCTTTGTGCCTCCCATGCTTAATCCAATCATATACAGTATTAAGACCAAGGAGATCCGTCATGCCATCAGCAATCTCCTGGGTCTTAGAAAGGCTGGTGCTGAATCCTGGAGCTAAAAATTTCACTGGTGCCCAGAAGAAGGTCCCAAATCAGGCCAAAGATTTACTACATTTTGTACCTATTATCACACCCTATTTTTCCCAAGTTTTTTTTTTTTTTTTTTTCACCGCCCTAAATAAAATATGGATGAATTTCTTTCTTGAGTTTGGGTTATGAACGCTAACCTTTTCTTGCTTAAATTACAATGCTTTCTCCTATATATGAGACCTAGATATTTTGGTAGCATCAAAAACTGCCCAGAGGAAGAGTCTCATCAATGTGCATAAACTAAAACTAAAATGAAACTATGCAAAAATTTTAAAGGAGAAATAAGTAAAAAGCACCTAGAGCAGAACCTAGCAGAGAATAGATCAATGTTTGTTGTTCAAAATTCACCTCAGGAAATGTACCTCTTCTCTCCATGGCTCCTTGGGACTGCCTCCCTCTTCCCTGCCTGGTAAAGTCCTTCTCTTAGGTTTCTATCCTAAGTAAACTATATCCTTTAGACTCTTGTGTCACATTTGAAGAACCAGAACTTCTTCACTCTTCTCTCATGACTGATTCAGGTAGAACTCCTCCACATCCTTCTCATCTTGTGCTCTCTTCAGGCTCTGTTCATCTAGTAGACACTCTTGACCCCACTCCTGACACTTCTCACCTCTCATTTTCCTTTCCTGTGTATTTGCTGAAGATAAATGAAGTCAGTGTTTGCTTCTAGGCACCCTAGTTGTGAGATCTTGCACAATGACCTGCAATGTGACAAAGCTTCAATGAAAGGACCTACCACAAACATGTCTAAGTCACGATCCCATTGTGCAGGAGGCTGTGAACCTGAAATTGGCAGAGAAGCTTGCCCCTGCCGTTAACTATGTGAAATTCGTCTTGGAGTCTCAGAGACATTTTCATGACAGACTCTCTCTCCCAAACCAGAGCAGATGCTCCATCTGTCTGCTCCCTCAGAATCCTGCATTTCCTGTTGTAACATTTATCACATAGTAATGGAGTCTTCTGTGTTTTAGATCTTTTTTCTTTGTTGTTTACTTTTTTGTCTCTCAGAATACATGACTAAGTTTATCTCCTTGTAGGAGTTATGAATGTGTTGCTCACCAGTAAATCTCCAAAATACAATTACTGCCCTGTAACAGATATTCAATGAATAAATTCTGTGTTTCCTTTTCTTTCTGGAATGTTGAATCTAATGAGACAGCAGC
Source organism: Camelus ferus (assembly GCF_009834535.1). Lineage (NCBI taxonomy): Eukaryota > Metazoa > Chordata > Mammalia > Artiodactyla > Camelidae > Camelus > Camelus ferus. Next base: position 55,768,447 of record NC_045705.1, on the reverse strand, counting down.
TTTTAGTAAAGAATACCTGTTAAATCCTTGTATCTCCTGTGAATCCCTTTTTACTCTCTCAGGCAGTTTGGCCTTCTCGTATCTATATCCTGCAAAAGACGGATGAATTTCTCAGGAGCAGATATTCTGTCTTACAAATCTTTGCATCCATGTATATGGCCGAAAGCTTACAGTCCCTATATACTCAATGAATGAGTGTGAGTAACTACCTGGTAGGAAGAACAGTCTCAAAGGGAGGCTAGACTAGAGAAAAGAGGATGACAGAAAACAGGACTGAGGGTCACCCAATACATTTTTGGTAACTCTAGCAGCTAGTGGGAGAAGAGAATGAAGGAACATCATGTCTGCTGGAATATTTCATGTTGCTACTTAAGATCACTGAGTTTCCATGGTAGATAACTCAGGTGCCTGCAGACTGTTCCAGGAGAATGCTGATCCCTTTTTGGTGTTTGTCAGGTCTGCATCCATTTAAGGAGTTTCCTCTGGGGGCCCAAGACCCAAGGGAGAAAAACAGATAGTCTTATAGTTACAAGTGCAGCAGATGCAGAGAGTAGTCCTGAGTCAATTAGAAGAGGATAGGAAAGGTGTGAGTGAGGAGGGAGAAGGACCTCAGAGGCTGGGAAAGAATCTACAGACAGCAAGGGACCAGTAAGTTGCTGAAAGCCCCTTGATTTGTGGATACAGGCAGCCAGTCCAGTGACCTCCCTGACACCCTTTATCTAGCAGGTCTCTAAGTAGGGTTATGGGATGATAACCCATCATCCCAGGATGATGGCGGGTCTGTGGTTAGAGCTGCTGCTCCATGCTATCTCTCCATTATCATTTTGGTTGGAAAGAGAGACCAGAATGTGTGTCTAGGCTGGATTTGGGAGTGGAGTGATACAGTATTGTGGCAGGCAAGGGATCATAATCTCAACAACTCTCCCTCCTCCCCCAGTTGATGTGACTTCTAACACTTCAGAGCACTTTTTTCCACACTCCTGTTAAGCCCTGTAGTTTCCCTGGAGAGGAGGCAGGCAATAGGGGAAAACCTTCCATCACAGAAAGAAGCTAATGCGCAGAGGGATTTGTTCCCTTCACCAAAGTGATGTAGCTGGCGCATCCAAAAACCACTTACAAGCTGCAAGTCCCAACCTTCAGCCTCTCACTCCTCAGCAGTTGTCCGATCACTGACTTACGCCCACTGAAGGTGTGGAGGGAGGACCTGTAGCCGTCAGATGGTGGATCATGGTTGTGGAGAATTTTCAATAAGAAGGCAGCACTGACAACTGCAAAGAATCATCATCTACATGTGGTTCTAACGGCACCACATTTAGAACCACAGATAAACAGCTCTATAACCTAACGACAGTGTTGTCGTCCCAGTTTTCCAGACGAGGAAACTGAGACTAAGCAAGCGGCTTGCACAGTCACCGAGCTCGTCAATGCTGAAGCTGTGCTTGGAGTGCAGATCTGATTCTCGGGTCGAGAGCTACGTCCTCAACCACCGCACTGCCTAATGAAACCCTGTCTAGAGTTGAGAAGCCTGAACAAAGGGCTGTGAGAGACCCAGCTCCCCATCCTCTCCCTGTTCCTAATGCTTCCCCGCATCAGTCCCCTGGTGTCTGACCGCCTCCTCCTCCACTTCCCATCCTCCCTGCTGCCTAGACCTGCCCTTTCTTTCCTTGTTGTCTCACAAGAGATTCCTCTCCTCAGGCTCCCCTCTTTTACCTGACTCCCCACTCCGCCTCTCCACCTCTTTCTCTGTTTCTCCCTCTGCCTCTCAACATCCACTCTGAGTCCCTGAGCTTCCTGCCAATGTATCGCTTGGCTTTCCCCTTCACAGTTCCTCAGCCCGTGTTTTTTGCCCCCTAGTTTTCTCTCTGTCTTTTTGTCATCCTCCTCCCTCCTCTCAGTCTTTCAGCAAAGTCCCTCCCTCCGACCTTAGCTTCCCCATTCTCCAGGCCCTTCACACCATCCCTTTCTGCCTCGCATCCCCCCTTATTTTCTGCTCTCCCATTGCTTCAGCTAAGTTACACAACCCCCTTTCTCCGTGACACTCACCGTCTTTCACAGACGCGTTCGTCACCCCTTTCTTCTTTCACTGTATGGTCTTCCCGCCTCCCCGCTTCTTGTGCTGCGTCCAGCACAGCTCAGGACCGCGTCTGAGGACAGGTGACGCAAGACTTAAGAAACAAAGAGAAAGAGTAAAGAGCAAAGATGGGACTAGGGGTCTCAAGATCTCATGGGTCCAGAGTCCCGAAAGCCTGGTCGACAGCATATTTATTAGGAGTATATAGCTCAGAGAAAAATGCGATCAAAGAGGTGGGGCTTTAGATATCCCATGCGAGAAGCACCAAGTTCTGCTTGCTGTTTAACTGATTAATTTCAGGCCTATCCCTTCCAGGAACAATCACCCTCCTCGGGGTATGCAAAATTTCTAAATCTATCCTGTTGTTGCCTCCAGGACATCTTGAGATAGCAAATATTTCCCCTGGGCTTAACCGCATGCTTTCTTGCCAGAACAAAGGTCTGTTAATGGGTGATCTGGCTTTCCAGGACCATTGTTGTTTCACCCTAAGGAAGTATCTGCCCTCCTTCATGCCCTTATAGTCAATCTCAGGATTGCTCACCCCAAGTTTTCTTTAGCATAATATGTGCTATAGGTCATCTACTGCATAACACATTAAAACAAAGCATGTGTATGTTAAGCAAGCAAGTGTGAGTATAATATTTTTAGCTCATGGAAATTTAGGTGTGGCTTGTTTTCCAGCTGTTCGTTTACCAGCGGCTTGTTTTTGAGCAGCTTGTTTTCCAGCATTCTTGAACCATGATTATCTCCATCTTTGCCTCTCAGCATGTTTTTATTAAGTCCACCATTTTACTGCCTTTCATTCTCCCCCGTCTGACCCTCACTATACCTTCTTCTGTTGCTCAGCCTCATCCTTCAGTCTGTCCCTTAGCCTTGCTTTCTGTCCCTCAGTGTAAGCTGTGATCTCTTCCTCAGGATCCCCTTTTATCACTGTCCCTCAATTCCTCCCTCAATAGATCCTCAGTTTTTCAAAGTCATATGGCACCTTATGCTGAGATCCAATATGCTCTCATTTTAAAGAGGAGATCGGAGTTTATTTCTGTATAATAAGAGACAGTACAGACAATGGGAAAAAATTACAAGAAAATCAGTGTTTGGTTTGGGAGCAGTAACATTTATTGTTTTTTACATTCCAGACCTAGTGCTAAATTCTGTGCACACGGTGTGCCAATTAAAACACATTCATTCTTTGATTAGAAGGCATCATTACCATTATTTTACAGGTGAGAATACAGAAGCAAATATTATATCAGACACTGAGATCCGGCATAGCAGGGCTTGTCTTGTGAGCCTCTCGCCAGGTACCCCTGCATTTCAGTATTTAATAAACTGATTTGAGCAAGGAACAGGCTTTGTCTTTGTTGCTTTTTTTTTTAACATTTTGTTTTTAAATTCTTTTTTTTTTTTTTTTTTTTGCAGGGAGAGGTAATTAATTTTACTTATTTAGTTAGTTTTTTGATGGAGGTACTGGGAATTGAACCCAAGACCTCATGCATGCTAAGCATGTGCTCTACCACTTGAGCTATACCCTCCCCTTGTCTTTGTTGCTTCTGTTTCAAGGTACACATTCTGATAGTTGCTTTTCACAATACCTATTTAGGAAACATTGCTCTAATAAGTTTACCTGATTTATTAAAATTTTGTGAGTTGTGTCAGACATCCAGCTTGGTTTTTAAGGAGAGATAACTTTGAAAACACAGAGACCAAAACAAAAACAGAAACAGAAACAAAAAACTAAGGGAGCAGACACGTCAGTCCCCTCTTAAATTAGATTTGTTAAAAAAAAGAAATTTCAGGACTTAGAGTAAAGGTAACAGCTTTTAACAATGAAGACACTACAGGATGAATTAGTGTGACTCAGTGAGAGGAAGAACGAGGTTCCCAGAGGACCTGAGAAGATGCTTGAGGCATGAGATACTCACTAGTGAGTTCTGGGTTCTTTGAAAGGGGTTGAGCTAAGAGAGAAGCAAGATACAACTTCTCCCAGTCATACAGACATGTGGAAAGGGTCACAGAATGACAATAAGGAGATAAAGTGAAGAGCAGATTGCATGAGGAAGCTCTCTACAGGCATCCTCATTTTGCTTAGAAAAATTAGAGATAAATTCTTCTACAGAAAAAGCTTGAAGAGGTAAGGCCAAATAGAGAAGGCAATTTGGGAGTAACAACATTTCTGAGCATCTGAGCATTCTGTGAAGGTTGAGCTATATAGATTTTTCTAAGAGAAGTTAAAAAAAAAAACTGCCTTTCACTAGCTGGTCCAAAAGAAGAGCAGAGAAAACCCTTGTTGATGTTTAATGTCACAGGGGTAAGTAAAAGACTTGATGGGAATAAGAGAAAGAGGGAGAAAGCAGGAAGAGGACAGACTGCTTATGAAGGCAGGGGTTAACTGATAGGTCACTGAGTCCCCGAGCGTGCAGAGAGGCCAGGCCGGCCAGCAGGGGACTGCCGCCCTAAGACAGCAGGGCATCTCGTGCTTACTGGCCTAGTAACCCTCAACACACCCGCCACCGCCTTTCACAGAACAAAGCAGCTTCTGGAGAATGGAGATGTTCACCCTAGCAAGTGCCAACTGGAGTTTCTCTGTGTTCCTGCTGACAGGCTTCCCAGGTCTGCAGTGGGCTCACCACTGGATCTCACTGCCTGCCTTTGTAGGACACTTGGTGGCCCTGCTGGGGAGTGCCACCATCTGGCACCTGGTAAGAACTGACCCTTCCCTCCACCAGCCCATGTACTACTTCCTGGCCAACCTGGCTGTGACGGACTTGGCCTGTGCCGGTGCATGCCGCCCCCAGTGCTGGGTGCGCTGGGGCTCGGCGCCCTGCATTCTGCAGCAGCACTCCCTGCACTCCTTCTCCTTCGTGGAGTCAGCCGTGCTCTTTGCTATGGCTCTGGACCACCTGGTGGCCATCCGATTCCCACTGCGCTATGCGTCTGTGCTCACGGGTCCTCGTGTGGCATTGGCCTGGGTCATGCTGGGCACTCAGAGTGCCGCCATCACGGTGGCACCATCACTGCACCTCCTGAGATTTGACTACTGTCACCCTGGGGCACTGCCCCATGCTCACTGCCTTCACCAGGACATGATCCGCCTGGCCCGCTCTGACTCTGCGGGCTGGGCCTCATCATGCTGGCCATGGGCACGGACGTTCTCTTCATCCTGCTCTCCTACAGGATCCCCCTCTGCCCCAGGGAAGAAGGGAGCACTCATCACCCTCAAAGTTGGAAAGCTTGATAAAGCTGCATGTTGCTGAATGTGTAGAGGACGTGCATTTTCATACACTACACGTTGTAATCTAAATTAGTGCTGTTCAGTATTTTATCACCTATTTTGGTGTATGTGTCAACTCACATAGCACATGCTCTTTAACCCAGAAATTCCAGTTCTTAGTGCTGCCCTAGATTCATACTCTCATGCTTCTTCATGGACGCATGGTCTTGAATAAGAATTTTCACTTCAGCAATGCTTGAAATAAGATTAAAAAAAGAAAACTAACTGGCAGTCAACAGGTAAACAGTTAAATGAGTTAGAATCTGTCCATACTATGGAATGTTTTGCAGAAAAAAAGAAGACCCAGATTGATAGGCTTAAGCAAGATATAGCAAATTATATATATTTATATATATACACATAATTGTTGTATAACAATTTAATCACATAAAAGCATCAATTTGTTTGTATCTGTAAAAACACCCCCTAAATTGATAACAATAATAACTCTTTTGAGGGAATCTGTGACAGTGAAGAGAGGAACAAAAGGAATTCTTACCTTATCTGCATTGCTTATAAAATGTTAAGAATAATACAGTTAACACTTTCTTCTGTTATAAATATATACATAATTATTGTATATATACAATTATGTATCTACACATATATTTATCTTTACACCAAAAGCCTGTTTAAACCTTGGGACAATGGGAAGCAAACTAGGTACTAAGAGCAAAGCTCTATAACTGAGAATACATGTTGAGAATAAGCCTGGAGGGAAGACATTTGTAAATCAGGAAACTGTAAGGTTCTTGAGGGATGCTGACTTTGGGCAATCACACTAATTCCTCTGCTGAGACCTTACTGGAGAAATGTACTGTGCATAGCTATTAAGATGAAGCGGAAAGCAAAAAGGAAAGTCTGCTAATGCTCGATATCCTTAGTTGGCTGAAGAATTTGAAATGTGAGGCTTCAGAAGCCGACCTGATGTAGACGTTGCAGACCAAGTATTAGCGGGATAACACAGGAGGGGGAAGTGTCCCGAGCACCTGTTTTCTTTGGATTTGTAAGGGCCTGAATCTGTGTCCCTATCTCCCTCACAGTAGCCTGAAGCGGCTGTGAAGACTAGTTGCGTTTTTTGTTTCTTGTTGTTTGTCTCATGCCACACGTCACAATTGTAATGAAGTAATTATCTTTGCACTGTCTTATTTTTTTTTAAGTTTCTCTTGTCTAGTACATTCTAAGCTCAGTAAGGCATAGACTGTGTCTCTTTTCTTCACTAGGTACCCCCATAGTCTCTGGAATATACCAGTCACTCAATAAATATTTGGCGAATAAATTCTTTATTGAATGAATTAATACAAGTCTACATGTATTTCCTTGACCCTTATGTTTATATCATCCAAAAAGAGATAATTTTTTACTTCATCAGGCTGTATCTGGATTTTGTTTCTAATCAGTTATTTTTCTTTTAATACATTTTATCTGCTAATTAAATAGAAAGGTGACTGTGATTTTAATCTGAATCTGATAAATTAATACAATACAATACAATAAATATGATACAATATGTATGTATTATATATATATATAATGTAATATACAGGCATGTCTTGGAGATATTGTGGGTTAGGTTCCAGACCACTGCAATAAAGCAATTGTCACAATAAAGCTAGTCACACTATTTTTTGTTTTTTGGTTTATCAATGTCTATAAAAGTTATGTTTACACTATACTGTAGTCTATTAAGTGTGCAATAGAAATATGTCTCAAAAACTATGTATATGCCTTAATTAAAAATATTTTCTTGCTAAAGAAGGCTAACCACTAGTTAAACCTTCAATGAGTCTTAGTCTTTTTGCTGGTGAAGCATTTGCCTCCCTTTGATAGCTACCATATGATCAGGGTGGTGGTTGCTCAAGGTTGGGGTGGCTGTGGCAATTACTTAAAGACAGGCACAATGAAGTTTACTGCATCAATTGACCCTTCCTTTCATGAAGCATTTCTCCTTAGGCGGCAGTGCTGTTTGATAGCATTTTACCCACAGGAGAACTTATTTCAAAGTGGGAATCAGTCCTCTCAAACCTGACCACTGTTTTATCAACCAAGTTTTTTGTTTTTCTGTTTTTTTATAAAATTCAAAATCCTTCAATGTCCCTTACAGCATCTTCACCAGGAGTAGATTCTATCTCTAGAAACCTGCTTTGCTCATCTGTAAGAAGCAGTTCCTTATCCACTGAAGTTTTATCGTGAGGTTGCAGCAACTCAGTCACATCTTCAGGCTCCACTTCTGGTCCTAGTTCTCTTGCTCGTTCCACCACATCTGCAGTTAGACTTCTTCACTGAAGACTTGAACCCCTCAGTCATGCATGAGGGTTGAAATTTCTTTCAAACTCCTGTTAATGTTGACATCTTGACCTCTTCCAGTGAATCAGGAATGTTCTTTATGGTATCTAGAATGATGAATATTTTCCAGAAGTTTTTTTTTTCTTTTCAATTTTCTTTGCCCAGATCCTCAGAGGAATCACTATCTATGGCAGCTATAACCTTACAATCTGTATTTCAGAAATAATGAGACTTGAAAATCAAAATTACTCGTCTGCTTTTGTCACCTAAATACAATCTGCTTCTGTCATCTAAATGAGAGCAATCAAAATATACATCATCAAAAAGTCTACAAACAATAAATGCTGGAGAGAGTGTGCAGAAAAAGGAACCCTCCTACACTGTTGGTGGGAATGTAAATTGGTGCAGCCACTATGGAGGTCCCTTAAAAAACTGAAAATAGACTCATCGTATGATCCAGCAATCCCACTCCTGGGCATATATCCAGAGATAACTCTAATTCAAAAAGATATGTGTACCTCAATGTTCACAGCAGCACTATGTACAATAGCAAGACATGGAAACAACCTTAATGCCCACTGACAGATGACTGGATAAAGAAGTTGTGGTGTATATATATAAATAATGGAATACTACTCAGCCATAAAAAGAATAAAATCATGCCATTTGCAACAACATGGATGAACCTGGAGATTGTCATACTAAGTGAAGTAAGCCACAAATTTCTGAGAAAGAAAAATAGCATATGATGTTACTTGTATGTGGAATCTAAAATAGTTTGACACCAATGAACTTATTTACAAAACAGAAAGAGACTCACAGACATAGAAAACAAATGTATGGTTACCAAAAGGAAAAGGGAAGGGAGGGATAAATTAGGAATTTTAATAATAATAGTAATATATTATTTCTCCATGATATAATTGTCCTATAAGAGTTATAACAGTAGCTAGCCCTTATGGTGCATTTTTTACAAGCCAGATACTTTTCTAAGCGACTTACATGTCAGCGATGTATATTATTATTATTATACTCATTTCATAGAGGTACCCTGACTCTGTACCCTTGCTCATTTCTTTCAAGGATCCCTGGACATTGACAAGGAGTGAAAGGGCACAAATGAACTTATATACAAAACAGAGACAAGACTCAAAGACATGGAAAACAAACTTATGGTTAGTAGGGGGAAAGAGGGTGGGAAGGGATAAATTGGGAGTTTGGATTAGTAGATAAAAACTACTATATATAAAACAGATAAATAGCAAGGTCCTATTGTATAGTAGGGAACTATATTCAGTACCTTGTAATGGACTATAATGAAAAGGAATATATATATATATATCTGAATCACAATGCTGTACAATAGAAATTAACACATTGTAAATTGACTGTATTTCAATAGAAAAAAAAAAGTGATTTAATTACCTGGGTAGTTGCTCCTCTGGGAACCCAAATCCCTTTCTCTTCCTCCACTCCCCAGAGCTGATCAGCTTACAAAGAAGGAGGCAGCGTTTTGGCCCCAGGCCTGGGGAGATGTTGATGCCAGTGTGGCTGGGACTTGCAGGAGTGGGCTCCCCAGCGTCACTTGATGTTCAGAGGTCAGTTCTGCGTGTGGTGAGTCTTGAGCCTGTGATCTCCAGCCCTGCCTCCTGAAGCAGCTTTCAGCAGTGGCTTTCAGAAAGACTCTCAACTCTACCCTACAATTAGCCCTCCTCAGTAGTCATCTTTCCAGCTTCCTGAGCTTGTGTGATAGAACAAGAGAAAACTTCCCTAAACTTGATGGTAGGTGAAGAATACAACAAAGACGTCAGAGACTACCGTGGATTTTAGAAATAGTTTAGTCGTCATAACAGCTTGAATTAGTCATGCCATGCGTATATCTTATTTATATGTTCATTTGTTAAGTGGAAAATCTTTGTGTCTTTGTTTCCCTCACAGATGTGCCCTGAGTATCAGTGAAGCAATGACCAAAAAAAATCATTATCAATAGAAATGCCAGGACAACCTGACTTTGAATGATTCCTTCCTTTCTGCCTCCTGAGAATGCCTGAGAGAGGAAGGCAGAAAGAGTGGAGAATAGTTATATTCATTGGTTGCTGAAAGCTCACCTGAAACTCTTAAAGCCACTCTCTGAGGTGGGTTTTAACACCTCTATCTTTAAAGATAAAGAAACCAAGCTCCACAAAGCTTAAGTATGTGAAGGTGTTCTGCACACAGCGTTCATCTCCAATTCTGTCCACTTCCAGGGATGCAGTATGAATCGCATAATACGCTCTTCTTTCTTCAGATCTGTTGTGACTTACTAAGTGGACTACAGGCTGAATATTTCCTTTCAACCTCTCGCAGTGTGAAATGTTCTTGTCCTACAAATCCTAAACTCAGACAAATAATTACATTTTAAGATCTTTTTGAAGAAAACTTGAACCCTGTAAAAAAAAAAAAAGCAAAAAGGATAGAAGGAAGAAAGAAAGAAAACAAAAGAGCGTGCAGAGGCAAAGAAGATAGCTGATAACAGGGAGGGGAGACGCTAGGTCCAAGTATCCTTCAAGAGATGTCTCTTCCAATATCAGGTCACTTGGCATGGGACAGGCAAGAAATAGGGGTGCAATAGGATCAAGGTTGCAATGAGGCTACCCACAGGAGAATAGCTGCTCAACCCAGAGGCAGGCCTATATTTGGTTCATTGAAAGGGTTAAGAAAGGGTTGGGCATTGGAGGTGAGGAGAAAACTAGAAGAGGCCCTAACAAGTAGGGAACAGAAATTTCCCTCAAGTCCCTCAAACAAAGGAAGTTCTGCCATGTGTGATCATTTCTTGAGGTCAATAATTTGTTCTGGAATTTCCCTGTCCTAAACTTTAGCACAGCCCACAGCCCAGAGTCTCTCCTAAGCTGGTATTTGCTGAGGTTAATTGCATCAGCCCATGATTCTGCATTTAGGCAGGCAGCGGTCTTTTATTTCATATTTTCCTCTCATATTTTCATGGGAGTAAAAATTATGAAAAAAATCACCAGTTCAATATCCTAGTGCATCAAGAGTCTTCCTTTCCTGTCTATTTTCTTTCAGTTCTTGTCAAAGTAGGGCTTTATATGCCCACTGGCGTGGTAATTTTTTTCTGCCTTTTATTATACCCAACCTCTCCACTTAACCTGGAAAAAGTCTACTAATTCCTCAGATCTCAGCTGAAATATTAGTTTTTGAGGAAACAATTCCCTGATTCTTAGAATAAAGTAAGTTTTCCCCTCTAGTTCCTTCCTATTGGCTTCTGAACTTTTCTTTTGTAGCACTTAACATAATGATAACTCGCTTAGAGAGAAGACATCAGGGCACTTGGTGATTGTATTTGAATCCTTGTGGGAAAAGAAAGTTGCAGAGATTTTCTAGTAAGTCCAGGACTCTGTGTTGCCATGGTCCTGTAAGATACAGGTCCTATAAGATACAGGTCCTATGTGGCAGAAAGGAGTGTGGATTGGTCATAGCTGTTCGGGAAAAAGAAGAACTTAATAATGATCACCATGTAACAATGAGATCCCTGTAAGTTCAGCAGTGGCTGAATAAATAGTTCACAACAGGGAAGTTCAGACAGGATTTCAGCAAGTGTTGGTAGTATGTGCATGGGCAAATATGTTAGCAGGTGTGTGTGTGTGTGTGTGTGTGTGTGTGTGTGTTTGGATGAATGAGTTGAAAAATACCTTCAGAGGACCTTCCTACTTGTCAATTCAGAATTCTGTTGTGCTGAAATTCTAGTCCTGTGCTGACATGGAAAATGCTCAGCTTATAATAAGCCCATTTTAAAGAGGTGATTTCCTCCTTCCCTCTCTTGCCTTTCTCTTCTTCCCAGGAGAACCTTCCTTAAAGCCTGTTTGGGTTTCCAGTGTTGCTGCAGTGTGTTCAGAGGTGTGTCTGAGCCAGAAAGAAGTCCCAGTGGGGCAGGTAGGTTGTCTCTGAGAACTGTGAATTGAGAGATTGTAGATGGCATTCACACAACGACAGAATATTTTTATGAGCCTGAAAGTCTACATACAAATCTACCGACCTTGGTCCCTACCTCATTCTGTCCTTTACACATAATCTGTACAGGTGCTTCCTTGTCCTTTCAAAGCCCAGAATAGCCAAAGCCAGTGAGGATCTGAGCTCTATTCTTTTCTAGTTTAATTTTTCAGCCACTTGCTCCAGATTCTGGGTCACTGCTATTTCTCAGTCTTGTTTTGGACTTCAATTATTTGTATATCCATATTTGCTTATCAGGTATTTTTAGTGGTTTATATACTGGCTCTTTGCCTTATATCTATATATTTACCAATAATACCTCTGTTCATCTATTCTTGACATTATTCCATATCTGACACTGAGATTGTCCACACATGCCTGTCTCCCAGTAGCTTTCTAGGGTCAGGCATTTTCACACCAAGATAGGGCAGTCATTTCTCTCTTGCCAGATTCAAAATACACTATAATTTACAGCAATAATTTTCTACTAGCCTTGAACTTCCTTCTGATGGAGACTGTAACCCCCCCTTAAAACTGGGGATTTCCTGATGGAGGTCATCTGTCAATTTTCAGGCATGAGATTTTTGGCCCCTTGAGTCTGTGACCTTTGTTTTCTCCTTCTCTTTCCTCATGCCCAGTGATCTTTCTCCATTATAATGTCATCTCACTGGTTTGTTTTTAATTTTCAAGGTAGCACTGATCTTAAGGAGAGAGATTCCAACATGAAAAACTCAAATAGTTCTTTGGAGTTCTTACCTACAAAGTTCATTCTGGTTGGAATCCCAGGGCTGGAGGCAGAACACATCTGGTTATCCATCCCCTTCTGCCTGATGTACATTATCATCTTCCTGGGGAATGGCACCATTCTTCATGTCATCAGAACAGACACCGCTCTACACCAGCCTGTGTACCTGTTTCTTGCCATGTTGGCCCTGGCTGAGCTTGGTGTCTCTGCACCCACCCTGCCTACAGTGCTAGGCGTCTTCCTCTCTGGCACGACTGAGATGAGTTCTGACGCATGCCTTTTCCAGATGTTCCCCATCCATTCTTTCTCCATTATGGAGTCAGCTGTGTTGCTGGCCATGTCTGTCGACCGATTTGTAGCTGTCTATAGCCCACTGCGCTATACAGCCATCCTAACTCTGCCCCGCATCTTTGGCACTGGAGCTATTATTGGGCTGAAAAGCATTATGCTCATGGCCCCATTGCCCATGCTTTTACAGCACCTGCCCTTCTGTGGCCATAATGCCCTCTCCCATTCCTATTGTCTCCACCCCGACCTTGTCCATCTACCTTGTGGGGACAAGTCTATCAACAATATCTATGGACTCTTCATTGTCACCTCCACTTTTGGGCTAGATTCACTGCTCATTGTGGTCTCTTATGGGCTTATACTCCACACTGTACTGAGTATCACCACTGGGGAAGGACGGAAGAAGGCACTCAACACGTGTGGCTCACATGTCTGTGCTGTACTTGCTTACTATGTGCCTATGATTAGCTTGTCTATGGTGCACCGCTTTGGATGTCATGTGTCCCCTTTGCTGCATTCAGTGATGGCCAATGCTTACCTCTTCCTCCCACCTGTTGTCAACCCAATTGTCTACAGCATTAAGACCAAGGAAATCCATCGTGGCATTGCCCGAATGCTGTCAGAGAAGAGAGCCAGAGTTTAGACAAAGGACAAAGTCGGAAGAGATTTTTTTCTAAAATCATAGGTATTACACACTCTTTTCAAGTGCATATAGAACACCTACCCAGATTGACCATTGGGACATAGTAATGCTTTTTTCTTGATCTGGATTAAGGATGTAAGATTAATTTATTTAGTGGTAATTATTGAACTTTTCACTTTATAATGTGGGTACTTTTATCTATGAACATTATATCCCAATTAAAATGTGTATAAAATGCAATCTGACAATTTTAGAGTGAAATAATCATTTGCTTGTGTGGTAGGAAGGAGTGAATTTTGCATCTAATTTGTCTTCCCATTGATTTTCATGAAATCTCCAGTTCTGATTCCTACACACTCTGCCTTCCTAAGTTCCAAATGCTTCAAATTAATGGCACTTTCTGAGTGAGCCTCTCTTAGCTTCTTGTTTATTTGTTCCTCTGTAGTCAATTAGGGTCTATATCTCCTTGCTTTGCAAAATCAGTTATCACTCATCTGTATGTTTTCTATAATTCACATTTTAAAACTTCCCTCCTGTTACTGTTTTCCCATCCACTATATCCTGTGAGCCGTACAGAATGATACACATTTAATATTCTCTGTCTTTAGACAATACCTACTAATCTTTTACTATAAACATGAATGAAATAATTGGACTTCCCAATACTACCTACTACCTTATTTTTAAAACATTTTAGGAGGGAAATGTTTATATATATATATATATATATATATAAATTGAACATGATACAGAACTCTTCTGTACTCTTTATATAACCTCAGCTTCAGGTATTATCAATTTTGACAATTTTATCTGTATAATTATAAGTATAATGTTAGTTTTAATACTTTATTTTTCAATTTTAAATTATGTCATTTAAGCCTTAACTACTGAAGAGGAAGTAATCATACATTTAAGACTACTTCTCAAATGTGTGTAATACTACATCCCCAACTAAATTGTGTTATTTAAATTCTGTATTTTCAAGGTTTATAAATTTATATTCTGTTCTATATACATAATGTCCCTTTTGAAGTCATGGGAATGGTGTAGAGGTGGATCTTCCCTGGAGCCAAAAAAGCTCCAAAAAGCCAAGTAAGCCAGATATAGAAGGAATCACAAAGATAAGCTGTATTTGCAGGAAACACTGTACCTTTGGTGGTAGAAAACAAGAGACGTTCACAGTGAACACCTGAACAGCTGCTGATTTCCACTATCTGGAGAGAAGTGCAATCTAAATAAAGTCACATATAAAACCCTAGATCAATTATCTCTACATACTTCTTCCTGAGGAAGGAGTAAAATAGCAGCACTGTTTACAACAGCCAAGACATGGAAGCAACCTAAATGTCCATCAACAGATGACTGGATAAAGAAGATGTGGTATATATACACAATGGAATACTGCTCAGCCATAATAAAGAATAAAATAATGCCATTTGCGGCAACATGGATGGACCTGGAGATTGTCATTCTAAGTGAAACAAGCCAGAAAGAGAAAGAAAAATACCATATGATATCACTTATATGTGGAATCTAAAAAATGAGACAAATGAACTTACTTACAAAATAGAAACAGACTCACAGACATAGAAAACAAACTTGTGGTTACCAAGAGGGAAAGGGTGTAGAGGTGGAAGGATATATTGGGAGTTCAGGATTTGCAGATACACAATACTATATACAAAATAGATAAACAGCAAGTTCCTTCTGTATAGCACAGGGAATTATATTCGGTATCTTGTAATAGCCTATAGTGAAAAATAATATGAAAAGGAATATATATATATATAACTGAAATATTATGCTGTATACCAGAAATTATCACAACATTGTAAATCAACTATACTTCAATAGGAAAAAAAGAAAAAAGCAGAAAATGCAACGTATGTTGAGGCTAATATCTGTAAGACATGGAGAGAAATATCCCGTTTTGCCTCTCTGACTTTTGACTCTGTCAAGAGATCTGGGATATTTGCTTCAAGAATCTTTAAGCCATATCAAAACTGAGTTTGGTCACATCCAAGATGACAACATCAATGCGTAACATAATAGTCCCTCTCTTGTGGTCGTAAGCAGAAATGAACCAATGATCACTGAGAAACAATTGCCAGAATATGGGCTATGTCTTTTCTACATCGCCCAACAAAATCTTCACATTTCCACGAGTCAGCTAGCTCAGTTGTTGGTACTTGCTGAGCGCTCAGTAAACGTTAGCTGCTATTATATTTATTATTACTGTTATTTTTCCCGGTTCTGTCCCCCTGGGGCCTCAGATCTCAGAACACAACCATCATATTCCTGTAAGATTTTTCCGAGGTTTCTTCATCCACCTTCTGCATTCCAGCCTGGGAGCTTCAGGAGCATAAAACCACATTCAGCCACAGAGCAGAGAATAGAAACCGCAGAGAGCACTGAAGGAACAGGAAAGCACACAGGTGGGTCTGGACATCTCCAGGAGTGCTTGAATAGGTAACACCTGCCATTTGTGTCTGAAATGTTCTTTCCTTTATGCTTCTACAAATGGCCAAACACCTCTCTGACTAGCATGCTCTTTATTTGGAATATTTTAGAAGTTTCTAATACCTCAGCTATATTGAGCAAGTCCATTAACATTCAGTGCTAAGTTTAAAAAAAAAAAACTGCTCTGGCCGCTGTCTTTTGGTTTATTGCTTAAGTCCTGGAGGACACTCTGATTCCTATTATTTATTATTTCATTTGAGTCCTCCCATTGGCCTCTGCAATTTCTCTACAGTTTTGCTTCTTTCATTCTATTTAATTTCTAAATGTTTGCCTATATTTCTCTTTCTTGATCAGATTTGCTAGAGGGTTTCAGATTACATTGATCCATTCAAAGACATCATTTTTGAATATTTATCTTTAAAAACTTTTTCTAACTGAAAAAAATTTTATTTTCTTCGTCATCATTTTCCCATTTCTCCTAATTTTATTTTATATTATTTTCTAAATTCTTGAGTTTAATAATTTTTCAGGGATTCTTAGTTTGGCATTTTTGGCCACTTTGGGGGAGTATGAGTGGACTCCATTAATCCTAGGAACCCATTAAATACTTTGTGTATTTTTTCACAAGGAGATTCACAGCTTTCCTTCTCAGTACACCCCCAAAATTGGTTACCATTCATTTACTCAAGTTATATTCATTCATTTAAAGAATAAAAGTCTCCACTTGTCCCCTAGGGGGCAGGATAGCTTCCCCTTTGTCTGCAGAAGCTGTCTCCAGTCCTTCATATTAACCCGCTTCTCAGACCACTTCAATTTGGCTTCTTGTCCCATCACTCTATTGAAATGTCTTTCCAAAAAGTTACTACTGGCATTTACATCCCTAAATTGAGTGGGTGCTTTTTAGGATTGTGTGTTTTACTGAGTATCTAAGAAGCACTAGTGTCATAACCACACCCTTTACCTTCTTATCCTCTGACTCCCATTTTCCTTGTTTTCTACCTACTTCTATGAGCAGACCTTCACAGTTTATTTTGCTGTTTCTTTTACATCTGCACTGCTGATAAATTTTTCACTTTTAATAGACCTTTCCTCAACCCCCTTCCTTTCTCACCCTACACTCTAGCCAAATTATCACATCAACTTCTAGGTTTTCAGCTCCTACCAATGTGCCAAAGGCTCCCCAAACTCCTTGTAGACATCTCTGTTTCTTGAGCCTTTTGGTCATCTGCCTAATTGTCACTTCTATTGGATAGCTCCTATGAACATCAAACTCAGCAACCACAAACCATACCGGTGATCTTTCTCTTAGTCTCCGCCTACTCTAATGCTCCAAATAAAAGCAGCTGCCACTGCAATCACAGAATGCTCAAACAAGACACCTGGACATAGCCACCCTTCACTTTCTCAGTAATCGTTCCATTCAGTGGGTTACAAGGAAGCAGTGAGTAGAATCTTATTTGTCTGTATGTTGAGCAAAAGATTAACTGAATTGTATCTGGATTTGGTTACTAGAAAGTTGTTTGGAGTTTCAGTTAGAAATTGCACCTGTGAAGGTTTATATGTACATATACATATATACACGAGCTGCTGGGAAGTGTGTTACAAGGAATGCATGATGCGTAAAGCTAAATTTTAGTGCATAGTGTCAGATATGAAAGTTGAAAAAATAAGGTCATTTTAAATGAAAATGTGTGGCAGAAAGAGCCACAGCTCTGTTGTTAGTGGTCTGACTGCTGTATTCTTCTGTGATGTTAGAAAAGCAATCCTAGACACATATTTAAGACCTTAAGTTAGAGGCAAATTGAGTAGATGTCTCTGTGGCAGCAGCACACTGATGGAAATCTTATCATGGAACACACAGATTCTGGTTTTTTCTTCATCTGTCATGTCCGATGTGACTAACACCACCCAAGACCCCTTCTACTTCATCCTCACGGGCATCCCTGGATTTGAGGCCTCCCATGTCTGGATCTCCATCCCCTTCTGCTGCCTCTACATCATCTCCATCATGGGCAACACCACCATTCTCGCTGTCATCGGCACAGAGCCCTCCCTCCACCAGCCCATGTACCTGTTTCTCTCCATGCTGGCCCTGACTGACCTGGGTCTCACCCTCACCACCCTGCCCACAGTCATGCAGCTCCTCTGGTTTGACATCCGTCAGATCAATTTTGAGGGCTGTTTTGCCCAGTTCTTCTTCCTCCATGGATTCTCTTTCATGGAGTCTTCCGTGCTGCTGGCCATGTCCTTTGACCGCTATGTGGCCATCTGCCACCCTCTCCACTATGCCACCATCCTCACCAGTGAAGTCATTGGCAGGATTGGGGTTGCCATCCTCTGTCGCTGTGTTCTGGCTGTTCTCCCCTCCCTTCTCCTGCTCAAGCGCCTGCCCTTCTGCCGCTCCCACCTCCTGTCTCACTCCTACTGCCTCCACCAGGATATGATTCGTCTGGTCTGTGCTGACATCCGAGTCAACAGCTGGTATGGGTTTGCTCTGGTTTTGCTCATTATTGTGATGGACCCTCTGCTCATTGTGCTCTCCTACACACTCATCCTGAAAAGTATCTTGGGCTCAGCCACCTGGACTGCCAGACTCAGGGCCCTCAACAACTGTCTGTCCCATATTCTGGCTGTTCTGTTGCTCTACGTGCCCATGGTTGGGGTGTCAATGACCCACCGCTTTGCCAAGCAGGCTTCTCCACTGGTTCATGTTATCGTGGCCAATATCTACGTGTTGGCGCCTCCTGTGATGAACCCCATCATTTACAGTGTAAAGACCAAGCAGATCCGCCAGGGAATGATCCGCCTCTTTTCCCAAAGAAACAAGCATTTAAGATAAAGGAATGAATTTATTAAATTACTCAGAAATCATTAGCATAGTTTTATAGGGGTAGTGTAGTCAGATTTGGGAAACGCAGACTGAAAAATAAAATCCCATTACACTTTTAGCACAGTTTGACATGAACTAGGCTTTTTTATATTTTTGTTGGGGAGGTGCCTGCAGCAAATATTCTATCCAAAAGAGTTGTGGGTCCAAGTTGATTAAATTCATGCACATTTACCAACCAGTGAGATAAGCATCATTGACTGAGTAAAAGTTTGTTTAAATTTTTTCTTCCTTTCTAGATACTTTTCTCTCTCATGGGTTTGGTTAAATAATGAAGTGAAATGAAATGAAATGAAATGAAATGAAATGAAATGAAATGAAATGAAATGAGATGAGATGAATGAAACCCTTAGTTGTTGCCCCCACCAGCCATTCTCCTAGGCAGCTCCACTGAGACCTTCAGGTAAACTCCATTTCTCGGGCTCATACAGTGGGTATGTGTGTTCTCTGTCTCTTGAAAAAGAGTAGAATTATCTGAGGGAAGATGGATACAGATCAAGTTTCTGAACTATCCAGCTGAGATCAACAGCTTTTCAGCTCAGATTGCCTAATCAACGCCCAGCGTGAGTTCAGCAGACCAGATGAACACATGCAAAGAGGCTAAAGACTGGGGTGAGACAGTAAGAGCCCCCATAGCTAGATTAAGCCTCCTGCCTTGCCAGAGACCCCTAGTATTTAGAACTAAAACTTCAAGGATCTACTGATAACATTTGTGGGAACAGGAACTCATTTTTCTGACCACAACAGGCTGTGTTTTTGTTTTTGTTTTTTTTTCTTTTTAACCTTAATGCTATTAATGTGGTTCAGATTCTTAGCCAGTTCCCTTTGGAATCATGGATTTTGTACTAGAAAAGGTTCTGATAGATGGGATATGGCCTTAATGATCATAAAGATTATTTTGTGGAAACCAGGTAGGTTCTCTAAGAAATACCAGTTTGAAAGGAAGCCATCATTTTGGTTACAATTTCTGATTATTGAACTCATAGTACAGGTGGCCTATATCAGAATCAATGTAGATTTTTTTTAATTGAAGTATAGTCGATTTACAACGTGTTAATTTCTGGTGTACAACATAGTGATTCAATTTTTTATATATATATATATATATATATATATATATATATTCCTTTTTGTATTTTTTTAATCATAGGCTATTACAAGGCTTCAAATATAGTTCCCTGTACTATACAGTAGAACCTTGTTGTTCATCTATTATATACTAGTTTGTATCAGCCAATCCCTAACTCCCAGTTTATCCCTCTACCTCCACCTTTTTCTACCATAGTAACCATAAATTTGTTTTCTATTTGAGTCTGTCTCTGTTCTCCAAATAAGTTCATTTGTGGGTTTGGTTTTTTTTTTTTTTAATATTCTATGTGTGAGTGATATCATATGGTATTATTCTTTCTCTTTCTGGCTTACTTCACTTAGTATGATGATCTCCAGGTCCATCCTTGAGGAAACTCTAAAAGATACATGAAAAGATACATGCACCCCAAAGTTCAAAATATTACTTGAATAAATGAAGAAAATGATTGGTCACTTTTCAGTGACAGAAGTGCATATTTATGTGTAAGTCCAAGTCCCTGGGGCACCAGTCCAGAAGAAATCATCTTCTCTGATATTTGACTGTGAAATTCGACCAGATTTTGTCTAGGAAAGTCACTTTGGCTTTATAGAAGTTGTCATTGGTGAACATCTAATTTAGTGGTCTATAAATTAATTACATGCAGTCCTAGAGAAATGAGAGAATATTTTTGGAAGTGCTTGAGCACAAATACTTTTAAAGGAATAAATTTTTAGATATTCAATGCCCATATAGTTTCTTTGCTTAAATTGCTGTATAAGAATGAATCTGGTCTGACTGTGTCTCTTGTTACACCGTTTTTCTTCCTTTTTACAGTCCCATTCTCTCACTAAACCAAAAAATAAATAAAATTTAATTTTAAAAAAGGAAAAAAAGCAAATGAATATTCATAGTTCCTAAAGCCATTGCCTCTTTCCATGATATACCCTCAAAGGATAAACATTTCTGAGATACCAAAGGGACCATGGGAAATATTGGCGTAGATTTTGATGAAGTAAATGATGCCAATGACTAGGTAACATGTTCTAGTGTAAGACAAATGGTATCAATTTCATTGCTTTCAACAAAAGTAAAGAGGAATCCAATGGATTTATTGGTCATTCAAATAATTGTTCCAAACAGATCATCATCATATTATTATTTTTTAATTGAAGTATATAGTCATATTATTTTTTATTTTTTAATTCCAAAGGCATTAAAAATGGCAGTGGGCAATGATAAAACAGTACCCATATCATCATCCTATTTATGTTATTAAACATATCAGCATTAGCAATTATGGAATAGGGAGAAAGTCAATAGGAACAGAATTGCTGCTGAACTATGTCTCATTCTATTAATAAATAATATTCATTTTCAGCTCCAAGAAAAAAAAGCTCATGCAGCTCATTAAGAGATGAATTGCCAATCAAATTTTACTTTGAATATATCAATATTTGTGTCATGCTTATGTTGTTTTGATTAATTATGTACTAATAAGCATTAGAGAAATAACTCAATGCAAAAAAAAAGGAAAATAACTCAATGCAGAATACATTTTAAAAATAATGCTCTATGTGTCATCAATTATTAAACATCAAATTTAAACACATTTATATACATTTTTTGAAAAGTATTATGACAGAGTGATCATTAAAATTGTTTCAAACAGAAAAATATATTACATGATCAAAAAACTCTTTGGTGGGGATAAAATAAAAATTTGGATTCAAGGAGAAAAGGGATTGATATAAAAATATGTGAATGTTTAAGAATGTGTTCATGCATTTTTAAATCCATGATGTCAAGTATCAAAATATCATATTTAGTTTCCATTAGTTATTTTTAAATGTGATATAACAATTTATTTTAAACTCACTATATTTATACTATATACCAAAATGCATGCTCAACGACTATGTAAATTTATGATAAAATTTTGATGTCAATCTGAAAATGCATAAAAAGATACATAGTTTATTTTTTCTTTCATTAACTGTTTTATAGCATACACAAAAATTTAGCAATCACTATCCTAAACAGATTGAGTACTTAAAAAATTTCCCTGTGTAAAGGTGACCCTGATGTGCTAGATGAGGTCTGGAAGAATAGCACATGGTGAGGAAAACACTCCCATTGTAACTGGAGGCCCTGAAGTGAGAGAGGCTAAAATCTGAGACCAGTTACTGATCGACCAGCACGGCCTTATCAATCCACCCTACACAGACCTGTGTTGTTTAGGAGGTGTGGGGACACTCTCCCATTTGACCAAAGGTTTCCGGGATACCACAGACAGCCACGGGCAGAAGCAAGCGGTGCCCACTAGAGCTAGGCTGACAGAGCTAGAGAAGGGGTGGGGTGAAGGGACAGGTAAAAATATACCTGCTGCATGGCGTGGTGAGCTGGCTGAAGGCTGAAGGATGGGAGGAGAGGGGAACAAGTATTTCCAGCCACAATGACTTAAGAAAAATAGGACCCAAGTTTCTGCTAAAGCAGAATTCAGAGCTTTTCCTGGGATTCTTAGGATCTGAAACCTGGCTTTGCCATATTTTACTAGACACCTAAGCTGACACCATCTATTCAGCTATTCCTCATCCTCAGAATCTCCCAGTACATAAACTCTGAGGGTAGAGATTTTTAGATGGTGAGTTGTTGAAAGAGTCTGGTTCCTTACATAAGAGGAAGGAGGTTGCTTCATGAATAGGTTTAGCATTAATTTACTGTTTAAACAAGGACGTTTTTGAGAGGAGAAAGGAGTGCTATTAATAGTGATGCTGAGAAGAATAAGTGTAAATCATGATTATCTGGGACAAACCAGAAAATGTACTTACCTTACTCAAAACCATATTCCTAGGATGACTTTTTCTTGGAGGAGACACAATTCCTGCCTGACCCCTCTAAACAAGAATTTGTTTTATTTCAACTCAAATATCATCAAGTCTTAAGCCTTTACTGTTAACTTATTATTTGCCAGGCTTTTTGCTGGGAGCTTTGAGAGGAAAAGGAAAAGGGAATTCATGATCTCTGCCCTCAAGATCATCATATCTGCCAGAGATGGCATGCACATGGGCACAAACAGAGACACACATACATTGATGAGGTGTGAGATGGGGAGGGGTTAAGATAAGTCTTGTGATCCAGATTCAAGCCTGTAGGCAACACTTTGAATCCACTTTGCCCACAGAAGAAATACCATCAGAGTTTATGGACTAACTCAAAGTCCCTGCTCCCTGGGAATGATTCAGAGTAATTCTCTCTTACAGGAAAACAAGGTGGCAATTCCCTGTCGGATTGGCTTGGTCTTGACGCTGTAGATGATGGGGTTGAGTACAGGGGGCACAAAGAGGTAGATGCTAGACATGAGTGTGTGGACCAGAGGTGAGGCATGCTTGGTAGCACGATGCATCACAGACACACCAATCATAGGCACATAGTACACAAGCACCGCACCGATGTGTGACACACACGTATTGAGGGCCTTCCGTCGTCCCTCCCCAGAAGCAATGCCCAGCACTGTGTAAAGAATCAGCATATAAGAAATCACAATGAGCAGTGAGTCCAGCCCAAAAGTGGCCAAGACAATGGCCAAACCCAGGATGCTATTGAGCTTAGTATCAGCACAAGGCAGCTGGATCAGGTCTGAGTGGAGGCAGTAAGAGTGGGAGAGGACGTTAGTGTGGCAATAGGGCAGTTGCCTCAAAAGGATTGAAAGGGGAGCCATGAGAGTCACACTCTTCACAGTGATGCCCAGACCCATGGAGATGATACGGGGCAGGGTCAGGATGGCTGTATATCGCAGTGGGTTGTAGATGGCTACAAAGTGATCGTAGCTCATGGCCAGTAGGACCCCTGACTCCATGCAAGAGAAGGTGTGAATGAAGAACATCTGGGCCAGGCAGCCATCAAAGTCAATCTGGCGGGTATCAAACCAAAGAATGCCCATGACAGTGGGCAGTGTAGACACAGAGACACCCACCTCAGTGACAGCCAACATGGAGAGAAACAAGTACATGGGCTCATGTAAGGCAGGGTCTGCCTGCACTGCTGCCATGATTAGGCTGTTGCCCACAATGGCCACCGTGTACGTGGTGAAGAAGGGGATGGAGAGGCAGCCGTGTTGGGCTTCCAATCCTGGAATGCCAGTCAGGAAGACAGATAAGAGGTCAAGACTTTCATTGCTCTCAGCTTTCATGTCACCAACAGCAGAGATCAGTCTTCACCTGACATTTGGGAAACAAAAACAAAAACAAAAGTTAGCTCTCACCTACCTTAAATTTATTTAGCTACTCAAAGAAACTGACTTAATTCACTTACTTCAAGTCCTCCTGTCAGGATGTCCCATGGATAGTCAGGGCTTTAGGCATCGTGAGCAAGAATATTTTCTTCAGAAGATAATATGTTCTAAAATGTGCATCTACAGTTCAATGTTTTCTTTTTTTCTTACTTTTATTTTCTTTCTCTTTCTTGCTTTTGAATTCTTACTATCATTCATATTCAAAACCTTTATTTTTATCTGCAGCTTTTCCTATCACTGTTTAAGCAGAAATAATAAAATTTCATCCATGACTTGTAATATTTTATACATACTTTTTATTTTTGGGGAAGTACTTTTACCCCTGTTCCCCCAGTCATAGTTCGGGCTCTTTTAGGGTTAAACGCTTGCCTCATTCATTCTTGCCTCCCCACCACTTCTTGATTCTAGCACAAAGACATGCTCAAGAATTCATGAATTAATGAAACCATGAACACACTGCTCAGGGCTATAACTGAAGTACATTCAGAAAGTGCCTGCCTGAGGCCCATTCTGAGCGGAGTATGGGTTCCATGTTCTAGATCAGAGTTAAACCAATTGGGAAGCACTCAAAGGCAAGGAGAACCAAGTCCTAGAAAGAGCATTGAAGGAACCAGTGATGTTTTGTTTTGAGAAGAGGAGACTGCATGCAGAGATGGGTGGGGATGGCTGTAAGAGGAAGTGGGTGACGGGTGGAGATTGACAGCTGGCCCTCTCTGGTGTCATAAAACCCCCACCCCTGGGCTCTCTGTGTGCCTGTGTGCTTGTAGCCTTTGACACCTTAACCCCAACTCCCCACTGCAGGACCCTTCGCATACCTGCATTTCTGCAAGATATAAAACATCTTCTCTTGATGTGTGTTTTCCCTAACAAAACTCATCATCCCTGGAGATAGCCCCACAATAGCCTAGGGCACTGGCCTCACATTCTGCCCTTATCAAAGTCAGAAAACCTATTGTTCAGAGAAATCCCTGATAGATCTTACAACCAATCAGGTGCCTGTGCACAAACTGATCAGGTAGCCCCTACTCCTTGTGTGCACAGCCCCCTCCCCCCAATAAAAGACCCTGCACGCCCATCCTGGGCCCTCATGCAGGCAGCTGTCACCTGTGTGGCCCACTGTCGCCTGTAGCAACGTGTCTATTAAACTTTCCTAAACTTTTCTCAGTCTCTGGTAGTTCTTTACCAATGTGAACGAAAAGCACTGCAAACCATATCAGTACACAAAGAATGCTGAAGCCGTCAGGTGTCAGGTCATCAGCGGCTGCCGCCACCCCCCAGTGAAGACAAGCCTGCAGCCTGGCCTCTGCAGCCGCTCCAATGGTGCCCTCTGAGGGGACTCAGAATAAGAAAGTACAGGATACTGGCCCTAGATAGCTAGGTGCTTGTCAAAGGAATGAATTCAATGAGTCCAAATGTTTGCTTTCTCACATAGAAAAGCACCAAATTCTTTAACTTGAGATGCCTGGTTTTCTCTAGATAACAAGTGATCTTTTATTGTTCCAACTACCTGGTCTTTGTCCTACATGTCCTAGCCCCTCCCCTACCTCTTCGGAGCAGTCCCTCAGAGCCATCTGAGAGGCTGTCATCCCGGCTCGAGTCCTCCCGCCAAATAAAACATAACTCTCAACTTTCAGGGTACACATTTATTTTAGTCGACACCAACCTCCGTGTCACTGTCACCATGTTGTGTGCCCACAACAGAGATGACAGGGGATGGTCTAGGGCACAGGTAAGGAAGATTCTTTCTCTGAGAGTCAAAGCTACATGATGAAGTAATAAATTTCTGTTCAGTGAAGATATTCAAGCCACAACTGCAACAGCTGAATGACCTTTGATGGGAATGCTGGAGGGAGAATCCCAGCATCTGCTGAACTGGGATTAAGGTCCCTTTCAACTCTCCTGCCCTTGGGCAGGATGTTCCAGAAGGTCAAAAATCTCTCTTAGTCTGTGACCCTGAGAATATCATGACTTTGGACCTGTGTGAAATAGAACAGAGGCAAGACGTCAATCCCGTCATGTGACTAGCACGTGTCTTTCCCTGCGGAGCAGTGTCGGCAGCTCTATCTGAAAGTGTCTGGGAGGACACAGGGCATCAGGATGTATATTATTTCTTTTTAAGAAAACAGACACAAAAAATCAGATTTTGAGAATTTTTTCCTTTTTTAAAGACATCTCCACCTCCATCATAGGCCAAACAAATCATAGCAAATATACAAACTCACACACACGCGTGGACAGAGACTCACTCAAAGATCCAGAGACCTGAGAGAGACTGAGGGAACCACACAGCGGAGCAGAGAGAACTGACACAGAAACACATTTCTTGCGCACATACCCGGGGACGCAAATAGATTCACACCCGCCTGAAAGAGTTCTGTGAAGTGAGAGTTGAGTTGACAGACAGAAGCCAGAGCTCACAGTGGCTCCAGAATGGGCCTCAGGCAGGCACTAGCCAAGAGACGGGCGGGATTTATGTCTCTGAATGAGAGTTCCCAGGGGCCAGGGCCTCTGGGGTCCTGGTTTTCCTGCGTGTGATGCTGTGCTGACGACGGGGAAAGGAGGGGGATTAGATCTCACCCTGGGAACAAAAGAAAACAAAAAATACTCCCCCTGGAAGTACTTTCCTCTCTTCTCAGAGAAAATAAAATTCCAGCTCCTTCCTTGTGATGAAGAGGAGGATGGAGACAGATTCCCCCAAGCTCCACTAGCAACAGCCCTCCCACATCAATTATCCAGGCTCAGAGTCAGAGCTCCGAGCCCAGACCCCGCTTAGATCCCTGAATTCTGGGCTGAAAACTCATATTCCAGGCAGAACCTCAAGTTTAGGCCCAATGGGCAAAATTCAGAACTCAGAGCCAGGAGAACAGAACTTGAAATGTAAAGCCGTCCCAGGATTTAACCAATAGAATATATGACCACGGCTGCCTTACTGACTTACCACTGCTGTTCCCTGCTCAGCTCCAGTCCCACCATCTCCCACCCAACTCTCTACCAAGTTCCGTAGGACTGAGGTCTCTTCCAGGAGAGACTTCGCAGGGTATTGAAAGGGCATGGGGTCCAAACTCACACAGACGTGGGTTTGAGTCCTAGCTTTGCCATCTGTTGGCTTCATGATTTCATGACATTAGTATTGTTTCAACTTGGAACCTGATCTGTAAAGAGAATAGATCCTATCTACGGGGGAGATTCAAATAAAAAGAAGAAAGTGACTTTCTTTTAATGTGATTGTACCACACGTGATAATTACGCCTGTCAGAAGATCTGCTGCAGTTTTCAGTCTTAGGCATTCCAAATTGTTTATTTTCCCAAATACCTAGTCTTCCCATTAAATAGCACATCTTACCTCCTCTTTTCTTCGGTTTCATATAGAGTAAGTGTGTATCAAGGAAAAGAATACTGGGAGAGCTCTCTTCTTTTCCTGTGGGTAGGGGATGAAAACAGAAGCCGGACATAGAGAAAATTTTCCTTTCACCATATAAAACTTTGAACTGTCTTAGAGAAGCAGTTTGAAAAATGCTCTGCTTTCCCTGATTGTAGAACTGGTTGGGTTAAAATTGATGAGTTAGGAAAAAGAGAATGAAATTCAGGAGAATGCAGAAAACAACGTTGTGAATAAGGTCATAGAATTATGGGAAAAGAAAGGGACCGATATGGTGTCTCAGACTGAGCAGCAGTTCCTGGTGAGGGGAAGGGGGCTCTGAGAAGCCACAGAGCAACATGACTCTCGCTGTGCCATTGGAGGTGGAATAAAGGGAAATAAATCAGCTTGGATCCAATTCCTTCATTTATTTAATTAGCATTTGGTTGTTTATTTAATTCATATGTACTAGGCACACCGAACACTGTGCTATTTGTAGGATTTTAGATTTGACCTTTTTTTTTCACTTTTGAACAGTTCTTTCAAGGCTTAGTTCTGCCTCCACTAAATGAGAAAAGAAGTCAGAGAAAACAGAGTATTTGCTCACTCTGAGAGTGATACGCCAAACATAATGTCTGTGCAAATCCCAACAAAAGGGATATATTATAAATGTTAAATATTATTTATGGTAAAATTATAAAGCAGTTCCCCCATAGAGCTTAAATAGGGAAATAAATTTGTACTGTGGTTTGGAAATCAAAATTTCCACCATGGAGCACAGCAAAGGTAGACACAATGCAGGTATATGTTTGGTGTGGAAACATACAACCAGAGTAAACATTTTCCATTTAAGGGAGGAGTATACTCTCCAGAAGGAAGTTAATAGACTTTGTAGAAAAGAAAAAAGAAGTCTCAGAGAGGCTTTGATCAGAAGCTTGTATACATTCAAGTTCCACTCCAAGAAATCTTGCTGATCCTGTATCTCATTGTAACAACCAATTGATTTTTCCCCCTCTAGGTTCTCTTTGCTTAGAGGGCAGAATTATCATTGGATTTTACCTAAATTTTGGATTTCAGGTAGGTTGGGATTTCAGGGGGTGGAAATTGGGAGAAGAAGAGAATTGCATGATGGGGCAGGAGCCTCTGTGTGATGGCGAAGTGGCTGGAGATTGTTCGTCTGTGAAGCTTCCTCTGTGAAGTTATTTCTGTGTCCCGTCTGTGCCACCTCATGGAGATAGTAGGCTCTAAGTCTGCGTTTCCCTTTGCCACCAACACCATATGCCTAATTGTCATGCACTTCGGGTTCCTCCAGCATTGACATCCACCCACAATCTGACTTAGACAATCTCCCAGGTTCTTGTTTCCAGAGCTTCTCAAAATGAAACCTCCCCCTTTAAATAAAGCTGTTCGCAAATCTCCCAAATATTCCTGACCAATATTCTAGATTAAAGATTCTCAAACTTTAACAGATATTAGAACTGCTTGGAGGACTAATGAAAACCCAAATTTCCGTACTTCACCACCTAGGAGTTTCTGATCAGGGTGTCTGAGGAAATGCCTGAGAATTTGCATGCCTAAAAATTTCCCAAACAATGGTGATGGTGCTGGTCTGGGAATCACACTTTGAGAACCGCTTTCCAGATCACTTGTTAGTCAGGAATGTTGTTATCTTTGTTACACATCAGATAGGCAAGATAACCTGAGGTGTTACAAAATTGAAGCACTTCGCTTCTCAGCTTTCATTACTCCAGGGCCTTATTAAATGCAATTTGAGTTCAGTAGGTCTTATGTGTGGACTACGTTTCTGTTTCTCTAAAAAAACACCAAATAGAGCAATGCTGTAGATCATCAGACTATGCTTGGGATAGTAAGGTTCTAAACTTTCTTGCCTAAATATCTTTTCTCAGGCAGCTACCTATGCGAAAATCATTATCTTCCCTTCTTCCTGTCACCCTGACCAACTACTCTAACTCTTCTCATCCTTCACAAGGTACTTACAAACACACAGAAAAAACTTATTTTGATCTCCACAAAACAATAGGTCCTCTCTCTCCCATGAAGCGCCAAGCTGCCACAGAAATTTATTTGTGTTTTCCTTGCACTGGGTAGTAGCAGAATTATCTCTGTTCAAAGCTATCTGCACTGTAAATCCATGATTGTCATATATGTTAAACATGTTCAGGGTATCTTTATCCTTTTTTTGTGTATTTCCCAGCATGTATCTCTCACTTAACAATATGTTTCACTCACTGTTATAGCATTCTTAGCAACTAGTACAAAATTTTTCATATAGTAAATGTTCAATACATATTTATGTCATTTTATAGAGTCAGATTTTTTTATTAGTTCCATATTCACAACTCCCAAGATCTTGGTTCTTCTCCTCCTTGTTTTAGCATTCCTAAAGATGACAAACAAGCCCAGTCCTTTCTTTAAGGTAGTTCTCTCAAGGTCCGCAACCTTCCTAAGCTCTGAGATTTATAGAAGACTTTGAGTATCCCTCTGCGTATCTCCCTTGTTTTCACACTGTAAATGATGGGGTTGAGCATGGGGGGTTACAAACAGGTAGACATTGGACATCATGACATGAACAACAGGTGGGGCACTTTTCCAGAAGCGGTGAATCATGGAGACAGCAATTATGGGCACATAAAAAGCCAACACAGCACAGATGTGTGACATGCAGGTGTTGAGTGCTTTGAGCTGCTGCTCCTGGGATGCAATGGCCAGCACAGCTCTCAGGATCAATACATAGGAAAGCAGGATGAAAGTTGAGTCTATGCCATAGGTGAAAACGACCACGAAGAGTCCATAGATGTTATTAACATGAATGTCTCCACATGCCACTTTCATGAGATCTGGATGGAGGCAGAACGAGTGATGCAAAACATTGCCCTTGCAGAAGGGCAGTCGTTTTACCAAAAAGGGGAAAGGGAAGAGAGTGGTGAAACTTTTGGCAAGGATGCACAGGCCCATAGCCATGATGCGGTTGTTGGGGAGCATGGTTGCATAGCGTAGTGGGTCACAAATAGCCACAAAACGATCAAAGCTCATGGCCAGTAGTATGCCTGATTCCATAAAAGAGAAAGTATGGATGAAGAACATCTGAACCAAGCAGGCATCAAAGCCAACACGACGATAGTTGAAGCAGAAGGTAGCGAGCACAGTGGGAAGAGTAGAGAAGGACACTCCCAGGTCATTGAGAGAGAGCACAGAGAGGAAGTAGTACATGGGCTGGCGCAGAGCAGACTCCTTAATCACCAGAGCAAGGATGGTGAGGTTGCCTATGATGGAGATCAGGTAGAGGATGCAGAAAACCAGGGCCACCCAGGCTTGGCCCGCCTGCATCCCTGGAATGCCTGTCAGCTGGAGTGTGACTGGCTGGAAGGGGGTGACATTGAGGATCAACATGGCAGGCAGGTGGGGGAACACAGATGGGGATGTGCCCAAGAGAGTGTGTTGGGAAAGCTCTTCACTTTGTTTCAGACATCCTGTCTCCAACACAAAAGGTCAGAGATTGAAAGTGTTTGTTTATGGTCCTGCTTCCCCTATTAGACTATGAGCTCTAGGTTGCATTTATTTCTGTATCACCAGAACCCAGTATCCTGTCTCAACCATAGTATAAACTCTGTGAATGTATGATGAACGAGGGAGTACCCATAAAATGACAAGGCGAAAGACAATGTGAGAAAAGCCTCTAAGATCACCTTAAACTGTGGTACCCCTTTACTTCCCCATCTTACCCCAGAAGCCATATTCTGGGAATTTTGAGGGAAAAATAAAAAATAAAAAAGAAAGTAAGCTGTACAGGGAAAGGAAACACTGCCCGTGCCTTTGAGGACACTTTTGAGGTGGCAAAGATGAAACCTCTAAAGATAAAAAATCAATACCGTTACTCAGACTTCACCTCAACCTCCCAATCCCATGTTCCAACTTTAAAATCTTAAATTCTGTTTGTTTATTTTTTAAGCTTCTGATCATAGCCTTCAAACTATAAGCTCCCTTACGTTCTCATGCCCATGAACTGACTCTCAGAGTTTTGTTCATTCTTTCATTTTCTTCTCATCTATTCATCTATTAGCTTTTCCTTCCTCACTTTTTTCTGACCTAATCTCCCACTAGGACTGGTACCTTCATCTCTTCTTTTCCTCTCTTTTACATTCACGCAGTAAACCCCAACCTTTGATCAGTTCTATAATCAAACCAGGTGTATGGCTAGATAAAACCAAAGAAGCAAGTATTTTATTGGAAAAGAGACAAGGAGACATATTATTTACCACTACTGAAAGTTTAAACTTACACCTGCCTCTTGGTTTCTGATATCTCTTCTTCTCCTAGTCCAGACCCTCCACCTCTAGGATTCTATTTCTTGCCATTTCTTTCAGAGACCTTTTCCATTAGTCCATTATACACATCTTCAACCTCTCAATTTCTGTCTCTTTCCCATTACACAATAAGTATGGGCAAGACTACCCCATCATAAAAACAGAACCTTCCTTCTTTAGCTGCCATTCATTTACTCTTCTCCAATTCATAACCAGACTTCTTGAAACACTGTCTCTCTGGATGCCAAGGAAGGGGAACTTGGGTCTGTTTTTCCAGTCCATTCTGAGATCCCCCAATTCAGGAGTTCTATCTTATTGTCCTTACTTTCTAGCACTGCTCAATGTATTGTATTGTGGCTTCCACACGGCACCCTCCCAACGGAAACTAATTTCTGGGTGATCATTAGTGACCTCTTTGTCACTAAATCTAATGAAAATATTCTCTCTCCTAATCCATTTGGCCTTCCTGCCAGAGTCAACACCGGTGGTAACTCCCCTTTTAGAATGGCCTTCTTACTTAAAAGGCATCATTTCGCCCTAATTTTCCTCCAGCCTTGACATCTTCTTCTCTGCCTTCTTTACTGATTCCTCTTTCTCTGGCTTTGTCCCTAAGCAGCACCAGCCAGACTCCAGGAAAAGTAAGCAAGAATCAGAACAGTACAAATTGAGAAACCACATCATATAGGACTTCTCAGCTTTTGTCCAAAATATCTCTGTAACCACATTTTTATGGTATTAGATATCTTAAAATTAAAGCTCCACTCTGTAGAGTGTAGAATGGTGGTTGCCAGGGGCTGGGGTAGGCTTGGGGGAAGAACGAGAAGATGTCAGTCAAAGGACACAAACTTCCAGTTGTAAGATGCATAAGCTCTGGGGGTCTAACTATAGCATGGTGACTAAAATTAGCAATACAGTAATATATGTCCTGGAAAGTCATTAAGAAAGGGGGTCTTAAATGTTATCACCACATTCAAAAAATGGTAATTATGTAAGGAAATGGAGGTGCTAACTGGCCTTACTGTGGTGATCATTTTGTAATACATATGTCCATGAAATCATTACACTGTATATCTTAAATTTATAAATGTTGTATGTCAATAATAGCTCAATAAAGTTGGAAAAATCTGTATTTAAAATTAAGAAAATAAAATAAAGCTCTATTCTGAAATACAGGCATAGTAACTTTCATATTCCTCTTCCCAAACCTCTTGGTAAATTCAGTGAAAGGAGATGGTGACTAGAGGCTAGAGAATGACCTGATATCCGTAATAATCCTGAAAATATATGGGCTGTGAGTAGGAATTCTATTCTTTTGATTTCTCTCCCTTCCAACTGAGAATTCAAAAGAAGCATTTAATAAGTAGGATTTCTTTTCCTTACTTCCCCTGTAAACGTCTCTCTTCCTCCCCACCCAGATTTAAAGTTGATGTCTCCGAGAAGTCTTGCATACAGACTGTCTTGTATCTACTTTTTTTGATATCATTTTCACTCCAAGACTATTTCTAGGTCCTAAAGAAATGGAAAGACTTTTCTGAGCACCAACAGACACTAAGGATTATACAAGACAGTTTTACCCTCTATCCTGAACCACTGGTGCGCAAATGTAGGTAATCCAGAAGGGCAGAGATCGTCAATGTTTCAAATTTTCCTCAGTACAGAAAGCGACTTTGAAAATATCTGCCCCAAGGAGAACATGCTCTGTCACCACCCAAATACCCTTTTTTTTTTATTTGTTTTGACCAAAAGGATGTCAGTTAAGTTTTCCTAAATGTGTCTAATCTAGGGATAAACATCAAGAAAATGGGAACAAACGCAAGCAATGCATGTCTTTTGCACAGAATGTACACGGGCATGCACACACACACATGGTCACACAAGGGTACCAACACATTACATTGTTTTACACGCCTGTACACACTTACACTCTCGGGTATTCAAAGGCATTATCTCACATCATACAGAACAGAAATTATTGCATGCTCCTCTGGTCACACGTAACACTAGCACAACCACGGAATTTTAGAAGACAGATAGTACTCATTGGCTTTACATGATATATTTCAGATATCTTCCCATTTTTATACCCACCTGAACATGTACTGATAAGTGTACACACACACACACACACACACACACAGTGCCATAAACGCATCAGCATTAACAGACTCACAGTAATATCCCCATCAGTTACGTCCCCATGGCATACTCAGTATTGAAAATCCAGCTAAGATTGAAGCTCACATCACATTGGTTGAATGACTTCAATACTTTTGGGTCTGTGTTTTTTTTTTTTGGTTTGTTTGTTTACAGATGCACACCCAAGAGTTAGGTATAGGAGACAATAATTCAAATTGCAACAGAAAAATGTATAGGATACCCTCAAGATAAAATGTAGACATGATGACTCAGCCCCTTAATCTAAACGTGTGTGGTTTGGTAGTAGGATTTTGATTCTAAGAAGGGAAACTGGCATCAGGTTCTGTGATAGGCTTTGGAAAGGAAAAAGTCTGGCTCCTATTTAGAGGAGAATTGTGAGAGAGTCTGCCTGGAGTAGCAGTAAGAGTGCTAAAGTTTGAGGTAAGTTCTGTCTAGGAGCCCCATGAGTGATGTGAAGGCGGTGGCACTCACTGGGTGGCAGACGTTTCTTTTCCCTGTGGCTAGATGTACTGGTCCGTGGGTCCCTCGGGCAGAGCGGCATCAACTCAGCTTCCTATGACTCATAATAAATTTATCAGATCCCTAGGCTTGTTTGTTGTGGTCAGAGGAGGGAGAGGGAAGATAATAGGGAGGGTGGTATCAATGAGGAAGGAGCTGGCCACCAGAGAATTACTCCAGGGGACTCTCCCTCTCAGCCCCATTGTTGCTGATGTCACCATCTGTCTCCATTACTGCGTTAATCCTTCCTTAGTCAAGGAATGCAATCCCGTGAATGCATACAAAGATTCATACCACGGACATTCTGAGACCCCCGCAGACACACCCATAAGCACATTCAGCTATTTATTTATCAACATTCACATTGCTTCTTTTAGATCCCTACACGTATAGATAAACCTGAATATTTTCATACACCTGCCCAATGCTTTAGTCACATATCTGGAAGCATACACGCTGCATCTTACATTAATGATAAGAAACTAATGCAGATTAGAGACACAATTTCAGAAATAAGTAGAGACCCATACACATAATCAAAGAAATAATCAAATGTGTTTCAAATTTACTCCCCTTCTCACGTATCTAAAACTATATAGTGTTTCAAACAAACACCCACATTCTCATGAACAGATCAACAAAATGTCCAACAAGTTCATATTGCCACGTCTCTTTACAGATCCATATATGAATTGAAGTGCTTTGCATTTACTTCAACTGCATATCAACATCCATTCAACATGCATCTTATGCAAGCATTCCTTTTACTCCATCACTGGATGAGGCCTTAAAATTACAAACTTAGTTCAGTTCAACTAAGACCAGACCAAAAAAAAAAAAAAAATGAAAAATGCATTTTGAGCACTGTTTTGCTCCAGCTATTATTGTCAGCACTGAAATTATGCAGAGCAATATAGACACAGCACTGATTCTTGCAAAGAAGATAAATATTGAAAAGCTAATCCACTCAACAGTCCAGATGCCTCTCAGAGGCAAACAGGCCTCCAGACAGTACCTAGAAATATGTCATAAACCAAAACCATGTTTCATAACCAAACCAAAAAATTTGTCAGAACTTACCTGATGTGCATGTAAGATCTGTGCACTATATGCTTGAAAGAACCCAAAGAACTATACAAAATATTAAACTTCAATTAATTATATGAAGGTTGAAACATTTAGGAGGAAGTGTATTGATGTGGCAACTTATTCTGAAATGCACAATAAAATCAATTGACTGATGAGTGGTTGAAGGAATGGCTCTGTGGGCAGATACATGACAAAACAAGCAAAATATTATTGATATAATATAGGTGGTGGGTATACTGATGTTCACTGTAAAATTATTTTAGATTTTCCATGTTGTAATTCTTCCTGATAAAATGTTGGGAAATTTTTTGAAATAAAAGGAAAAAAAAACTACCGAAGGAGCAAGCCATAGACCATTCTTCTGAAAGCATACACCACGTTCAACTGCAATGAAAATTCAACCTAACATGAATGATCTCAAGTCCCAGTTTAAACCAACCCTGAACATCTTCTGTATAAACTCAGTATTTGTATAAGTTATGGGCTAAATATTATGTACTTGGCATCGTTGATATATTTTCACATGATTAAAGACAAAATCCAATTTCTCAGCTGCAACTTGTTTTGTCCCAAGGTCAACCACTAATGTCTAACAAACGGACACTCCATACCATGTCCGAGCTCCATCCTAGGGGCACCTGGTTCGTCCCCCAGACTGCTCTCTCCCCAGTGGAGGCTCCAGAACCCCCCAGAGCCAATAATAACAGAGTGAGATAACTGCTCGCATGGCAGAAGTGAACAATGTCATGAAGAAAGTATCCTCCCTCCTACTTGAGTGGGTACAGTTTTAGGGATATAAGTAGGTTCTAAATTGTGTGCCAATTTTGAAGTCGTCCCCAGAAAAATCTGGCTTGTCTAGCTTTTGAGAGAGAAGATCATTTTATACAACACAAACTCTACTTCTCAGAACATGAGAAGTTCAATACCATGATTTTTCACAGACTACAGTGAGTTGACACATTCCATGGCGCTGGCTATGAATATGAAAGTCCATGAAAGATCTTGTCTCTTACAGTTCTAGTGGTATAGTAAGATTGAGGTGAATGGATATATTACGCTCTATACCAAGAAATGGCCTGTTTACCTTGAGATCCACTTCTCACTTTTCTGTGGCTCTTGTCCACATCACAGGAGTCCAATTATTACTTGAAGAATATCCCAAACTCTAATATCAGCTAGCTTCCAGATGGGTTCAGCAGTTAAGAAACACTGGTAGACAGAGCTTATGTTACTCACTGAACTCTCCTGCTTAAAGAAGTCTCTGGCACAGGTTTCATCTTTCTTCAAGCTTCTAAGAATTAGTCATTCCAAACGTCTCACTTTGTTCTTCTTGTCCTGTGGTTAGAAGCTGCTTCCTGAAGTTCCTACCTCTAATGATGACATCATACCCTCTTTTTGTCTTGTGCATTCTCTAATGCTTGGTTAAAATTATTTTACATTAACTTTTCTCAATTAAAGGAATCGGTGTAGTTCTTATATTCTGACTGGACCATAACTAGATCATAGTTTTTTGTTCCTGGGTTGGATTACAACTAACACATATAAATTCAACAGACAGTCACCAAGTATCACATCCCAAGCACTATTCTAGGGCCTGGTCAAGACCAGTGCGATCCTTCTACAGGAGAACTCACGGTACAGTTGGAAATACAAGTGAATCTACCACAATCAATGTGAAAGTTTGTTGGAAAGTAAAAATTACTGTGGGAATGCCAAAGCATTTATGATGCAAATGATCAGAAATATTTGAATTGCAAAGACACTAAAACTTCAAAGATGTTAAACAAGAGGTACATTCACAATGTTTTCATCAGAAAGAACAGGGGTCATAAGTTCATTTATTCAGCAGATGCTTATTGAGCGTCTAGCGCATGTCCTACAATATTTAAAATAATGCAGATAAACCCGTGAACAAAATAGTCCAGGCCCGTTTATCTGGTGTCTATCGTATAGTGGAGATGATAGGCAACAGACAAGTAATGAGGCAATTTCAGAGTGAAAAGAGGGATGAAGAAAATGAGATTAAAACTAAGAACATATTGTCATATTCTTAGGCTTGCCAATGCTTTGCATGGTGCCTTGGCACTTAGAAAAACTTCTCTCTATATTGATTGAATAATCAGAGGAGTCCAGTGACTTGGGCAATGTAGAATCAGAGTTTTGTTTTCTTTTATTTTTTTCATTTTTGCTTTGCTTTGCTTTGTTTTCTGCAGTGAAGGAGATAAGGAGATAAGGAACAGCATTAGCTAAAGCACACAGTTTGATGATGTCAAGCGAAAAGAATCACTTCTACCATAGCTGTTGCTGTGAAAGAAGATAAAAAGGGACAAGTGGAAGAGAACACAGAGAAAATAAGGGCAAAAGAAGAGAGCCATGGGAGGAGGAGATAAGAAAATGAGATGA
Organism: Camelus ferus; assembly: GCF_009834535.1. NCBI lineage: Eukaryota > Metazoa > Chordata > Mammalia > Artiodactyla > Camelidae > Camelus > Camelus ferus. The sequence goes on along the minus strand of NC_045705.1, from coordinate 55,730,616 downwards.
AATGTCCCCTGAGATTTGAGGAAAGCGAGGCATAGCAGACTGGTTCCTTACTTGTGCCTGAAAATCTGAACAGAGCGATAAAAGCTCCCTTGCTGTTCTGATAGCAGGATTGAATGAGAGTCTATTCCTGTTTTGTGGTAGGGCATTTGCTGCAACCATTTCCTGGGTGGGCTACATGTTACAGCGTGCTGTTGTCTGAGATCTTGGCCAGAAGAATGTATGGTTTTACAAAGGGGGCCTGGCTTGTGGATGGAATCAAAGGCAACCATATATTAGTTTAAATCAAGTGGAGAAGGAAAAGATGGGGAGAAGGCTCTTCATTCATTAAGGAAAGCACCCAATGAAAGAAAGAGTCAGCTCTAAACACTTAGCATGCCTGGGACACATGACAGCAGCTAACTGAACCATAATCAACTGTGAATCTTCCCCTTGCCCTTGTGGCTTCTCAGGGGAGGAGGAGCCAGAGAACATGCTTAGCAAGTGAAGGATGGGAGAAGACAAAGGGCTGTGCCTCTGAACCCTGGAAAGCGTGACTGTCCCAAGAGGCTGAGCAGTCTAATAGTCACCAGAGGATGTTTTATTTTCTGAATGTGACCAGGACCATAGGGAACTGAGTTCTCATCCAAGGGTAAGGAAAGAACTAATCCTTTCAGTACATTTAAAGGAGTAAGAAAAGTAAACTTATTTTCTCATTATCCCTTATTTGTCGTACTAGGTCAACAGATCACAAAATGCTGGGATTTCTTAGAAGGTAACGAGCTCCTCTCTTATATGCCTGCCCAGCGGCCACCAGATGGTGTCTTGCACTGGGTAGAGAATTGCTCTGGCAGGTTGCTGAGTTCTTTTTCAGCTAAGAGTATGTGCTTTATTCTCAGTAGTCGTGGAAAACCTCAGGAGACTAGAGCCTTCCTGATGTGTTTTCAGACATGAAGTCAGCATCACTCTTTGCTCTCTCTCCAGGGGTCTTAGAATGAAACATAAAAGAGGCCGGCGTGAACGCACTGTCGCAGCTGGAGAGAAGGAAGTGTAGTTCTGTGGGTGTCTCTCATCTATCTGTCTTCTGGTGAGTTCTGAAACCCAGTCGGGGTGAGCTAGCAGACTGTCCTGAAGCCTGCCCCAAGAAAGGGTTAAACTGGGAAAGGGGTAGGGTGAGGTGCAGAGGGAGAGACTGAGTGGTGGTTATCAGATAGAAGCATCTGAGCTGAGTGGGCAGAGCAGGTGGAAAGTTCCGTGAACTTGTGGTTCTTGCCATGGCACTATCTGATTGTGTAACTCTGGGTAATTCACTGTATTCTCTAGATTGCCCCCTTTCCAGAGTCAGTTTCCTTGGGATCCATGTTTCTCTGACTCACTAACATTGTTGCAAGTTCAGTGAGGAAAGAAGGACTCTGAGTACAAGAAAAATTTTTAACAATCCAGAAGCAAAGTCATCTCTACCAATGCCATGACTCAAACTAACAGCAATGCCAGCTCACGTGGTCTAACTTTGTTCTCATCTTACGATTTCTGAGAAATAGTATGTAAAAGTCCCTCAGGAGATTAAAAGAGTAGAAGAAATCAGCATGTCATAAACTTCAGATGAATCATACATAGATAAGCATTTTTAAATGTTTATAACTGTGACAAAGATAAAAACTATGGTCCTTATATTAACAATATACTTTAATAAAAAATGTGAATTAAAAAACTGAAGTGTTTAGACAGGCAGAATGTCAGTGTACCTAGAGCGGATTTAGAGGAGTATTCACATATTTTTCCAAAAACAGAAACAGCTTTCTGCCTTTGCACAAATAAGTGGTTTCTTTGTTGCTTTCATGCAACAACTCTGCCAATGAAAGGCTGGTGTCCAGAGGCTGTCAGTTTCCTCAGCGTCCCACTGCCCCATCCTCTTCCTGAGCAAACACACATCATCATTGAAACTCACTCTGGTGAGTGTTTATTAATCAGTGACATGTCAGAATAAAACATTTTCAGGGAAAAATTTAAATACTTCCAACAGTTACTGATGACTCAAATCCTCAGTGTTCTTTTATAAAAACGATCTCTGATTGTAGTTAACATATTTGCATTCAATGATGCTTGTAAAGCAGTTAAAATTGTGGACAATAGCGTTAAAGTTTTTTCTTGGTGACTGATATGTTTAAGCATTTATCAATATCTTCCTTTTTCCATAAAACAGAGCCCAGGCCATAAAATATTCCAGAAAACAATAGCCCAGCCCATGCCTTGATGATCATAAAACATGAAGAAAAGAAGTTTGCCTGCAGTGTCCCCGAACCAGTGATTTCACGAGTGCATCAGCTCAAACTGTGTAGACACCTCCTGCTGTGTCTTTTACTCCCTGATTCCCTCTCCTCCAGTAAGTGCAATTCTCACAAATCTCTCAATCAGAAGGTCTGACCCTGAAAAGCTCTCTGGCTTCCTCTTGTCATGGGATTGTTCAACGTCACTCGCCCTGCTTTCTTCCTTCTGACTGGCATTCCGGGTCTGGAGAGTTCTCAGATCTGGCTAGCCGGTCCCCTCTGTGTGATGTATGCCGTGGCTCTTGGGGGCAACGCAGTGATCCTGCAGGCGGTGCGAGTGGAGCCCAGCCTGCACGAGCCCATGTACTACTTCCTGTCCCTGCTGTCCTTCAGTGATGTGGCCATGTCCATGGCCACACTGCCTACCGTGCTCAGGACCTTCTGCCTCAATGCCCGCAACATTGATTTCCATGCCTGTCTCATCCAGATGTTTCTCATCCATTCCTTCTCCATGATGGAGTCAGGCATTCTGCTGGCCATGAGCTTTGACCGCTACGTGGCCATTTGTGACCCCTTGCGCTATGCGACTGTGCTCACCAACGAAGTCATTGCTGGAATGGGTTTAGTGGTGATTGCTCGGAGCTTCGTCACCCTCTTTCCCCTTCCCTTCCTCATCAAGAGGCTGCCTATCTGCAGATCCAATGTCCTTTCCCACTCTTACTGCCTTCACCCAGACATGATGAAGCTGGCCTGTGCTGATATCACTATCAACAGCATCTATGGACTCTTTGTTCTCATATCCACCTTTGGCATGGACCTCTTATGTATCTTCCTCTCCTATGTGCTCATTCTGCGCTCGGTCATGGCCATTGCTTCCCATGAAGAACGCCTCAAAGCTCTCAACACGTGTGTGGCACATATCTTGGCTGTACTTGCGTTTTATGTGCCAATGATCGGGGTCTCCACAGTGCACCGCTTTGGGAAAAATGCCCCACGCTACATACATGTCGTCTTGTCCAATGTCTACCTCTTTGTACCTCCTGTGCTCAACCCTCTCACTTATAGCGCCAAGACCAAGGAGATCCGCCGAGCCATTGTCCGCGTGTTTCACCGCATCGAAATGTGACTTCACATTTGGCTTATAATCTGTTGGTTACTGTAGCCATAGGCTGTCATCCGTGGGGTCATTTTCATTATCATTATCATCATCATATCATCATAATGAATAAGATAGACTTTTTATACTGAGAGAAAAGTAAAAGATCAGGAATGGAGCTGCAAAACTTATAGCACAAAACAAGTGATCAGTCCATTCAGGAAACAGTGGCATTTATAGAAAGATAAATGTTAGAGGAAATTGAGTGACCAGACAAAACCTTACAAAGGGGATTAATCTAAGCTAGGAATCATTTTCTATTATAATAAAAGTTACTAATACAACAGAAATTATTATAGTATTGGGTTTCTAAAAGTACTGAGTTCTGTCCTGAACGTTGCATTATTTCACTTAATATTCATAACAATCTTATGAAGTATACATAGTTCAGTAAACTGTTCACAGGAACACAGATAATCTGTGATCCAGGGAAGATTCAATACTAGTCTGTCTCTACTATTTGTACCCAACCACTACAAATCCTGCCTCTCCATCTAATCAACATCACTATTAACATTACAACTGCTCTTGCTTCCACTACCATCGTCATTCTCAAACATTCATGAGTGTTTTAACTTCACAAAGTGAAATTTGATGTCAGAACTTACAATAAGATGTATGAACGAATATGACCCTGGAAAATTGAAAGAGAATGATGTGTAGAATAATCTCCAGATTCCTCTCTCCTTTTATCTGCCCATCACTCCTTCCCCAAGGAAAATAATGTTTGATATTTGAACCATAGACTTTTTTCATTGTGCTAAGTATACGATTTACCTTTTTCTCCCCTTCTTGGGGTTTTAATTTTCTTCTATACTTGATGAAATAGAGATGACAAAAATTATATCCTTCCAGAACTTCTAGCTCAGAAAGGCTGGGGATTGTCAGAGTAGAGCATTTATGATTTATACACTAGAAAATAATTTTTTGGATATTCTCTTAAGTTAATTATTTTTGCATACTCTTTCCTTGATAGCTGGGAGATAAGCTATGACACGAAATCCCTTGTCCTCATTTTACTGCTCGTAGACTAAGTTGGGCATACATCTAGAATGCATTAAAGGAGATGCCCTGTGGAGACTTACCTACTCACCAGGGACTCGGGGCCAGAGGCTTCATAGTTGCAGATCATACACTTACCTTGAGTTTTTCACTCCATTCAAAGCTCTAGGGTTGAAGGGTTAGGTGGTAGAGAAAGAGAATTATTTCTGAATGGAGATATTGTAAGTATTTAAAATTCAAGTTTCCAAAAATGCCCATAAACACAGTAAGAGGCTCAGAAGTGCCCTTGTTCACTAAATTAATTACTTTAGGGGCAGGATTGAATAACGTAACTCAGTAAGATATCAAACACAAAATAGTTGGGATATTTAGTGGTCCAGAGGCAGACTCTGGTCTTCAGTCAATGTAAATAATGACTTTTCTGATTCATACAAGAAGTTATTTAGTTCAACATCAAATAATAATAATAATAATAATAATAATAATAATAATAATAATAGCAATCCATAATGCCTTGAGAGTTATTTTAAAAGATTCTGCAGATGCAGAGACAAGGCTTGGAAAAGCTGCTATACATGAAAAGGAGGTGAACACTCATTGATTCCCACCCCAGGGAGCAGGAGGAAGATGTCCTTTTCATCACAGGCCTAACTTTGATACCAGAAAGGACAAGGAGCAGGGAGTGGGAGCCTCCTTGAAGAGCCTCGCCCCCTCCCCACTCTTTCCTCCTTGTTCTCCATCATCAATTAGAAATGCTGCCTGTGTGCAGAGGATAAGGGAAAAAGCATTTTTAGGTTTCATCTCCTCCTATGAGGCTGGTGCCTTAAAAATAGATTCACAACCTCAGCCTCCGTCCTAAGAAAGCCAATGATATGTAGAAATTCTCTTTCACCTCTTTTTATTTAACAAGGTTTCCTTTGAACTCATCATTTTTTCTTCTTAAAGTGGTAAAATACCTGGATTTTGACATAGTGAAAAAAAAAAACAAAAAAAACCTCTTATACTCCTTTTGGGGGGGGGGCATTAGGTCTGCCCCTAATTAAGAAAATGAAATACTGAACATGATTCAGCTAAGCTGGTGAGAGGCTATTTTCAGATTTTCCAGAAAAAAAATCTCTGAGTAATAAAGGTCATTCCTTACAAGTTAAATGACAAAGGCAATAGTCTATTAAATAGTGGATTCTGTGATACTGTGTTGTACCAGAAAAGGGTGATTCTTTTGTCTGATCTTGTCGTGGGTGCATATGTCTTCCTCCCAGGCTGGTGCCGGGTGGTCAATGGAGAGAGAAGACAGAGAAGGAAGTAGAACAAGAGTTATGGGAGGATAGGATCCCTGAACTCAGGGCCTCACAGAGTCTCACAGAAAAACTTATACGGCTAAATGTCATATAGAACTAAACAAAACCCACATTGCATGGACGTGTGTGGTCCCAGGAAGTGGGAGAACCTTACAAAGGAGAGGGTGGTAAAGAGGGTGATGGATGGGCCCCTGGACACGGCTCACCATCTGTGTACTTCCTCAGTTCCACAGAGAGGTCCAGCCTGAGCTCATCGAAGCCGTCTCCGGACCTGATCTGCTCTGCTAGGTCAAGGCGACTTTGCTGCGTGGTAACAATTCAGTTAGATGAGAGTGCCCTTCCCGCAGACACTGTTTTACAGGGTGATAAGTAGGAACAAAGGTCGGGGAGTCTGTCTCCCTAGGCAGGATCATCTCGAAGGGCATTTCCTCATCAGGAGACTATCCAATACTCCAGTATCAACTGGATACATTTTCTAAATGGGCTGATATAGTGTGGACTCAGGATCCTATATAATTTTGTATGATTTTCTAATAAGTGTCTATTTGGTGATGGTTATACATTAGAGCACAAGCAACCAGATGCCTTCCAGACAACTGAGTAGACTACAAGCACCTAAATGTTTTCAGGTTTCATAGAATCAGCAAACAGCTTATGCAATCAGCAATTACTTTGTGAATTATCATCTTCCTGACCTCAAATAGTCAGGAGTCACTGCTGAGGAATTACCCTCTGCAGGGGAGGAGGAGGACTGCTCAGCAAGCAGTAACTCTACAGGAATGTCAGAAACCAAGAGTTGGTTCCATGGATTTCTATACTAGAATCAAGTATACATGGTTTGTGTTCCTATTTATAGTATAAGTGTGTTTTTTTCCTTTTCTTCTGTTATCCAGGGAAAACTTGTAGATCAAATATTTATAAGAAAGTAAAGTAGATATATTGTCCATTAAGTGATTATTTAATTAATTTGTTTTGGACATGAATAACTAGGAGTCAGCTGACATCACGGAAACATTTGCTATTTCACTGAAATTTGCATAAGCCTCCGACATCTTCAAATGGAAAGTAAATCCTCAAATGTATAGAAAGTTTATACTTTCTGTAAGTATAAAGTATAAACTTCTATACATTTTCGGAGTCATGTATCAATCATCGAAAGCATTGGTGTGTGGAAGAGTCTATTAAAAGTTTAGATGACAAACACATCTCAATAGAATTCCAAAATATAGATCTGATTATTGGACAACCACGATCTCTCATCATTTCCTGTTACTCATGTTGATTAGGAAAATTCTTCCCTAAAGTGGTTTTTGACTTCCAATCCTCTTAGCACAAATATTTAGTCATTGTTCTTTACTCAACCCTGGGTTTAAAAAATATAGTGATTTTGGGGTGAAATGAATATAATTCTAGTGACGGTGTATTTTTCTTACAAACTTTGCTTTTTGTTTGCTTATAAGACACATAGCTGATTATTCACTCAGCAATATTTATTGAAACCCACAATGTGGCAAGCATGGTGTTAGGTTTGAGGGCTCAGTGGTTACAGAATTTTGTCATTAGGTTTATGAGACAAACTTACCTGGAGAGAGATAGAAGAGGAATGTCAAGTCTCCTGGGATGTTTACTAACTGCACATTCCTTTTAAATACCTCCTTACAGAGCTGTACCACGTTTGAATGGCTGCAGTGTGATGGGGGGTGTTACTGGTGGGAATGTGGCCAATATTTATGTGAACTGTGCCAAAGTGATGTATCTAAGGCAAATATCTTATATTATTAACTGGGAAACAGAAATTTCCTGGGTGACAATCTGCATTTACAATGAAAGACAGATTATAGGTAACAATGGTTTAGAGTCAGATTTAATTATTAGTCTCCATATTCAAGTCCAATGTCTCTGAGACAAGTTCTTTTGAAATGTTAAACAGCTTAGAGTGCTAAATGACATTTTCTATCTTTGACGTGTTCGTGAAAACAAAATGTATTGTGGATTTTAACTCAAAAAAGCTGAGAATCAGGAATTTAATAAACAACTCTTGACTAAATGTTGAAGAGGCAAGTAAAGTAAATCTGAAACTCAAATGAAGGAATTTCTGCTAAACAAATATATTCAAAACTTTATTTATACTGGCTTATAGACAGTAGATTGGAAATATTTCTCATGCCAATTATTCAGCTAGGTATGGATTATAATTCACAGGAAATACTCCTCAACATTTGGAAAGCCGATAACTACAAGAACATTTTTACGAACAATGTGGAAAAATAGACTTTAATTATTAGGGGAAAAGAGAGTTATAAGACACAATTCAGGTATAAACCGGACAATTGCTCATTATTTTTAAACCCATATTGATATGTTTTCATTGTAGTTCCTTAAAGAAGCCTTTTAACATTTAGTTCACACAACAATAGTATAAAAAGTTTCATTATTTATAATTTACTTAGAGATCAGTCCCTACTTAAATATTCATTTTAACAGTTTTAACAAACACAATTTATCTCAGATAAAAAAAAGCATTTTTTCCCTACAAGTGTGTTAATTAGGGAATTGGTCAGTATTTATTATGCAGCAATAAAACACATACACATATGTTGCATCCAGCGCAGCTCAGGACCATGTCTGAGGACGGCGATGCAAGACTTAAGAAACAAAGAGACAAAGTAAAGAGCAAGGTGGGACCAGGGGACTCAAGATCTTGTGGATCGAGAGTCCCCAAATGCCTGGTCAACATCATATTTATTAGGAGTATACAGCTCAGAAAAAATGCGATCAAAGAGGTGGGGCTTTAGATAGCCCATGCGAGAAGCACCAAGTTCTGCTTGCTGTTTAACTGATTAACTTCAGGCCTATCCCTTCCAGGAACAATCACCCTCCTCGGGGTATGCAAAATTTCTAAATCTATCCTGTTGTTGCCTCCGGGACATCTTGAGATAGCAAATATTTCCCCTGGGCTTAACCACATGCTTTCATGCCAGAACAAAGTTCTGCTAATGGATGATCTGGCCTTTCAGGACCGTCCATTGTTTTACCCTAAGGAAACATCTGCTTTCTTTCATGCCCTTATAGTCAATCTCAGGATAGCTCACCTGAAATTTTCTTTAGCATAATATGTGCTATAGGTCATCTGCTGCTTAAAACATTAAAACAAAGCAAGCATGTGCATTTTAAGCAAGCAAGTGTGAGTATAATATTTTAAGCTCATGGAAATTTAGGTGTGGCTTGTTTTCCAGCAGCTTGTTTCCCAACACATATTATATATACCTACATGAATACATACATACATACATATAATGGATTTTTTTTTCTCTATTAAGAAAATAAAAGCTTTAGGGAAAGGTTGCAGCCCTACTGGTAGAGGGCATGCTTAACTTTCAAGAGGTCCTGGGTTCAATCCCTAGTACCTCCATTAAAAAATAAACAAATAAATAAGTAAACTTAATTACCCCCCCCCCGCCAAAAATAAAAAAAAATAAAATCACATGATGTTAAAAAAAAAGAAAACAAGAAAAGGAAAGCTTTAAAATTTCTGCCTCCTCAACAAATTTCTTTCTAATCTCTAGTCACTAAAAATAGGTTGTGTGTCTGTGCACGTATCCCAGTGGTCCTCTTCCAACCAAGAGCTGGAAGGTAAGTCCTTCTGTGACACAGAAAGAAATGTGTTGAGATCCCTTATTTGTTAAGAACTTAACTCTGCACGTGAGTATTCAACCGCTGAGACGCAGGCAATAAAGCACCTTCCAGTGTCACAAGTTCTTTGTTGTCAAGAATCAGGCCCAACCCACTTCCACATCCCCTCGCTTAACCCAGAGCTAGACCTGGAGTAGTCACTCTACGCACGTGTGTTAAATCAATGAAGAAGGGGTCACTGCACAGAAGGCTGAGAGAAATACATTCCCTGTTACGTGGTACTCACTCTTCCCATCCTCATGCCTTCTGTGATTCCTCAGTTATTCAGTTGAGATTAGGAAGTGTTTCTTAAAAGGAAACCTAAAAAATTCTGAACACACACTCAACAATGTGGTTTTTAATATTCAGGTCTGGATACTGAAGCATTAGGATATAATTTAAAAAAAAATTTTTTTTTAAAGGAAACTCTCCATTGTAAACATGGGAATCCCAGGGCTGTGGGTTAATCTTAGTTCTTGATTTCTTTTTTCTTTCATTTGTTTGCTCAAAACAGTGTACAGAGTTAGCTATATCCATATATAAAGAAGGATGGTTTTCCAGAATAACTGGAAGGAGGATTCTCTGGACTGAGAAGGGATAACAGAGTAGCTTTCCAGCTTTACTGGCTGTAAGGCCCCCTCTTTTACTATGGGAACAGCTCAAAGTAGCACTTTTTCTTTGAGGTCACTTCTATGAGTCAGAGCTAAGTCTCTTTCTAGAAGATGTCTGGCTCCCTGTTATGGTCCTAGAGTTGATTTGCACAATATTTTCTGTCAGTCCATAGGTTGTCTTTTTGTTTTGTTTATGGTTTCCTTCCCATTAGGGTGGTTACTAGCTCCCTAGAAGAAAGGTGAGCCTTCCCCTCATCATGCATGAGACACGGCAACAAATGATTGTTTTCCACAAAACTTTTCTCCTGCTTTTAAAGTTCTGAATCCAGGCTGATGCTGCAATGTCAGTATGGCAAGCATATATGTGCCATTTTATAGGTCTCAGAATAATAAAAGTATTGGGTGGTACCTATGATCTCAAGTAACATAACCCCCAGTTATAACATGGTTTATATGTATGCATCAGGTTTTGTCTGTTTTTGAGCTTTACTTAAAAGTATAGATGATACCAGTAGATTAGAACAAATAAAAGAGTCTGGTTGAAGACTCATCCTTATTGCGTCTGAGAGAAATCATTGATGGAAACCTGTGGTTCAGTTAAGTACAAAGTAGGGCAGCCTGATGTTTTAAGTTATGGATTATAGCCAGGCTACACCATATAGCTAACTCTAGGTCCACGTATAGGAGATTGACACCATCCAACAGACTAGCCTGTAAACCCAAACATTGGCAATAACAACAAACTCTTAGAAACCTGGATTTCTAGAAGTTCTCTTTCTGATCAGTACCTAGTCCCCAGTAGTATCTTGTGTAGCCTCTTACGAATCTCCTTAGTCTTGATGGAATAGATAATTGGGTTGAGCATTGGAGGCACAAAGAGATATACCAGGGACATGAACTTGTGCACATACTCAGGGGCATACTTCCCAAATCGATGGACCATGGACACACTAACCATGGGCACATAGAAAATGAGTACAGCACAGATGTGTGACACACATGTGTTGAGTGTCTTCAGCCTCTCCTCCTGGGATGCAATGGCCAGCACAGAGTGCAGTATGAGTGCATAGGAGAGGAGGATGAGCACTGAGTCTACACCAAAAGCAGAGATGACAATGAACAGGCCATACGTGCTGTTGATGGTGGTATCTCCACAGGGCAGGCGGATCAGGTCTGGGTGCAAGCAGTAGGAATGGGTCAGCATGTTGTCTTTACAGAAGGGCAGCCTCTTCAGAAGGAAAGGCAACGGGAAGACCATGCAGAAGCTGCAGATGATGATGGATATGCCCGTGTGAGCCACACGGGTGTCAGTGAGCACTGTAGAATAATGCAGGGGGTTACAGATGGCCACATAGCGGTCAAAACTCATGGCCAGCAAGATCCCAGACTCTGTCCAGGAGAAAAAGTGGATGAAGAACATCTGGGTCAGGCAGGCATCAAAGGCAGTCTCTGGTACATGAAAGCACAAAGTAGCCAGTATCGTAGGCAACGTAGAAAAGGACACACCCAGGTCATTCACAGACAGCAGAGACAGGAAGTAGTACATTGGCTGGTGCAAACTCTGCTCCTCCTTTATGATGAAGAGAATGAGGATGTTGCCCAGGATGGAGATAGCATAAAGCAGCAAGAGGAAGGCAGCGAACCAGTGCTCCAGTCCCTCTACCTCTGGGAAGCCTGTTAGTGTGAAGCTGGTAGTGCTCGAGATGTTGGTTCCAAAATTTCCCATGAGGGTCCCTGAGCAGCTTTTGGGGAAATACAACCAGAGTAAAATGAGGTCAGACAGTGGAAGGATTGGTCACTGTCCAGGATGGAAAGGACATATTACTTACATTTCATACCAAAGATCATGAAAGATTAGGAAGGAGGATGCTGGGGGATCGTCAGTTAGATCTCAGGCCTTCTGCAGTCTCATCATATCTGCAGATGGGGCGTAGCTTCCAATCCCTTCCCCACAAAATCCTTTGACTCTTGTTTTGGACATGATATCTTATTTTCCCTGTCTCAGTATTCTTGGCAAAATTACTCAAATTTTTCTCCAATAGCAGAAAATGACTTTCCCTTTCTATCTACCAATTCTAGCCATCACCTTCTTCAAGAAGTGAGGTACGGTATGACCTCCACAAGGTCTTTCCTTCGTTCTCTTCACTTACTAATGCGTTCCCATGAGTGCAGGTGATGACACTTCTGTCTGTACTCTGGGCTGTGTCCCCTCTCTTGCCTGCACCTGAGCATCACTCCAGCTCTTTATCCTCTCTTTGTTGCTTAAGTTCCTCACTTATTCACCAAGTGTCCAGACTCTCATGCTCCTCCACTCTTGATTGCTCTTGGTTTTTCTCTCTTGAATGTTCTTATTTTTCCCTCTGTTTAGATTAAGGATTCTGAAACTGTGCTGTATGTTCGATTCACTTGAAGATCTTTAAAAAAAAATCTCCTTTTCCTGGACCACACTCATACCATAAATCAGAATCTCTAGCAGTGGGAGTCAAAAATCAGTATTTTTTTAAAAGAAACTTCCTAGGCAATTTCAACAGGCAGCCAAGTTTGAGAGTAAGGGATTTAGATCACTCTTATCAGTTTCGTATGTCCTAACTACACCAATTTTTTCCTTATTGAGGATCAATTTCAGGATATAATCCCAAAGAAGACAAATAACAACAACAAAATCCCTCTTATTGTCCCACATATTCTTCTAGTAATCACTCATTCCTCTGCTCTCTTTCATAACCAGTATCTTCAAAATTATTTCCCACTCATAATGTTCTTACCTCTCTTCTGTACATCAGTTATCCCAAATTTATGTCACTAGCTCAGATTTCTCTTCTGGCTATAGAGTCAACCACCTGACTCCTTATTGGGCTGTCAATTAGAATAGCTCATCAGCATCTCAAACACAACATGCAAAGTTGAACTTCTGTTAATCATCATACTAGATCCTCTGCAACATTACTTATCTCATGAAAATCCATCAGCATTTATCCATGCACTTAAGCCAGAAAAACTTTGGAGGAATCTCTCACACTCTTCCACTCTCAGGTCTAATTACCAGCTTTCCAAAATATGCTTAACACCGGTTCTCCTCTCTGTCTCACTTCCAGCTAATCCATCAGTCCCATCTGTCTCACTACTCTGTCCCTCAGCATCTTTCCCCAGGATGTCTGCAGAACCTTTCTTGCTGCTCACCCAGCTCAGTGTCATGCCTCTCTCTAATCCATTCTTCACGAGGCAGCCAAATCATTTCTTAATAATATAAATAAAATGATATTACACTCCTATGGAAAACCTTTCAGTGGTTTCCTTTCACTTTTAAAATAAGAATTCAAGCAAAAATTCGAACAGTTTTACTATGGCCTGCAGCAGCATATGCACCGCCTGGGAACACATAATCTTCCAGTGATACCAATCATCGGTTACTTCTCTGCTCATGGGTTGTATGTCTCTGTTATGTATCCTCACACATACTTCATGAATCTTATCATACTTTGGAATCATAATTAATTATTTTGATTAATTTATTAATTGATCATTTGATTAGTATCTTTCTCCCCCAGTGAATTACAGGATCCCATAATCATCTCTTTTTCTTCTTATTTTATCCTCAATGCTTAGCCAAGTCTCTGGGCGTAGATTAGGATTAGGATTCAGAGATTCCTGCTACTCATTCTTATTGATTAAATGGATAAATAAACTATCCAAGGGAGAATGTATTATGACCCACATTTTGAAGTGTAAAATAAATTCAGATAACGTAAATAATTCTCCTAAAATCTAATTACTGAGTTTTTACCTAAGCTTTAGCACCTGCCAGCTATGAATTTAATTTACTTCTTTATACTTTATTTTTGCAGCTGTTGTATAGCAAAGTACAGAGTAAAACATTTAAAATTCATATTCACGACTCTTGTGCAAGATATGTACTAAATAAATGACAACTGATGAAGAGGAACATTTAGGGGCTGAGGTTCCCTGGTCCTCTGCGTTACCACTCTCAGTTTCCCGAACAAAAGATCTCCTTTTATCTTGGCTGTGTATCCACTCTGCAGTGAGAATACTAGAGTACGAGTTACTACTCGTAACACTAGTATTACGCAAGCAACCGCATCAAACAACAACTGGGGGATCTCAGGCACCGAGGGCTACAGATGAGGAGTATTGGTCTGAGGGCAGAAGTGGAATGAAGAGAAAGTCTCTAAACTTAGATCACAGACAGATAAGTGTACCTTAAATCACTTTAGGATTTTGAAGCTATAAATGTGATTCCTATAGACCTCTGTGAAGGGAGAGCTGAAGCCCCAACTTACCTCCCCAGGGCAGCTCTAGTGATGAGAGGAAAGGTGAAGGGTCTCTTAGGGAGAAACATGGAGGGCTCTGCACACAACCTCCCAGCCAGCCTCTTCCTTTGAGCTATAAAGCTTCATCTTAAGGGCCCCCTGGGCCCAGTAAGTTTCAGGACTTAGAGAGGTGGCTGGGGCAGCAGGGAATGTGAAAACTCTTGAGTGGATGGCTCCTCTGTGTCCTTTCACTTCTCCCCCTTACACGCTTCAGGGATTTGAGTTATAACTGTGTTGTCCATCATTATATAGAAGAGGAACTAAGAGAATCCATTCAATTAGTCAGAAAACAACTAGACTGAATCCCAGACCTGATTGCCAAGTTAGAGATCTTTCTATGAATTATGTCACAACCCAAAGAGATTTCAAGAAACAAAACAACATAACCACTAAGAGCTTAAATAGTTATAGTCAGCAAGTAGGTGACTATCTTGGTCTGCCTGGAACTGTGCTAGTTTAGCACTGAAGGGCCTGCACAGGGGACAAACCCTCTGTAGCTGCAAACTGGGACAGTTTGTCACCCTTTGCCCAGATCTGGGTTCAAAACCACCACCTTCCCTGTCTCGGTGTCCTTAAGAAAATTACTTAGTTCACTCAAATTCCAAATCCCTCATTTGTAAAATTGGAGCACAAATGCCCATAATGATCCAGTTGACCATGAAACTCAATATTACATGGTAAGTCATCATGAACCAGAACTACAATGACTTGCCAGTTTTCCATTTGTCAGGAAATAATTTGAGAAGATGGGATAGCCAATTGGCTCTGGGAATCCTGAGGGCTGTGTGGGCAGGCTGAGTCCCAAGATACTAATTCAAATGTCTTAAAATTAAGAGAGTCTTTGGACCATATTTTATCACACCCAAATTGTGTAATGAAGAAATTAAGACTTTAAGGAGTAAGAGGCTTGCTGACATCCACCATGAAATTGCTAACAAAGTCAAGACTTGTGCATAATTATTCCTGATTCAGGTCCCAAGGTCTATCTCCACTGTCAGGGCCATCTTTTATTACCAGGGATTTGGATGGGAGAGAAGTGACGCTGATTTTTGTTGAGCACCTGCAAAGTGTCTGTGACCATGCTAGGTTTTTGATAAAGATGAACTTACTTAATCATCAGAGAAAACCTGATGAATACATTTTATAATGCCTCAAGTCAGCACTGGAGTTTTCAGTAGGCAGACCAAACATACAGAATTAAAGCCACAGAGAAACACACAAAAAACCTATGTTTAGTATATTTAGATAACATTTTTTAAAAACATCAAAACATCAACGTCTTCTTCATGAGAAGACTAGAAATGTGTTGGACTTTACAACACTTATTTTAGGGTTTCATTTTTTAATTGTTTTTAAATTTCTATAGAGGAACACCAAAGTCTTATGTAATATTCACAGAATCCTTATCAGCTATATTTACCGTCTTCTTTTTACAAATGAGATATCTGAGATTCAGGGAGTTTAAGACACTTGCCAAGATCATTGCCAAAGTTATTAGAGAAACCAAGATTCCAATCTGGATGAAAAATCATAATTATAAACATATACTACACATGCATGCATGCACACAAGCACAGCCACCCTTTGGAAGAGGAGATTAAAGCAAAGAAAAAAGAGACTTGAAGGACAGCATCCATCAAGCAGTTATAAGGAGAAGACATGACTGGCCCACTAAGCACCGGGGACTACAGGGTTAATGTTTTAGGGTTTTGGGGAAAGATACTTGTCCATCAGAATTTAAGACATAAAACTTTTGAATTTTATGGTTATGCCCTTTACCTCTTTGTTCACCTCCAATGTAACTATGGTTGTCTCTTATCCAGGTAGGTAGGATGTGCTAGTCAAGTTGAGAAGAAAATTTTTGCCCACGTAATAATTCTATTTCTCATTGTTAATTGATAACATTGTGCACGTATGCCTCTGTCTTGGTTCGTGGGAGTTCATCCCTGAGAGAGAACCACACGGAAGGGAGTCTGAGGTAGAAGAACGAAGAGGATAGGCCTCCTCTCTGCTCTCACAGTGATCAGGACAAGAGACTAAACAAGTCATTTCCTGTGTCAGTCTGCTTCAGAAAAGACATTTGGACAGCTATAAATAGGAAACATCAGGAAGAGTAGTTTAGATTGGGTCTTGAAGGATAAATTAGAGATGTTCAGGGGAAGAGAGAAGAGAGCTCAACAAATAAGTGTCGGAGTGAACTCTACTTGCAGAAATAATTATGTCCTTTCAGTTTTACCTCCTAAACATCTGTTTAATCGACTTCTTCCCATTCCCAGTGACTCTCTAATCAGAATATCAATATGTCAACCTTAGATCATTACGCTAGCGTCCTTGCTGATCTCCCTACATTATTCAGCCCCTTTCCTATTTACTTTCCAAATTACAGAAATATTTTAAGTAAAATTTCATCGTATTATTTCCATTTCCAATATAATCAAATCCAACTTTCACATGGCCCAGAGGACCCTGAGTAATATGACAACTTCCTTTTTTTCTAACTTTATCTTGAGCCATTTGTTCTTTCTGTTGCAACCACAAAGATTTTTCAGTTCCGTGAATATGCAAAGTTGACCCCTCCCACGTGGCCTTCACAAGTGCTGCTCCCCAAGTCTTGGAAGCTTCTCCTTACTCCCCTTCCCTTCATCTGGCTGGATCCCTATCCGGTATCTGCTAGCTTAGATTGCCCCACGGAGGATTCCCCTAACCTCCTAACCTAAATAAATGCTTCTATTACATTCTCCGTTGATCTTTAACAAGCTATAAAATTGAGATGTCTCTTCTCCTTCCTAGGCTCTAAGACCTTTCCTACAAAACGAGGGGCTATATACAATGTTCTTGCAGACCCCTTCCCGTTCTGATTATTTCTACTCCTGCATACCCCTATGAGCAATGAAACACCAAGTCAGAGAGGGGCGGGACACAGTAGATGCCCTTATTCCCAGCGGCCCATGAGCTCCTGAGCTGACGTAAGCTCAAGGGACTCCCTGGATGCAGCCTTATGTTGCTCAGGCCAGAGAGTTGGCAGAGGTAATAGGGGGCTATGGGCAGGGCATGCAGGGCCCCGACTGCTGCCCTTCCTTCCGTGCATAGAGCTCTCTCCTGTAGGTAAGTTGGAGGGTCAGACACTCCAGACTCAGGCTCTAAAGCACTCTGACCCAGCTGAGAAATCCTGAGTGTTATAATGTGACAATCTGAAGAAGGAAAGACTGTCCCTAATTGGGGTCAGTTTTTTGGTTTTTTTCTCTGCTTGTTTTCACCTTTAAAACTTACCTGATTCTTCATTTTCTATTTGTTGCTCTTGTTCTCTGAAATCCTGCCATGCCTTTGCTTCAGGCATTACTTCTCAGCATGGAAACCCCTTCAGGCTACACTTTAGATGTAGATACCTTTGTGTGCATTTTTCAGAGTTAATCTGGTAGGAGAGGGGACATTTAAAAAGACAATGGCTGCTTTAGAAGCCATTTGTCAAGATCCTACTCAGTGCTAAAAGACTCCAGTATGTCTGCTTATCGCATACAGAGGCAAACAAAAATGTTTAGGAGGAGCCTGCAGGTGGGGAAAACATAGAGATTCTATGAATATGTAATGGAGAAAAAAAAAAATGAATCCTGAAAAGAAAGGACAGAAGAGGCCTGATGCAGATGGAGTTGAAAAGGCAGCTGAGAGGCTGGAGGTGGGGGTCTGAAGCAGCCTTTGGAACTCCAAGTGGCATAGTATTTGGTGTTAAGAGTTTTCACAACTGTCCACTTTTGGACCTTCGCAACCTCATCAGCAAAGTTCCTTCGCATCTCCAATTTACAATGAAGAGAACCCCAAACCGGAAGGGATCAGTGACTTACTGAGTGCACCTCCCGTGCTCAGCCTGCGCAGCAGGGGCTGAAACAATTAATAAAAGTCAGAGCCGAGTCAGGAGGGAAGATGGGATTCGTGATTCTATGGGAATTATTAGAGCTGCATGATAGAAAGCTATAATGCAGAACAGGCAGAGAAAGGGGCGCAAAAGAAGATGTAAACCTGTAGCTGTAAGAGTGGTGGGGCATGGAGAGAAGTTACCTCCTCTAGCAATCACCAGTCAAATTTGTATGGAGGATGGCATCACCGATCCTGGGCCCTGAAAGATGGATTGAACATATTGCCCACACATTCTGGGCAAGTCTGAGATCTGGGAGCTGTAATTCATGCTTGGATAAAAGCAAATACACCCATCTGGATATCTGGAGGTACAAGTCCAGAAATTTTTAGAATGAGACCAGAAATATCCATTTAGTACTGGCCACAGTGGGCTTTTAATTCTAGTCCAGTGGGTTTCAATTTGACCCTCTGGTAATAAGGGAGCATTCAAGGTTTCTAATCAGAACAGCACCATTTTCAGATTTGCCCTTTAAAAATATTAGTCCTACTCCAGATTACAGAATGAAATAGAGACGTGAGATTTATTAGGAGGGCAATATTATGGTACAAGAATGTGATTTCTTGGATCTGAAGCATGAAACTGCAGTGGAAGGAAGTGGACAAAGGCTGGCAGAGGCACTTAGGGGTCAGCATTTTCATTGATTATTACCCCTTTTAATGTAGTAGTAAAGGAAAGAGTCAAAATGACGTTTGGATTTTGAGTCTCAATCTTAGGCATAATGATAGTATTGTTCAGAGAGATGGAGAACACTGAGAGGCAATTCCATGGTATAGAGAAATGATATTGGGGGGGGGGCTGGTTTTTTTTTCAGTGAAGTATAGTTGATTTACAATGTTGTGTTAATTTCTGATTACAACTTAGTGATTCAGTTATACACACACACACACACACACACACACACACACACACACACATACATATATATTCCTTTTGAGAACTGCTTATTAATCCAGTGGCTTTAGGGAGCTAGGTGCTATTCAGATCTGAAAGAAATTAATTAAGAGAAGACTTTCCGTAAAGTTGTTCACAAAGAAAAGTAATGCCATAAGATAAATGGATAGAAGAACGAAAAGATGAGTGGAAATACAGCAGTCAAGCGCATCTTGATGAATCTCTAGAAGGCTTTCACTAGGGATGGGTATCTTTCTGTGCATCTATCTTCAGTTTGGATGAGTAGATCGAAGAGCTGAAAGATTGTACAGGAATAAGAAAGCTGGGGGCGTCATCATAAGGCAGTAAATATTCAGTAGAAAGAGAGTGGGAAGGGGGAAAGTTTATGGCTTGATGAAAAAGTGGAATGCTCAGGAAGGCAGAGTAGTCAAGGCAGCAGTCATCAGAATTTTGTCTTAGGTCTTGAAGAAAGAAATGCCCACAGATTGATAAGATCATAGCTTTGAATGTGAGATAGAGCACAGAGGAAACAGGCAAGGGTGTCAAGGAAGGCAGTGAGCCCTGTTTAACCAGCTGGATAAACTGAAAAATCTCAGACTGTGAAGGAAAAACCGGGCTGGTCTGACAAGATAACTCATAAGTCTAGGAATGCGAAGGAGAGGCTGGGCTGGGCTAACAAGTCTAAGTATTGGAATACTGATCTGAGTTCTGCTAGACTAACTTGTAAATCTAGGTTAATTAGTGTTGGTTTGCTGTTTATGTGTTTTTGCTAGCCAGCTGGATTTTCAAAGAGACATATCTGGCTTTGGAATGTTGGTTTGCTGCCTCCCCGCCTCCACTTTTGTGATGATAATGCTGCTAAAGCTGTTCCATGCCTATTGGCCGAATACCCCAAGCTTGTACTTTACCCTATAAAACCTCATGTGCATGTCTTGAAGGTGCTCAGAGCTTCGGAGCAGAAGGCCCTCTGAGCCCGCCGGCATAATACATCTGAGTACTCCAACCCTCCGAGTGGTGCTTGTTTCTTGACTGGCCTGTCGTTTCCGTAACAAGACAAGTCTAGAAATCATGGTGACAAAAAGAGACAAAAATGAGTGATTTGGTGAACAGAATTGATTAACGGTGTAAAGTGAGGGGCTGGATGGTAGGTGAGAGTCTTCAAATATCAGGTCTAGGTCATGAATAAACTGGATGTTTGTCTTTACAGGATAGTGGTCCTGCAGTCTGCACATTTGTCCCAGCATGGGAGCTAACCGTCACAACAGCTCAGAGTTGCCAACTTTCACCCTGACAGGACTCCCAGGGCTGGAGACCTCCCAACACTGGGTGTTCCTGCTCCTTGCTGCCCTCTACACTGTCTCCATTGTGGGCAATGCTCTCATCCTCTTCATTATCAAGGAGGAGCAGAGCTTGCATCAGCCTATGTACTACTTCCTGTCCCTGCTGTCAGTTAATGATCTAGGCATGTCTTTTTCCACATTGCCCACTGTGCTAGCCACATTTTGCTTCCATTTAAGGAAGATCACTTTTGATTCCTGCATGGCGCAAATGTTCTTTATCCACCTCTTCTCCTTTATGGAGTCTGGGATCCTGCTGGTTATGAGCTTTGACCTCTATGTGGCCATCTGCAACCCACTGCGCTATGCCACAGTGCTCACTAATGCCCGTGTTGTACACATGGGCTTGTCTGTCATCATCCGCAGTTTCTGCATGGTTTTCCCACTGCCTTTCCTTCTGAAGAGGTTGCCCTTCTGCAGGACCAATGTACTATCCCATGCCTACTGCCTGCATCCAGATCTGATCCGCCTTCCCTGTGGTGACATCACCATCAATAATATTTTTGGTCTCTTCATTGTCATCTCTACCTTTGGCATGGACTCTGTACTCATTCTCCTCTCCTACATGTTCATACTGCGTTCTGTACTTGCTATTGCATCCTGGGAGGGACAGGTAAAGCCACTCAACACGTGTGTGTTACACATGTGTGCTGTGCTCATCTTCTATGTGCCCATGGTTGGTGTGTCCATGGCTGCTCGCTATGGGAAGCATGCCCCAGCCCATGTGCACACACTCATGTCCCTTATTTATCCCTTTGTGCCTCCGATGCTCAACCCTGTTATCTATTCCATCAAAACCAAAGAGATCCATCAAAAGCTTAGCAGAATGCTAGTCGGATCCAAGTTTTAATCAGGAGGCATACTGAAAGGCCAAAATTCAGAGGATATTTACTGTTACTTCACAAATTTGAGGTGTTAAGACCTGTTTTGACAAGACTTTTAAAATTTCCTTTTGGGCACAAACCTATTAGGATTTCTGTCACCAGATATTTGATGACAGTCTGGCACTAGTTAAGGCCCAAACCAGAGTTTTGGCAAGGTACACCAGGTCATAATTTACCAAAAAAAAAAAAGAGAGAGACAAAATTTCCTCTTCTTAAAGCCAAAGAAGTACATCCTCAAAATTTGTCCCTTCCCTCATTCTGTTATAGTAAGTTTCTATCATCTCTTTTTAAGGTGAATCATCACAGAGGAAGTTACTTATTACCATGGGAAGGCTGTCATAATGGCTAAATGATTCTTTTCCCCAAGATTATGCCAAAGGTAGTTCTCTTTTAATTCTTTGTGGAATCTTCATACTGTTTCCCATAGAAAATGCATGATTTTCCTTTTCCACTAACAGTGTGCAAGGCTCTGAATTTCTCAATATCCTCCCCAGACTTTGTGTAATTTTGGAAATAGCCATTTTGACAGATGTGAGATAATACCTCATTGTGGTTTCAATATGTACTTCCCTAATGATTTAGTGACATTGAGCATTTTTTCATATACCTGTTGGCCATTTGAATGTCTTCTTTGGAGAAACTTCAATTCCTTAGCCCACAGTAAAATGAAGTTATCAGTTGTTTTTTGTTTTTGTTTTTGTTTTTTGCTGCTGTAGGAGTTTCTTCATATTTTGGAGATTAACCCCTTATCACATACTTAGATGTACACTTGAATGAATGGACACAAATCATGTGCCTTGGTGGAAAGATTGAACAAATATTGAAGGTATTGTTTTTTCCCAGTTCATTTTGCTTCATTCTGAATATTTAGGGGAATACAGAACAATGATTTAAAAATAAATTTAGAATTCTAGTACAGTTTAGATTATCTGCTCTGAAAATTTCTTAAAAAAAAAAAAAGAAATGGTACAGGAATAGAGTAGATCTCTCAAATGTTAAAACATAAAGGAAAAAAACAAAAAAAAATCTATACTAATTAAAAAAGGAGATGTGGCTGCAACAGCAGATTTCTGGCATAG
This sequence comes from Camelus ferus, assembly GCF_009834535.1. Taxonomy (NCBI): domain Eukaryota; kingdom Metazoa; phylum Chordata; class Mammalia; order Artiodactyla; family Camelidae; genus Camelus; species Camelus ferus. Next base: position 55,708,202 of record NC_045705.1, on the reverse strand, counting down.
GATAGCTTAGAAGAATGTGTAAACCACTGTAGAGCAGTATTTCAAATAAAACGTTATATAAAAAGTGTTTGTAGCATAGTCTCAATTTTTTTCTTGGTAGAAACACTAAGATGTAATATTATTGTTAAACATGCATATATTTGCATGGAAAACATATTTGGAAGAATTAATGGAAATTTTATTAGTAGTTGTTTCTGGTTAGGAAAGATTGGGAAGATTATTATCTATTTACCTTCATTTTCTGCTTTTCCATAAAACATATACATTATGCTTTTAATCAAACGAAAGGGGGGGGGGCAGTCGAATGAAAATAATCAGACAGTTCAAGGAGGTGAGCCTCACAAGGGAGAAGTCTGAGCGTTGACACCCCTGCTGGCTACCTACCAGGTGCTTTCTGAATGCTCCTCTCTGCTTCTCTCAGGGGATAAGTGGTTCTTGTCCCAGGAGAGCCGCTCCCTTCCAGATGTGACCACAGGCTGTGGAGGGCCCACGTCACTACCCACAGGGGCTTGATTCCAGGCCCCAAGGGACTCACCTCCTCTGTGGTGCATATTGGAAACACATCAAACTTTCATCCCCTATATCCCGATTCAGCAGAAGCCTGTGCTAGTCAGAATGTTCACTCTGTAGCATGAAAGGATAATATGAGATCATTAGTTTAAAACAAAATGGCAGACTATGTATCCCTGGCAGGCCTGATGTCAGGACTAATCCCACTGATCTCTTCATTCAACTGGAGTAACTACACCATCATTTAAAGTCTCTGATGCTCACTCTCCCAGTAGCGGAGTACTACTAAGGGTAACATTTCCTCACAGCTTATTAGGAGACAGTCAAAGTGCAAAGCTTATTTTATTTTATTTTATTACTTATTTTACTCTTAAAAATTCATTAGGTTTTATCGGCAAGCCTACGATGTAGGTAAAATTATTATTCTTGTTTTATAGGTAAAGACACTGAGACACACAGAATAGATTAATCGTCTAGGATCACATAGCTAGTGAGAGGAGGAGCAGGAGGTGGACCCAGGAAGCCCCACTCCTGAGTCCAATTAGTATGACTTTGAGTCGATGACACTGCTTTGGAGCATCTTGCAATTCTTATCTTTCATGTGCATTGCCATCTACAGCCACACATACTTAACACCAACGATACTTAGTCTGGGCTGGAGATCTGCAAGATACCAAATGAAAAGGAGGCTCATCTGGCCATTCAGTGGCTCTTTATTGAGCGTCCACGATGTGCCAGACCTCACGTCAGGCACAGAAGGGGTCCATGGAGAATAAAGCAGAGGGGCACTTACCCTCTGAATTCAGTGTGACCGTAGAGTATAATGGTTAAGAGAACCTAGATTCATGACACAAATGAACTTCTTTACAAACTGGAAATAGACTCACAGACATAGAAAACAGAGTATGACTGCCAAAGGGAAAAGGGGTAGAGGTGGAGGGATCAGTTAGGAGTTTGGGATTAGCATGCACAGACTACTATTTATATAGTAGATAAACAACAAGGACCTATTGTATAGCACAGGGAACTTTATTCAATATCTTATAATAACTTAGAAAAGAATTTGAAAAAGGATAAATATATGTATGTGTATGTATAACTGAATCACTTTGCTGTACACCTGAAACTGATGCAACATTGTAAATCAAATATACTCGGTAAAAATAGGAAAAAGAGTACCTAGATTCGAACACTAGCTCTGCTACTGATACTTTTTGTGACTTTGGAAAAGTTATTTAACTCGTTATGCCTCAGTTTCCTTATGTGAAAAAAGATAGCTAATAAGAATATCTGCTTCATAAGGCTGTTCTAAGGTTTAAATGAATTAATGAAGTTGACCAACACATAAAACACTCAGTAAGTAAACATAAATGTTATTACTGGTGCAGGGAACAGCCGCAATCTGGGGAGATATGGTGCCATGGTTACTGTTGGTGATAGCCCAGAAAAGGGGCATCTAACACGGCCTTTAGAGCCACGGTTATCTCTAGCGCACGTTGGTTTGAATTAATTAATGTAGAAAAGTGAATCAGATACTTTACAAAGATTCTATCCAGGAATGAAAACAGTGTACAGACTGGGAACAGCTTTGTTTAAAAAAAAAATGACGAAATGATCCAAGCGTGGGCCATTCTGCAGGACAGTACTGTGGGGCTCATATGTATCCAGATATATTGACAAAAAAGCATAGTTTGAATAGGTGTGTGCATATTATATCTTCTTTAATATGGGATGCACCAAATACCATGATTATCCATTTTGCAGAAACTTATGGAAAGAAGGCTGGTGGTGTTATGCTAATGATATAGTTACAGTAAAAATAGTTGTATGTTTACCATTTGCTAAATGTTGTGCAGGGTGCTTTAAATATATATATATTTTTAAATGACCTAGAGATTATCATATTAAGTGAAGTAAGTCAAACAGAGAAACACAAATATCATGTGATATCACTTATATGTGGAATCTAAAAAAAGATACAAATTTTAATTGCAAACCAGTAATAAACTCACAGACATAGAAAACAAACTATGTTACCAAAGGGGAAAGGGGAAGGAGGGATAAAAATTAGGATTTGGAATTAATAGACACACATTACTGTATATAAAATAGATAAACAACAAGGACCTACTTATAACCCAGGGAAGTATATTCAATTTCTTGTAATACACTATAATGGAAAAGAATCTGAAAAAATATATGTATGTATATGTATAACTGAGTCACTTTGCTTTAATCTCCTCTTCCAAATGGTGACTGTGCTTGTGTGCATGCATGCATGTGTAGTATATATGTTTATAATTATGATTTTTCACCCAGATTGGAATCTTGGTTTCTCTAATAACTTTTCCATCTCAGCGAGTGTCATAAACTCCCTGAATCTCAGATATTTCATTTGTAAAAAGAAGACAAAAATATAGGTGATAAGGATTCTATGGATATTAAATAACACTTTGATGTTCCTCTGTATTAATTTAAAGACAATTAAAAGAATGAAACCCTGAAATAAGTGTTGTAAAGTTCAACACATTTCTAATTTTCTCATGAGGAAGACATTGACACTTTGACATTTAAAAAAATTATCTAAATGTACTATACAGTTTTGCATTTTATTTCTTTGTGACTTTAGTATATATGTTTAGTATGTATGTTTAGTCTGCCTACTGAAAAATTCAGTACTGATTTGAGACATCATAAAATGTATTCATCAGGTTTTGTCGGATAATTAATAAATTAATCTATATCCAAAAAACCTAGCATGTTTAAGTCTTTAAGCCATTTTGAGTTAATTTTTGTGTATGATGTGAGGGAGTGTTCTAACTTAATTGATTTACATGCAGCTGTACAGTATTCCCAACACCACAAGGCAGACACTTATAAACCTCCCAGAAGAAAACACAGGCAAAACATTTTCTGACATAAATCTTAACAATGTTCTTTTAGAGCAGTCTAGCAGGCAATAGAAATAAAAGCAAAAATTAAAAAATGGGACCTTATTAAACTTATAAGCTTTTGCACAGCAAAGCAAACCATGAACAAAACAAAAGGACAACCTATGGACAGAGAGAAAATATTGCACAAGTGAACTTTATTGCTATAACAGAGGGAGTCAGACATCTTCTAGAAAGAGACTTAGCTCTGACTCACAGAAGTGACCTCAAAGAAAAAGTGCTACTTTGAGCTGTTCCCATAGCAAAAGAGGGGGGTCTTAGAGCCAGTGAAGCTGGAAAGCTACTCTGTTATCCCTTCTCAGTCCAGAGAATCCTCCTTCCAGTTATTCTGGAAAACCATCCTTGTTTATATATGGATATAGCTAACTCTGTATACAATTTAGAGCAAAAAAAGTGAAAGAAAAAAGAAATCAAGAACTAAGATTAACCCATCGCCCTGGGATTCCCATGTTTACAATGGAGAGCTTCCTTTTAAAAGAAAAAAAAATTTTTTGATTATATCCTAATCAGATGCTTCAGTATCCAGACCTGAATATTAAAAACCACACTGTTGAGTGTGTGTTCAGTAGTCTTTAGGTTTCCGTCTAAGAAACACTTCCTCATCTCAACTAAAGAACTGAGGAATCACAGAAGAAGTCATGAGGATGGGAAGAGTGAGTACCACGTAACAGTGAATGTATTTCTCTCAGCCTTTTGTGCAGTGACCCCTTCTTTATTGATTTAACACACGTGCATGGAGTGACTACTCCAGGTCTAGCTCTGGGTTAAGCAGAGGGGATCTGGAGATGGGTTGGGCCTGATTCTTGATAGCAAAGAACTTGTGACACTAGACGGTGCTTTATTTCCTGCGTCTCAGCGGTTGAATACTCATATGCAGAGCTAAGTTCTCAACAAAGAAGGGATCTCAGCACATTTCTTTCTGTGTTACAGAAGGACTCACTTTCCAGCTCTTGGTTGGAAGAGGACCACTGGGACACATGCACAGACACATAACCTATTTTTAGTGACTAGAGATTAGAAAGAAATTTGTTGAGGAGGCAGAAAATTTAAACTTTATTTTTTTTTAACATCACGTTATTTTTTTTTCATTTTTATTTTTGGTGGTGGGCGTAATTAGGTTTACTTAATTACTTGTTTATTCATTTTTTAGTGGAGGTACTGGGGATTGAATCCAGGACCTTGTAAATGCTAGGCATACCTTCTACTGCTGAGTTATATCCTCCCCCTAAAGCTTTTATTTTCTTAACAGAAAAAAATAATCCATTATAAATTCTTATAGATGTATGTATGTATATGTATGAGTTTTACTGCTACCTAATAAATATTGATCAATTCCCTAATTAAGAGACTTGTGAGAAAAAAGGCTCCCTTTTTTTTTTAAACATTGTTTTATTGAGTTACAGTCATTTTACAATGTTGTGTCAAATTCCAGTGCAGAGCACAATTTTTCAGTTATACATGAGCATACATATATTCATTGCCACATTTTTTTTGCTGTGAGCTACCACAAGATCCTGTATATATTTCCCTGTGCTATACAGTATAATCTTGTTTATCTATTCTACATATGCCTGTCAGTATCTACAAACTTTGAACTCCCAGTCTATCCCTTCCCATCCACCTCCCCCTTGGCAACCACAAGTTTGTATTCTATGTCTATGAGTCTGTTTCTGTTTCATATTTATTTTCTCAATTTTTTTAGATTCCACATATGAGCAATCTCATATGGTATTTTTCTTCCTGTTTCTGGCTTACTTCACTTAGAATGACATTCTCCAGGAACATCCAAGTTGCTGTAAATGATGTTATGTTGTTGTTTTTTATGGCTGAATAGTATTCCATTATATAAATATACCACATCTTCTTTATCCAGTCATCTGTTGATGGACATTTAGGCTGTCTCCATGTCGTGGCTATTGTAAATAGCGCTGCTATGAACATTGGGGTGCAGGTGTCATTTTGAAGTAGGGTTCCTTCTGGATATATGCCCAGGAGTGGGATTCCTAGGTCATATGGTAAGTCTATTTCTAGTCTTTTGAGGAATCTCCATACTTTTTTTCCACAGTGGCTGCACCAAACTGCATCCCCACCAGGCAGTGTAGGAGGGTTCCGAAAAAGGGCTCCTTTTGTCTGAGATAAGTTGTATTTGCTCAAACTGTTAAAATAAGTATTTAAACAGGGTACTGACATGTAAGTAAATTATAAATAATAAAGGTATTTATAATATTTTTGTATGAACTAAATGTTAAAAGGCTTCTTTAAGGAATTATGATGAAAACGTAACAGGATAGTTTTAAAAATAATGACCAATTGTCCGGTTTATACCTGAGTTGTGTCTTACAATGCTCTTTTCCCATAATAACCAAAATCTATTTTTCTATATTATTTGCAAAAATGTTCTTGTAGTTATTGGGTTTCCAAATGTTGAGTAGTATTTCCTGTTGAATTATATACTCCATACCTAGCTGAATAGTTGACATACCAATCTGCTGTCTATAAGCCAGTTAAATCATTTTTAATATATCTGTTTAGCAGACATTTCTTTGAGTTTCAGATTTATTTTACTTGCATCTTCTACATTTAGTCAAGATTTGTATATTAAATTCTTTATTCTTAGATTTTTGAGTTAACTTCCACAGAAGACCTTGTTTTCACAATGTCATGTCAAATATAAAAAAAAGTCATTTGGCCTCTATCAGTTCTAAACTGTTTAACATTTACAAAAGTATTTGTCTCAATCAAGACTATAGACTTGAGTGTCGAGACTAATAATTAATTAAACCTGACTCTAAACCATTGTTACCTATATCTGTCTTTCGTTGTAAACATACATATTGTCACCCAGGAAGCTTATAATATGGGATATTTGCCTTAGATGCGTCGCCTTGGCACAGTTCGCAAAAACACTGGCCACATTTCCACCACTAACACCCGCCATCACACTGCAGCCAGTCAAATGCGGTACAGCTCTGTAAGGAGGTATTTAAAAGGAATGTGCAGTTAGTAAACATCCCAGGAGACTTGACATCCGTCTTCTATCTCTCTCCAGGTAGGTTTCTCTCAGAAACCCTAATGACAAAATTCTGTAATCACTGAGCCCTCCAACCTAACACCATGCTTGCCACATTGTGGGTTTCAATAAATAATGCTGAGTGAATAAATAAGTGAATAAACTACTGTGTGCCTTATAAGCAAACAAACAAAAACCAAAGCTTCTAAGAAAAACAGATTGTCACCAGAATTATATTCATTTCACCCCAAAATCACTGCACTTTTTTAGGCCAAGGACTGAGTAAAGGACAGTGACTAAATATCGCTGCTAGGAGAAATGGAAGTTGAGAAACATTTTAGGGCAAAATTTTCCTGATCAACATGACAGACAGAAAATGATGGAAGATCAGGATTGCCCAATAAACAGCTCTGTTTTCTGCAGTTCTGTTAGTTGAGATCTGTTTGTCGTCTAAACTTAATAGACTCTGCCACACACCAATGCTTTTGGTGATCGATACACGACTCCGGAAATGTATAGAAAGTTTTGGCTGGGGTTACCCTTTCCATTTGAAGATGTTGGAAGCTTATGCAGATTTCAATGAAACAGCAAATGTTTAGGGGGTGTCATTTGACTTCTGAGCTATTCATGTTCAAAACAAACAAATTAATTAATCACTTAATGGATGATATATCTATGTTACTTATTTTCTTATAAATATTTGATCTACAAGTTTTCCATGGGTGAGAGAAGAAAAGAAAAATCAGCACTTGACAGTACACGTATGAAGACAAACCACATATGCTTAATTCTAGTACAGGAAACCCACGAAGCCAAGTCTCACTTTCTGACATTCCTGTAGAGTTTCCGCTTGCTGAGCAGTCCTCCTCCTCCCCTGCAGAGGGTAATTCCTCGGCAGTGACTCCTGACTATTTGAGGTCAGGAAGATGATAATTCACAAAGCAATTCTGACTCCATAAGCTGTTTGCTGATTCTATGAGACTTAAAAGCATTTAGAAGCACATGGCCTACTGAGCTGTCTGGATTCCTTGTGCTTAAATGTACAACCACCACCAGAAAGATCCCTCCCTATCAGAAAGTGAGACAGAACAATAGAGAGTCCTGAGCCCACACTGCATCAGCCCATTTAGAAAATGTATCCAGTTGATACTGGAGTATTGGATAGTCTCCTGATGAGGAAATGCCCTTCGAGATGATCCTGCCTAGGGAAACGGACTCTCCTCACCTTGGCTCCTACTTACCACCTTGTAAAACAGTGTCTGCGGGAAGGGCACTCTCATCTCACTGAATTGTTACCGCGCAGCAAAGTCGCCTTGTCCTAGCAGAGCAGATCAGGTCCGGAGACGGCTTCGATGAGCTCAGGCTGGACCTCTCTGTGGAACTGAGGAAGTGCGCAGATGGTGAGCCGTGTCCAGGGGCCCATCCATCACCCTCTTTACCACCCTCTCCTTTGTAAGGTTCTCCCACTTCCTGGGACCACACACGTCCATGCAACGTGGGTTTTGTTTAGTTCTATATGACATTTAGCCGTATAAACTTTTCTGTGAGACTCTGTGAGGCCCTGAGTTCAGGGATCCTATCCTCCCATAACTCTTGTTCTACTTCCTTCTCTGTCTTCTCTCTCCATTGACCACCCGGCACCAGCCCGGGAGGAAGACATATGCACCCACGACAAGATCAGACAAAAGAATGACCTTTTTGTTTTTGTTTCTGTTTTTGTTTTTGCACATGACTGTATCACTCAATCCACTGTTGAATACACTATTGCTTTCATTGTTTAACTTGTAAGGAATGACCTTTATTACTCAGAGATTTTTTTTCCACAAATCTGAAAACAGCCTCTCACCAGCCTAGCTGAATCATGTTCAGTATTTCATTTTCTTAATTAGGGGCAGACCTAGTGCCCCCCCCCTCACCAAAAAGGAGTATAAGAGTTTATTTTTTATTTTCACTATGCCAAAATCCAGGTATTTTACCACTTTAAGAGGAAAAGATGCTGAGTTCAAAGGAAACCTTGTTAAATAAAAAGAGGTGAAAGAGAATTTCTACATATCATTGGCTTTCTTAGGACGGAGGCTGAGGTTGTGAATCTATTTTTAAGGCACCAGCCTCATAGGAGGAGATGAAACCTAAAAATGCTTTTTCCCTTATCCTCTGCACACAGGCAGCATTTCTAATTGATGATGGAGAACAAGGAGGAAAGAGTGGGGAGGGGGCGAGGCTCTTCAAGGAGGCTCCCACTCCCTGCTCCTTGTCCTTTCTAGTATCAAAGTTAGGCCTGTGATGAAAAGGACATCTTCCTCCTGCTCCCTGGGGTGGGAATCAATGAGTGTTCACCTCCTTTTCATGTATAGCAGCTTTTCCAAGCCTTGTCTCTGCATCTGCAGAATCTTTTAAAATAACTCTCAAGGCATTATGGATTGCTATTATTATTATTATTATTATTATTATTATTATTATTATTATTATTATTATTTGATGTTGAACTAAATAACTTCTTGTATGAATCAGAAAAGTCATTATTTACATTGACTGAAGACCAGAGTCTGCCTCTGGACCACTAAATATCCCAACTATTTTGTGTTTGATATCTTACTGAGTTACGTTATTCAATCCTGCCCCTAAAGTAATTAATTTAGTGAACAAGGGCACTTCTGAGTCTCTTAATGTACTTCTGGATATTTTTGAAACCTGGATTTTAAATATTATATTATCTCCATTAAGAAATAGTTCCCTTTTTCTGTTTCCTAACACTTCACCAATAAAGACTTGTACAAGAAAAAAAAAATCTAATAACTGTATGCAATGCTGCTATGAGGTCTCTAGCCCAGGTTCTGTGTGAGTAGATTAATCTCCATAGGGCGTCCTCTTTAGTGTAATACAGACATATGCTCGACTTACTCGTAAGCACTAAAATGAGGTCAAGGGATTTTCTAATATATCCTACCTCCCTTGTATCAAGGAAAGAGTATGCAAGAAAAATCTATATAAGAGAAGCTTTAAAAAATATTTTCTAGTGCATAAATCATGAAAAACTCTATTCTGCTTACTCCAGACTTTTTGGAGCTAGAAATTCTAGAACACATGCTTCTGACATCTTTCATTACGTCATTGTGTGGCAGAGAATTAAAATCCCCAAAAGGTGGCCAAGAGGCAAATGAAAAGATGCTCAACATGACTAATCATCAGGGAAATGCAAATCAAAACCACAGTGAGATAACACCTACACCTGCCAGAACGGCTACCATCAAAAAGACCAGAAATAACAAATGTTAACAAGGATGTGGAGGAAAGTGAGCCCTAGTACACTGTTGGTGGGAATGTAAATTCGTTTTGCTGCTGTTGAAAACAATATGCAGGTTTCAAAAAACTAAAAATAGCACTACCATAAGATCCAGCAATTCCACTCCTGAGTATATATCCAAAGAAAATAAAGCATTAACTTGAAAAGATCATGCATTCAATGTTTGTAGCAGCATTATTTGCAATAGCCAAGATATAGAAGCAGTCTCAGTGTCTATCAACAGATGAATGGATAAGAAGTTGTGATATATATATATGTATATATTAATTAATATACTATATTTATATATAATATATATAATGGAATACTTTTTAGCCATAAAAAGACTGATGTTCTGCCAATTTCAATGACATGTATGTACCTAGAATTCATTATGCTTAGAGAAAGAAGTCAAACAATGACAAATACAGTACGATATCACTTAAATGTGGGATCAGAAAAATAAAATAAAGTAGCAAATACAACATAAAGACTCACAGATATAGAGAACAAACTAATGGTTACCAGTGGGAAGAGGGAAGAATGGTTTCGGCTATTAAATATGTTTTCCTTGGGACATGTTTGAGTGGTGGGCAGATAAGGGAGGCAGAGAGGAACCTGGAATTTTTTCTAGACGTCAGCCTCTATCAGTTTTCCTGGGTCATACTTGTTTATACATCTTATGGCAAATTCTGACAGCACATCAAATTTCACTTTGTGAAGTTAAAACAACTCATGAAATTTTGAGAACGATGATGGTAGTGGAAGCAAGGACAGCAGTTGTAATGTTAATAGTGATGTCAGTTAGAGAGGCAGGATTTGTAGCGGTTGGGTACAGATACTGGAGACAGACTAGTGTTGAATCTCCTCTGGGTCACAGATTATCTGTATTACTCTGAACAGTTTACTTAACTCTCTATACCTTGTAAGATTGTTACAAAGATTAAGTGTATTCATGCAAAAATAATTTCAAACAAAATCTGGAACTTTTAAGGACTCCATGTATTAATTAGCATTATATTAGCAATAATTATCATTATAGGAAATGATTCCTAGCTTAGATTAATCCCCTTTGTAAGGTTTTGTCTGGTCACTCAATTTCCTCTAACATTTATCTTTCTATAAATGCCACTGTTTCCTGAATGGACTGATCACTTGTTTTGTGCTATAAGTTTTGCAGCTCCATTCCTGATCTTTTACTTTTCTCTCAGTATAAAAAGTCTATCTTATTCATTATGATGATATGATGATGATAATGATGATGAAAATGACCCCACGGATGACAGCCTATGGCTACAGTAACCAACAGATTATAAGCCAAATGTGAAGTCACATTTCGATGCGGTGAAACACGCGGACAATGGCTCGGCGATCTCCTTGGTCTTGGCGCTATAAGTGAGAGGGTTGAGCACAGGAGGTACAAAGAGGTAGACATTGGACAAGACGACATGTATGTAGCGTGGGGCATTTTTCCCAAAGCGGTGCACTGTGGAGACCCCGATCATTGGCACATAAAACACAAGTACAGCCAAGATATGTGCCACACACGTGTTGAGAGCTTTGAGGCGTTCTTCATGGGAAGCAATGGCCATGACCGAGCGCAGAATGAGCACATAGGAGAGGAAGATACATAAGAGGTCCATGCCAAAGGTGGATATGAGAACAAAGAGTCCATAGATGCTGTTGATAGTGATATCAGCACAGGCCAGCTTCATCATGTCTGGGTGAAGGCAGTAAGAGTGGGAAAGGACATTGGATCTGCAGATAGGCAGCCTCTTGATGAGGAAGGGAAGGGGAAAGAGGGTGACGAAGCTCCGAGCAATCACCACTAAACCCATTCCAGCAATGACTTCGTTGGTGAGCACAGTCGCATAGCGCAAGGGGTCACAAATGGCCATGTAGCGGTCAAAGCTCATGGCCAGCAGAATGCCTGACTCCATCATGGAGAAGGAATGGATGAGAAACATCTGGATGAGACAGGCATGGAAATCAATGTTGCGGGCATTGAGGCAGAAGGTCCTGAGCACGGTAGGCAGTGTGGCCATGGACATGGCCACATCACTGAAGGACAGCAGGGACAGGAAGTAGTACATGGGCTCATGCAGGCTGGGCTCCACTCGCACCGCCTGCAGGATCACTGCGTTGCCCCCAAGAGCCACGGCATACATCACACAGAGGGGACCGGCTAGCCAGATCTGAGAACTCTCCAGACCGGGAATGCCAGTCAGAAGGAAGAAAGCAGGGCGAGTGACGTTGAACAATCCCATGACAAGAGGAAGCCAGAGAGCTTTTCAGGGTCAGACCTTCTGACTGAGAGATTTGTGAGAATTGCACTTACTGGAGGAGAGGGAATCAGGGAGTAAAAGACACAGCAGGAGGTGTCTACACAGTATGAGCTGATGCACTCGTGAAATCACTGGTTCGGGGACACTGCAGGCAAACTTCTTTTCTTCATGTTTTATGATCATCAAGGCATGGGCTGGGCTATTGTTTTCTGGAATATTTTATGGCCTGGGCTCTGTTTTATGGAAAAAGGAAGATATTGATAAATGCTTAAACATATCAGTCACCAAGAAAAAACTTTAACGATATTGTCCACAATTTTAACTGCTTTACAAGCATCATTGAATGCAAATATGTTAACTACAAATAATAGATAGTTTTTATAGGACACTGAGAGTTTGAATGGAAGTAAGTTAATTACAATTCATAGATAGTTATTATAAAAGGGCACTATGAGTTTGAGCCATCAATAACTATTGGAAATTTAAAAATTTCCCCTGAAAATGTCATTTAATTCAGTGGTGTCACTGATAAATGAAAGTATTCCCCAGAGCTGGTTTGAATGATCATGTGTGTACACTCAGGATGGGGAAGGCGCAGTGGGACTTGGAGGGAACTGACCCCCTCTGGACATCAGCCTTTCATTGGAAGAGTTGCTACAAAAAAACAAAAAGAATTTATTTCATTGTGCAAAGGCATAAGGCACCCCTGTTTTGGGGGAAAAAATATGAATTCTCCCTTAAATCTGCTCTAGGTACACTAACATTCAGCCTGTGGGACAGCATTGTTCCAAATAGAGATTTTCACACCCTTACACACAGTCATATGGACTCTCAAAATACACAATTCACACAGACACATTCATGTACCTTCACGACAGCCTCATGCTGGATCCCATTCATACTCTGTAAAAGCACTCACTCACATCTCTCTCTGTCTCACAAACTTACTTTTATTATACAAATATGTGTTTGGCACTCCCTCTTGACTTTTGTACACTTTAACATGCACATGTCCTGCTCGTACTCTCTGTCCACACTGACATATATGCCGCATTCACACCTGCATAACACTCAAGAGCACACATCGGTTCGTGTCCTCACACAGCAAACACTTCCACCTGCATGTTCATAGACTCCTACCTGCTCACAGCTACTAACCCGCTCACCCACACAGACACTCCTTCCAACCTCACGTGTTGCATTTACTCAGTTTTTCTTACAGTGGCACGTCTGTGTTACTTACCCAATTCCTAGAGGCCAACCCACAGCTACTTCCCTCTGACAGTGATATTTTTCGTTCCCCTATCATTCTCCTGTTTTTGAAACCCTTCCATGTTGACTCCTTGATGATGGATAGAGGTTGAGAAGGCAAAAAGCTTTTCACCTGGCAGATGTGTTTCAGGCTTATAAAGCACCCTTCTCTGTGGCGGGGAGGGAACCCCAGAAATATGTACCACTATTATCCTTTTCCTTTCCTCTTTAACCTCTGACAAAGCAAGGCCAGAGCATGATCTCAGAGTCCTTCCTGATGGGAATGGCAGAGGAAGGGGGCCTGGGAACCTTAGGTACCTGAAGGCCACAGAGATGCTGCAATGCTTTGTCATGCAACATCAACACTCTGGGAAAGACTCCTGGACTTTCTCCATCAATATAGAACTCAGACCTTCTCCAGATTTGTAAAAAGGTAGTGGCCACTTGTCTGAGTTGGATTGATTACACCCCTTCTGGTCCTAGAGTTCGGTCCGTGCAGGCACGTCTCCCCTTCAGAACTGTGATTCCTTGGGATCCAGGACTCCAAAGTTCTCCATCTCTTGTTTTACCCACCTGACTACAATTCCTCCTTACACAGCTTCATGGAAGGTAAGGAGCAAAAACAGGTGAGGACTGAGCTAATGTAAAGGAAACAGGAAGAAAAGGGAGAAGGAAACAGGCTTCAGTGAAACCAGGATTCTGTGAAAGGCAGAGCCAAAGGCATTCTGGGTTTGACTATCTACACCTTAGTATCCATGGCAAAAAGGCTGCCTGACAGTCTCAGGATCATATCCTTTATCATATCTGGCAGCCACTAAACTTGGCGGTTGTCTAGATGCAAGTGAAGAAAAGAACGCAGTGAGAGAAAACCAATGCTTATGGAGCATGTGCTATGTGCCAAACACTCTGCATGGACCTTTACAACCATCTACTTTTTTAATCCTCGACAGAAGTGGAAACTAAGGCTCACTGCGGTGAGCTTGCCTCACAGAGTAGATCAAGGAGCTGATAAACCTCAGTGTAAATAAAGATACATAAGACTCTCTAAAAAAGGATATGAAGACCCCACTGAGGTCTGAGAGGCATCACAAAGATGCTGGAAAGGACATGGATAAAGAAAATAGAGGTGCATGTGTCTGGATGGAGATTTCTCAGGTATCCTTGAAGAGAGAGGGTGGCTAAAGGCAGATTCATGTGGTGAAAATGATGTAAAAAGTACCTGCATTCAATGCTGGACTCAATTTCTTCTGACCCCACAACCCAGAGCCTTTCTTTAACTGAAGCCTTATAGGAACCAGGATGGTGTAGGGGAACAGGTACTGGCCTGGGAATCTAACGTCCTGTGATTTAACTGTGCTCTGGCATGTCCTGGCTGTGTAAGCTTCAGCAAATCTGTTTCTCTTTCTACACCTCAATCTCTTCTTTTTTATAACTATCTCTATGGAAATTTTAAAATATCCTTTATGGCTTTGATGTTCTTTTATTTTCCTTCTTAATTTTTGGTCAAGCAAAGAATAGCTGTGACGATTTGCTAGCGATGCTAAGGACAACAAAAATAAGGTAGAGATGGGACTGGAAGTGTGTATAGAAAGGGTCTTCTAAGAGCCATAGTATTGGGGGCTTTTTTTTTGAAGGGGTAATTAGGTTTGTTTGTTTGTTTATTAAATAGAGGTACTAGGGATTGAACCCAGGACTGCATGCTTGCCAAACACACACTCTACTACTGAGCTATACCTCCCCCCAAAAGCCATAGCTGTTAATCTACATCATGGATTATAAAAAAATCTAGAAATGCTTATCTATCCATGCTCATCTAAAGTTTATAACTAGCTGATTTCTCCTGCTTTTATAATCTCCTGGGTGACTTTTACATATTGTTTCTCAGAATTCATAAGGTAAGACCATGTGAGCTGGCTCTGCTGTTAGAGTCGTGGAACTGGTAGTAACCACTTTGCTCCTGGATTTCTGAACCTTTCTTGTACTCAGAGTCCTGCTTTCCTCTCTGAACTTGCAACAATGTTAATGAGTCAGAGAAACATGGATCTCAAGGAAACTGATTCTGGAAAGGGAACAATCTAGAGAATACAGTGAATTACCCAGAGTCACACAATCAGATAGTGCCATGGCAAGAACCACAAGTCCACAGAACTTTCCACCTGCTCTGCCCACTCAGCTCAGATGCTTCTATCTGATAACCACCACTCAGTCTCTCCCTCAGCACCTCACCCTACCCCTTTCCCAGTTTAACCCTTTCTTGGGGCAGGCTTCAGGACAGTCCGCTAGCTCACCCCGACTGGGTTTCAGAACTCACCAGAAGACAGACAGATGAGAGACACCCACAGAACTACACTTCCTTCTCTCCAGCTGCGACAGTGCGTTCACGCCGGCCTCTTTTATGTTTCATTCTAAGACCCTGGAGAGAGAGCAAAGAGTGATGCTGACTTCATGTCTGAAAACACATCAGGAAGGCTCTAGTCTCCTGAGGTTTTCCACGACTACTGAGAATAAAGCACATACTCTTAGCTGAAAAAGAACTCAGCAACCTGCCAGAGCAATTCTCTACCCAATGCAAGACACCGTCTGGTGGCCGCTGGGCAGGCATATAAGAGAGGAGCTCGTTACCTTCTAAGAAATCCCAGCATTTTGTGATCTGTTGACCTAGTACGACAAATAAGGGCTAATGAGAAAATAAGTTTACTTTTCTTACTCCTTTAAATGTACTGAAAGGATTAGTTCTTTCCTTACCCTTGGATGAGAACTCAGTTCCCTATGGTCCTGGTCACATTCAGAAAATAAAACATCCTCTGGTGACTATTAGACTGCTCAGCCTCTTGGGACAGTCACGCTTTCCAGGGTTCAGAGGCACAGCCTTTCGTCTTCTCCCATCCTTCACTTGCTAAGCATGTTCTCTGGCTCCTCCTCCCCTGAGAAGCCACAAGGGCAAGGGGAAGATTCACAGTTGATTATGGTTCAGTTAGCTGCTGTCATGTGTCCCAGGCATGCTAAGTGTTTAGAGCTGACTCTTTCTTTCATTGGGTGCTTTCCTTGATGAATGAAGAGCCTTCTCCCCATCTTTTCCTTCTCCACTTGATTTAAACTAATATATGGTTGCCTTTGATTCCATCCACAAGCCAGGCCCCCTTTGTAAAACCATACATTCTTCTGGCCAAGATCTCAGACAACAGCACGCTGTAACATGTAGCCCACCCAGGAAATGGTTGCAACAAATGCCCTACCGCAGAACAGGAATAGGCTCCCATTCAATCCTGCTATCAGAACAGCAAGGGAGCTTTTATCGCTCTATTCAGATTTTCAGACATAAGTAAGGAACCAGTCTGCTATGCCTCGCTTTCCCCAAACCTCAGGGGACGTTTGTTTCCTGAGCAGAATTCTCGAGGATCCTCTCTTTTGCTTCAAGGGAAGTGCCGTGTAACTCCCTGCCCCGTTCTTGGGTGTGAGGTGAGGCCTCGCTCTTTCCAGTGGTTCTCTTCAGGAACCTCTACTTACATCCTAGAATTCATAACTCCTTCGAGTCTGTAATTAGGGCAGGATTTCTCAGCCTCAGTGCTGTTAACATTTTGGGAGGGATAGTTCTTTGTTGTAATGTGACGTCTTGTGCATTGTGAGATATTTAGCAGCATCTCTGGTCTTAACCTAATAGATGCTCTACCCCATTTTTGACAACCAAAAATGTTTCTAGACGTTACCAAATGTCCCCTGAGGGACAAAATAGCCCCTGGTTGAGAACTACTGAATTCAGAGGAGTTTACAAGTCAGGTAACCAGTTCTATGAAAATGAATTCACAATTTCCCCATGGTTGTCCATTAAGAATATAATATCCATTGTCTTCATGTATTAGCTATGTTAAGATATGCAGAAGCCATTTAAAAATTCTGTTCCACATGCAAAACATCTCAAACAGTTAGATTAGAATTCTTCCTCTCAAAAGGCCATTTTCTGAGCTCAGTTAAGCAATTTTGTATTTGTCTATTCTCTGTTATCAAATCATTCCCTCTGCAAGGATTGAGCTGTTGCGTGTACACAAGACCCTTCACTGCTCCTCTTCTGAGTGATCTCTCTTCACTCCAAGACTTATAACATTTGTTTCTGTCTTTCTGAACCTCTTGCAGATTCTGAAACAAATATGCCATTTCACTTAATCACAACTCTGCAAGGTCCTAGAAGAGATCAATAGAGAATGTAATATAAGCATTTATTAGGCTAGGAATCTTCCACAGGGCAATTTAAGCTGGGAGATAGTAGATAAGGAGCCAGCCAGATGAAGGGAAGAGCCTCCAAGACTTGGGGAACAGCACTTGTGAAGGCCACGTGTAAGGAATCAACCTTGAATATTCAAGGAACTGAAAGATCATTAAAGTTGCAACAAAAAGAACAAAGGGGCAATGGCTCAAGATAAAGTTTGAAAGAAGGGAGTTGTCATATCACATAGGGTCCTCTGGGCCATACAGAAGGTTGGACTTGATGGTAATGGAAATGGAAATAATATAATGAAATTTTCCTTAATGCATTTCTGTAATTTGCAGAGTGGATTGGGTTAGGGCTGAATAACATAGGGAAATCAGTAAAGGCTGCTATAATGATCTAAGGTTGACATGTTGATATTCTGATGAGAGAATAACTGGGAATGGGAAGAAGTCACACCAGTTTAATGCAAATGTGTTGAGTTAAGCTGTGCATAAATAAAAGATCACTGCACAAAACAGTGATAGAAATTTCTTTCAGTGTTCAGAAGTACTCACTTTCCAGCTCTTGGTTATGGACCTCTGGGGCATGGGCACACACATGCACAACCTGTTTAAAGTGACTCTGAATTAATAGATAAAATTATTCAGGAGGCAAAAAAAAATTATAAGCTCTTATTTTCCTAATAGACATAAAAATTCATTATATATACGTATGTGTGTATTTATGGATGGATGGATAGATGTGTATGTTTTTGAGTATGTCTGGTATAGTTTTTGAGTATGTCCTAACTACTTTTTTGAGGATGTCTGGCTATGTTAATGAGACTGAAGAGTACAGAGATAAGTAAGACAGGCTTGCTGCCCATGAATTGCTTGCAGTCTAGTTGAGGATTCAAGCTGCCCAAAGTAACTTATATGATTAAGGTACATTCCAAGTACAATGAGGACACAAAGCAGATGTGGAACAGTTCTACTTGTGTGAAGGAAAAGCTGGGCTGGTCTAACAAGATAACTCACAGGTCTAGGAATGTGAAGGAGAGGCTGGGCTGGGCTAACAAGATAACTCACAAGTCTAAGTATTGGAATACTGATCTGAGTTCTGCTGGACTAACTTGTAAATCTAAGTTAATTAGTGTTGGTTTGCTGTTCATGTTTTTTTGCTAGCCAGCTAGGTTTTCAAAGAGACATATCTGGCTTTGGAATGTTGGTTTGCTGCCTCCCCGCCTCCACTTTTGTGATGATAATGCTGCTAAAGCTGTTGCATGCCTATTGGCCTAATACCCCAAGCTTGTACTTTACCCTATAAAACCTCATGCGCACATCTTGGAGGTGCTCAGAGCTTCGGAGCAGAAGGCCCTCTGAGCCCGCTGGCGTAATACATCTGAGTACTCCAACCCTCCGAGTGGTGCTTGTTTCTTGACTGGCCTGTCGTTTCCGTAACATTTCGGGTTCAAGAGAATCTTAGACAAAACATTTCTTTAGACCATGGCTGATGCACATGATATTTTGAAGCTAAACATTGGATTTTACATTGATTCTGCTGAATACAAACACTGAGTAAATAAGCAATGCGTATTATCATATAATTTTCAGAACAATTCATTTTATATACTCTTTGAAATAAACAAGTGAGGTAGCTGAATCAGAGATCCCATTTTACAGTTGAGGAAATTAAGACTGAATTCAGTCTACTCACTCAAGGGTCACCTCTTTGGATGGGGTAAGTAACCTTGTAGGAGTAATCATTTCACAGTGTCTGTGTGTAACAAGTCATCATGTTGTTCACCTTAAACTTACACAAAGTTATATGTCAGTTACAACTCAATGAAGCTGGGAAAATGAAAGAACAAAGGGAAAAAAATGCCACCTCTAATTTGCATTTCTCTCTATAGAGGAGTTATGGGCACCGAGGGAGAAGAAATATTTCCTAATACGAGATTCTGATTTAAGGAAATTAGTTATTAGTTCAAATACTCATTTATTAATTTGTTCACTCCTGATTTCCTTCTGTTATCACTTATTATGGATTACTCATCCAGGTTCTCACTAATTCTTTCATATTGCTCTCATCATCAGCCACGCTCTGAATGGAGGAGACACAGTATGTCCTGATGTGGATGGGCAAAGTGTTTGACAAGGTTGCGGCTTTAGGGAGCTCAGATTCCATGAGGGGAGAGCAGATAGACATGAAAGAGTGAAGGGAGGTCACAGGAGAGATATAAACAAAGGGCCACTGAGTTCAACGGTGGTTGGCAGGTCCAAGTGCCTACATATTTCAGGGCCTCCTGTGTAAAAAGAACATGCCAAGAATCCTGAAGTCTAGTTCTGACTGCTTTAGTATCGTAGCTGTTGTATGAGTCAGTGTTCTTCAGATAAACAGAACCAATAGAATACGTGTACAAAAAGATTTCTTAAATTTATTATAAAGAACTGACTGTCACAATACGGAGACTCAGGAGTCCAGACGCAGGAGAGCCAATGGCACAGTTACCGTCCGAGTCTGAAGCCCCGAAAACCAGGAGAGCCAGTGGTGAAAGCTGCAGTCCCCATCTGGAGGGTCTCCAAAGGCAGGAGAGGGCTCATAGCCAGCTCTAAGATGATCAGACAGAGAATTCTTTCTTAGGCACTCAGCTTTTTATTCTATTCAGCAATTCAGTGGATTGGATGAGGCCCAGTCACACCGGGGAGGACCGTGTGCCTTACTCAGTTTATCCATTCAAATGTTAATCTCATCCAGAACTACCCTCACAGACACACCCAGAAATAACGTTAAACCAAACATCCAGATGCCTTGAGGCTCAGTCAAGTTGACCCATGAAATTAAGCATTACAGTTATCAGACTCTAAAACTCAGCTTTTCAAGCAGCAAGGTAAGAAGGGCTTTGGATCCTGATTGCATCGAAACTGCTCACCCAAGCTAAACTTGCATGCTGATAATGCTGTGATTCCCAGCCCGCAATTACTCCATCTGTGCCTCTGTCTTTTTCAGAATTGTGCAAGCCCATAACCAGAAGCCCCAGCCTTGTTACCAAGTGTCTTGAAGTTTGTTCCCTGGTCCTTTTGGAAAAACCTCCTAACATTGTAGTAATATTTGTCATTCTCTAAGTTACTCTTGAAAAGAGATAATTTTTCTGTCTCTAGAGAACATTGACATGGTTGATTTTTGGATGAAACCCAAGATGGTCCAGGCAGGTGCTGGCCCATATACTAGACTAAATGTTTGATCCTTTCACAAAAAGCATAACACTGACATCCATTGATCCTTTCCTCCTCTGGTGTTCGGATGGTTCTTCCTCCAACACAAATCTTCCAGGGCTTCTAGATCTACCAAAGAGTCAGGACATAACCCTGCAGAGCATCTTGAGAAATCTGCGGTGTCGGAGCCAGCCGACAATGAGCAGGTCCAAAAACCTGTGCTGCAGGACTGAGAAAAGAAAGAAGACAACAAGAAGACAACAAAGGTGGGGTTGAGAGGGACACACTCTAAGTCCGCAAGACGCAAGACTCAGAATGGACCCCGAGTTTATTTCCAGCAGTCAATTTATACAATTTTGACAATTCAAAGCATGCATTCCTTCACGTAGGCATAAGCATTGTAACCTTTACCCTAATCGTAAACCACCATGTGCTAAGATTGTTAACTTGTGTGCTGATTATATCTTCTTTAATAATGTCACTGGTATCCTATTTGCATAGGATGTCCTTAAGGCTTAAGATTCCTTGACGCAAACATCTTCAAGGGGTGGCGGGACAGAGATTGTCTTTAACAGATAAACCTCAAAGCCTGACGCCAGCACTCAAGATTTATTATCCTGTTAGTGCCGACCGTCCTCAGGTCATGAGTTGGCTCCCCACACTGCGGCAGATCTCCTTTGTCTTAATGGAATAGATAATAGGGTTGAGCATGGGAGGCACAAAGAGGTAGATTATAGACGAGGATATGGACAGCATGGGGCAGGCCAGCTCCAAAGCGATGCACAAGGGACACACTCACCATAGGCACATGGAAGATGAGCACAGCTAGGATATGGGACACACACGTATTGAGTGTCTTGAGGCACTCCCCTCGGGAGGCGATGGCTAGCACTGATTGAAAGATGAACACATAGAAGATGAAACTGAGTGCAGAGTCCAGGCCGAAGGTGAATAGCACAATGGACCACCCATAGTGGCTATTAAGGGAGACATCAGAGCATACCAGCCTTATCATAACTGCATGAAGACAGTAGGCGTGGGAGAGAATGTTCTGGGGGTGACAGAAGGGCAGTCTGCAGCAGCAGTGGTAAGACCAGGGTGAGAGCAAAGCGTCGGAGGACAGCACTCAGGCCCATCACCACGACGCGGGCGTTAGTGAGCACGGAGGCATAGCGCAGTGGGTTGCAGATGGCCACATAGCGATCGAAGGTCATAGCCAGAAGGATGCCAGACCCTGTCCGAGCAAAGAGGTGGATGAAAAACATTTGGGCCAAGCAGGCATTAAAGGCAATCACTCGGGCATGGAAGCAGAGGGCAGCTGATAAATTATGGTGCAGACAAGCCAAAGCAAATTGCAAAAGCTTAAGAAAAATTGAGAAAGGAAAACTATAACATTGAAGACATTCTATTCATTACCTTATTTTTCCTATGGGTGGTTAAAAAGCAGCATTCTTTAATTTCCGTAACAGACCATTGTTTTCCTTCTCACAGACTTTCGAACTCAAGAGTAGATGATGAGAAATGTTGCCTTTACATCAGACCAAATGAGGTTGTGAGAAAGGCTGATAAGAGTCATCAGTGCATTTTACATCTTTCCCTTTGGTCTCTTGCACTGCAGAGTTTCAGAAACAACCATTCGAGGAAGGAGCTACGTTTAGGAATATTGCACAGTATTTCTATGGCGCATCCAAGACCCTCCCAGAGCCTGGGCTGAGTGGCTTTGCCTACTAGTTTTGGAATTTGTTAGATCCCTTCTGTCTTTCATGAATCATTCCTAATGTTTCAGTTTAATTACCCACTACTGAGTACTTTATTATTTTATGTTTTCCTTGGGGGGAAAATGTTTTTCTGCCAGAAAATTTTCAGTTTATATCAATGAACAATCAGATGGGAAATCAGAGAGAAATTCTCTACCCGAGGGATACGTGTTTTGGACAACAGATTCCGGGAACTACTGCTGAAGGATGGAGATGCTGAGTAAGGGCACTGGGTCTGAAGAGGCAGAGAGGAGGAACTGGATAAGCCCTGGGAAACCCGTCCAACATAATGAGCTCTGATTAGTACTGCACAAAGGAACTGACACTGAGGGTTTTAGAGGAGACTGTCTTAAGGAGACACATGCCCCCCCAACTTCTTGAGCACCCCACCCTTGAGTTTCATTTCATCATGTCACATATTCCACTATAAGGAAGTCTAAAATTGTCTTAACTAAAAGCCAGCTGCCACAGAATCCGGCCACTTGTAGTACCTCTTTCCTGTCCTCATTGGAGATGATGCTTGAGTTCAGCTGAGTGTTCTTTTCTATTCCTTAATAATTTTTCTCCATGTTCATGCCAAGCAAAAAGTGGGAGCAAAGGATGGAGAGAGAAGTGAAAAGTCAGAGGGAGAAAGATCAAAGGGCAGCAGGAAAGGCAGAGAGTGGGGAAGAGACAGAGAAAAAGAGATAAAGAATATAGAAGAAACAATATAAAAATGGGAAGGAAAAGGGCATGCAGGTCCAAGAAGGGATTTTAAAAAGACAGTGGCTGGAACATTGAACCTGGAGAGGGAGAAGGAAGAGAAGACAAATAAGAAGACAGAGGAACAGCTACAAGGAAGTGCCCCAGCCTGACCCAGGTGCTCCAGGACGATGGGGCTGTGTTTCCCCCAAGCTAGGCCAAGGCTGTAGCAGACCCCACACACATCGCGTTGCGCAGAAGCTGCCTCTCAGGCTCTGAGCGGTGGAGGGGCTGTGGCAAGCTGTGATATCTCCCAGCTAAACCCTGTTGGGAACAGGCTCCTTGCGGTGGGGTCCCAGTGGACACCTCTTGCTCTATTCCCATGGGTGTTTCAGACCTGTCTGCAAAGGCCAAGGCAACACAGTTGTAACCCAGCAGGACCCTACAGGACCTTCCTGGGGCACACTCCTCCCCATGTCCTCTGCCTGCTCTTGTTTCTGGAAAAGCCTTAGTCTCCCAGGCCTCCCCGGAGTCACAAAGGCCTGGCTCAAGAATTAATGATTGAAAGTGAGACAGGAAGGGGGCAGGGCACAGCCATTCAAGGAATGCTACAGCAGTTAACATCAAACAGGTGAAAGATTCAACCCCCAGGAGGCCTTGAGGCTTAAGATGGTGGTAGGTACGCCCATTGTAATATATTAACATGGTGA
Source organism: Camelus ferus (assembly GCF_009834535.1). Lineage (NCBI taxonomy): Eukaryota > Metazoa > Chordata > Mammalia > Artiodactyla > Camelidae > Camelus > Camelus ferus. The sequence goes on along the minus strand of NC_045705.1, from coordinate 55,684,363 downwards.
CTAACATGCCCACAGGCCCATGGCAGTCCTAAAAGGTTAACCACAAAAGGTCAAAGAGTGGGAAATGGCCAACTTCCTGGGAATCCCAGCCCCTTCCCCAGACTAGTTAGACTGGTCCTTCCACTTATCAGCATATGAAGCCACTGAGCCCATAGAAACTGGTAACTGGGTGCCTCAGTGCCTTGCGGCCACAGCCCCCTCTCTCTGGCCGACACTGTCTATGGAATGTGTACCTACTTTTAATCTGAGCACCCAACCCCCACACCTTGTGGCCTTTCTCTTGCCTTTCAATGAATCTCTCTGAATAAATCTACCTGTACTCAACTGTGGCTCACTCTTGAATTCTTTCCTGCGCGAAGCCAAGGACCCACACTTGGCGGGGCACGTCCCACGGGCTCAGCCGGAGCCGGGGACACGGCCCTCCTCACGCCCCACATCAGTTTTTCCTGCATCAAAAGGATGTGAACATGTAGTGACCAAAGTAGCAGTTGGGCCAGGAGAACTGGTACCAATTTAAACAGTAGATCAATTGTATGGTGGTCACAGAATCTTTAGCTCCTCCCTGAAATACACAGATAACAGTATCTGATGCACATTTCCTTAGTCATTTTGCAGGTACTAAAATCCCTATCAAATGGAGGAAGTTAACTACTGAATGACTATGAGCACGCAGCCCCAGACCTACTGGAGGCCGAGGATTGATAATGTTAATCCCTGTGACACTGCTCTATCAGAGGATTGTGCTCAAGCTGATCACAAATCCTGCAACTCCCCTTCCTCACCTTGCCTTTAAAAATGCTTTCTTGAAACCCATAGGAGAGGTAGGGTTTTTGCTCTTTAGCTGCCCCAGATTCCTTGTCCTGTGCCTTACACTAAATGCTGCACTTTCTGCTGCCACCACCAGGTGTCAGTAGACATCAGTAGATTGACTTCCTGTGCGTGGGCCAGGGTACCCAAGTTTGCTTCAGTAACACCTCTTCCCCTCTAGCTGAGCAGGGCTTATCTGCCTCCATTCCAAGTCCTCATGGCACCTTAGATCCTCTCAAGAATGGGTCCCAAGGAACCTCGGGCAGGTGAGGAGTGTGAGTGCCAACAATATAACTCATTCTTCCTGACCTTCATCTCTTGGGTTTCTTTTTTCCAAGCCGAGTCCCCACTCCAGGGCTCTCTTCTTATGGAAACTTCAGAAGCTGGGATGTAGGGTTGGTTAGAGTCATAGGTGATAGAAAATACAATAATCATCAATGATGCTCAGTGTTTACAATGTTCCTTGGACTCCGCTAAGAATTTCATGTGCTTTGTCTTTTTCAATCCTAACAATCAAATTTGGAGAGAAATATTATCTTCCCATTGTACAAATGAGAAAAAATGAGTTGCCCAGGAGGTCAAATTAAGTTCGAATTTATAGTACCACTAAGTAGCAGAGCCGTATTCAAACACAGATCACTCATTTATTCACTGAACATTTTCAGAAAACCTAATATGAAATTTTATCCAGTAAAAACCCTGGAACAAATGGCGTCCACTTATTCATTGTTATCATTTCTATCTTTTTTTTTTCCTGTTTATCCTTTTTTTCCCTATATAATTTATAATTGATTGTCTCTCTGCTTTTGCCTCTGTTTGCAAACTCCCTCAAAAATAAACAGAGAAAACTAAAAAAGGAAAAGAATAAAAGAAGCTAAATCAATTTCTTCCATTCTTATGACTGTAAATGTTTGGCTTTCCCACAGGGCTGAGACCTGGAATACAAACCCTAGCCCCTTCCTCCGTGCCCCTCACCCAGACCCAGGCTTTGCGTCTGCTTTATGTGTGGTGTCACATGGATAAATGGGTCCCAGGCAGTTAAACTTTTAAGTTTCAATGATTACATGATTCTATAATTTTATTAAATTTTATCATTAAAATATAGTTCATATACTGTAAAATTCAGTTTTAAGTGTTCAATTCAGTGGGGTTTTTTTTCAGCATATTTAGAGTTGTGCAACTGTCACCAACATATAATTCCAGAACATTTCTATCCCTCAAAGATGAAAGTCTGTTATCATTAGCATTCACTCTCCATTCTCATTCACCCCTGGCAAGAACTAACTTGTTTTCTGTTTTTTTAGACTTGTCTATTCTGAACATTTCATATATATAATAATAAAATATGTGGGGTTTTGTAGGCTGGTTTATTTCACTTGCAAAATGTTTTCAAGGTGCATTTTATATCAGTACTTCATTCCTAATATAATATTCCGTTGTATGAATATACCATATTTTGTTTATTAATTAGTTGATGGCTATTTGTACTGTTCTCATTCTTTGACTATTAGGAATAATGCTTCTTTTAATATTTGTACATAAGCTTCTGTGTGAAAATATGTTTTTAGTTCTTTAACATATATACCTAGTAGTAAAATTGCTGACTCATTGGTAACACTATGTATAACTTTGAAGAAAAGCCAAACTGTTGTCCTAAATGGCTTCACCAATTTACTTTTCCACCAGCAATGTATGAGGAGTCCACCTTCTCTACATTTTTACTAACATTTGTTATTTTCTGTTTGTGTGTGTGTGTGTTTTATTAATTTCGTTTTTGTTTATAGCCTTCCTAATGTGTATGGAGCAGTATCTCTCTTTTTTTCTTGAAGTATAGTCAGTTTACAATGTGTCAATTTCTGGTGTACAGCATAATGTGTCAGTCATATGGGGGAGCACAAACTTGGATTAACAAACTTTGATATTGTAACATTAATTTTGCTAAATTCTATTCTCAATCTGACATAAGCATATGGAATTGTACAATCAAACTTAAAGTTCTTACTTCTAAATTGTATCTACCCTTTTTACTATTGCGTAAAGAAAAATGTGTAAGAGCTCAAGCGTTAATCTCTCAGTTAAGTCGTCACCTTATCTGTGGAATTTAGTTTAGTTGCTTTAAAGCTGCTTTAAAGCTAGCAGAAGGCTGCTACGACCCGTCTCCTTGCCGTAAGAAGCAGAGACATGCTTTGCCTGCTTGCTTAGCTTGAGCTCATGCGTTAAGGGCTGCTTGTACTTATGGAAAGCCATCACTCTCACTTGCTCTAACCAGCAGGACGTACTTCACTTATCTACGGCGTAGGTGGCTGGAGTGGAGCTGCTGGCACTCACAGAAGGCTGAGACTTAGCCCTTAGCTGGGAACAGCGAGGCTGCTTTGCTTGCTCAGGTTACCTTTGATCATTTAACAAGAAGTCTTGTGGTGGCCAGATTTTGTTACCGATTTTTTAAATCCAGTTCCTGAAACAGGGACACTGCAACCCTCTTGATGAGTACTCTAGGCTTTATGGAGACTTTGTGCCTTTCAAAAGAACAGTTTATGACTTCTGCCTGTTTTGTGTATTCGTTAAGCTTAGCAATCAGTGTTAGTTGCCCTTTATCCTTGGTTATTTATTATCGATTGTTAAGCCCCCCGGCCTTTGAAAATTTTAACCTTTCCCATATCATGAAATTGAGATTTACGTTCTTGTTTTTCACAAAAACCGTTCGTCTGCAACTTTGTTGATTTGTGTCTGAGCACATGTGCCTTGCCCCCTGCCCTTTACACAAATTCCGATGACGTATCTACCTTTTGATTATTCTCAATAAAAATGAGGGTCTTGGAGGAGTTCGGGGAGTTGACCTCCGGCTCCCTCTCACTCTCTTGACTTGATAAAGTCTTGAGTAATTTCGTTCTTCTACAGTGGGACTTTTCTGGACAAAACCCACAGTCATACATGTACATACATATATTCCTTTTCATATTATTTTTCATTACAGGTTAATACAAGATATTAAATATAGTTGCCTGTGATATCCAGAAGAAACTTTTTGTTTATCTATTTTGTATGTAATAGTATCTGCAAATCCTGAACTCTCAATTTATTCCTTTCCAACCCATTTCCCCCCTGGTAACCATATGCTTATTTTCTATGTCTGTGAATCTGTTTCTTTTTTGTAAATAACTTCATTTGTGTCATTTATTTTATTTTATTTTTTTAGATTTCACCTATAAGTGACATTATATTTGTTTTTTCTCTTTCCGGCTTAAGTCACTTAGAATGACATTCTCCAGGTCCATTTATGTTGCTGCAAATGGCATTATTTTATGATTTTTTATGTGTGAGTAGTATTCCATTGTATAAATATACCACAGCTTCTTTAACCAGTCATCTGCCGATGGGCATTTATGTTGTTTCCACATCTTGGGTATTGTATATAGTGCTGCTGTGAACATTGGGGTGCATGTGTATTTTAGAATTATTGTTTTTCTCTGGACATATGCCCAGGAGCAGGACTGCTGGATCATATGGTAAGTTTATTTTTAGTTTCTTAAGGAATTGCCATATTGTTTTCCATAGTGGCCACACCAAACTACATTCCCACCAACAGTGTAGGAAGGTTCCCTGTTCATACCCTCTCCAGCATTGTTTGTGGACTTTTTAATGATGGCCATCCTGACTGGTGTGAGGTGATATCCCACTGTAGTTTTGATTTGCAGTTCTCTCATAATTGAGCATTTGTTCACATGCCTATTGGAGATTTCTCTGTCTTCACTGGAGAATTGCTTGTTTAGGTTTTCTGCTTATTTTTTTGGATTGGGTTGTTTGTTTGTTGTTGTTAAGTTGTATGAGCTGTTTGCATATTCTGAAAATTAAGCCCTTGTCAGTTGCATCATTTGCAAATATTTTCTTCCATTCTGAATATTGTCTTTTTGTTTTGCTTCTGGTTTCCTTTGCTGTGCAAAAACTTATAAGTTTAATTAGGTCCCATTTGTTTGTTTTTGCTTTTATTTCTAGTGCCTGAGTAGACTGCTGTAGGAGACATTGCTCATATTTATGTCAGCAAAAGTCTTGCGTATGGTTTCTTCTAGGAGGTTTATTGTGTCTTGTCTTAAGTTTAAGTCTCTGACCCATTTTGAGTTTGCTTTTGTGTGTGGTGTGAGGAGTGCTCTAACTTCGTTGATTCACCTGCAGCTGCCCAGCTTTCCCAGCACCACTTGCTGAAGAGACTGTCACTTCTCCATTGTATATTCTTGCCTCCTTTGTTGAAGATTAGTTGCCCATAAATCTGTGGATTTATTTCTGGGCTGTCTATTCTGTTCCATTGATCCATATAGCTATTATTGTGATAACTCCATGTTGTTTTGATTACTGAAGCTCTGTAGTATTGTCTGAAGTCTAGAGGGTTATTCCTTCAGCTTTGTTCTTTTTCTTCAATATTGCTTTGGCAATTCTGGGTCTTTTGTGCTTATAGACAAAATTTAGAATTATTTGTTCTAGTTCTGTGAAAAATGTCCTCGGTAATTTGATAGGGATTGCATTAAACCTATAGATTGCTTTGGGTAATATGGCCATTTTAACAATTGTAATTTGTCTAATCCAAGAGCATAGGTTATCTTTCCATTTCTTTAAGTCATCTTTAGTTTCCTTAATCAATGTTTTGTAGGTCTCACATATGTCTTTAATCTCCTTGGTCAAGTATATTCCTTTTTTTTTTTTTTAATATTTTTTGATGCAAGTTTAAAAGACATTGTTTCTTTCCTTTCCTGATATTTCATTGTTAGAGTAAAGAAATGCAACTGATTTCTGTATGTTAATCTTGTGTCTTGCTACCTTGTGTATTCTGTTATAAGCTCTAGTAGTTTTTGTGTGGAGCCTCTAGGGTTTTCTACATATAGTATCATGTTATCCATGTATAGTGAAAATTTTACCTCTTCTCTTCCAATTTGGATCGCTCTCTCTCTCTCTCTCTTTTTTTTTTTTTTACATTTTTTTTATTGAGTTACAGTCACTTTACAATGCTGTGTCAAATTCCAGTGTAGAGCACAATTTTTCAGTTATACATGAACATACATATATTCATTGTCACATTTTTTTTCAGTGTGAGTTACCATAAGATCTTGCATATATTTCCCTGTGCTATACAGTATAATCTTGTTTATCTATTCTGTATTTTGAAATCCCAGTCTGTCCCTTCCCAACCTCTGCCCCCTTGGCAACCACAAGTTTGTATTCTATCTCTATAAGTCTGTTTCTGTTTTGTATTTATGTTTTGGTTTTTTTTAGATTCTGCATGTAAGTGATCTCATATGGTATTTTTCTTTCTCTTTCTGGCTTACTTCACTTAGAATGACATTCTCCAGGAACATCTACGTTGCTGCAAATGACCTTATGTTGTTGGTTTTTATGACTGAGTAGTATTCCATTGTATAAATATACCACATCTTCTTTATCCAGTCATCTGTTGATGGACATTTAGGCTGCTTCCATGTCTTGGCTATTATAAATAGTGCTGCTATGAACATTGGGGTGCAGGTGTCATTTTGAAGTAGGGTTCCTTCTGGATATATGCCCAGGAGTGGGATTCCTGGGACATGGATCTCTTTTATTTCTTCTTCTTGTCTGATTACTATGGCTAGGACTTCCAATACTATGTTGAATAGAAGTGGTGAGAGTGGATGGAGTGGTATCTCATAGGAATTTGGATTTGCATTTCCCAAATGACTAGTGACGTTGAACATCTTTTTTTGTGTGTGTTTATTGGCTACTTGTATATCTTTTTTGTAGGAATTTCTGCTCAAACCATTTGTCCAGTTTTAATTGATTTGTATTTTTGTTGTTGAGTTATAAGAGTTCTTTATATATGTTAGATATAAAATTCTTAACAGATACATGATTTGCAAATATTTTCTTCCATTCTGCAGGTGTCTATTCACTTTCTTGACACTGTCCTTGGAAGGGCAAAAGTATATTTTTTGTCAAGTCCAATTTACCTATTTTTTTCTTTGGTCACTTGTGCTTTTGGTGTGTCATATCATAAAACCATTGTCTAATACAGAGACACAAAGATTTATATTTAAGTTTTTTTTAAGATGTTATAGATTCGTCTTACATTTTAGATGTTTGATACATTTTGAGTTAATTTTGTTATGTAGTTTGAGAGAAGGGTCCAACATCAGTCTTTTGCATGTGGATATCCAATTATCTCTGCTTCTATGACATCCCTAGAGCAGGCCCCCTGGGTTTTCATACCTGAGTGTCACAGAGAATTAATAACTACATTTACCTAGCCCTCTACCTGAGGATGCTGGAGCTGGAGCTAAGCTGAAGACACTCAATGAGCACACAAAAGTGAGACTACATCAGACATCTCAGATTACACACTCAGACCTTACTATCCTTTAAATCACAACCATACAATCTGCACAAAAAAGACTTCCATATCTCTGAACAACCATTACATTCAGGTACACATCACCTGCACAACCTGCTGTTCCACCACACACTCTCCCGTAGAGCCTTGCACTGGTATGTGACACTCATCACAGAGCCCCAACCTCGGTGCACTCAACTTGTGGATGGATGTGAATCACACAGGTATGTCCTTGAAATTGTATTTCCCAAAAATACCTGTTCAGAGAAAGAACTCGAAGTTGAATTATTGAAGTCTAGATCTTAGAGGGAGACCTCAAAAACTTAACCATCATAGTGACCGAGAAACAAGGCTGAGTGAGACAAATTTGGGAAGATTCCCCTATACCACCCAGACTGGGGCTGCTGTACAATGTCTTCTTTCCTGTGATTTCCCTTGGAGAGCAGTCCTGCTTATACATAATCCTTCTGGTCCTCACATCCACAGATGCTCACAGAGTAGCAGCTTCCTTACAATGGCCTTTTGAAATTGTTCTTTGTGGATAAAGAGGGGAAGAGAAGATGGGAGTAACCCCAAGGTCTCCACCACACAGCTGCTTTCCTTTAGCCACTGGGGCCGTCTGTGAAAGTCTCTGAGCAGATAAGAAGGGCTTTCCACTTTATCTGGCTCTTTGGAGTCCAGGTAATCAGTAATGGTATTGAAGCAGTACGTATTAGTATTAGAGTGCCTCGAAAAAGAAAGATAGGAACTAAAGTATTGCCCATATAAATGGACGGTTAAATGAGAGGAGAACACCGAACTTTAAATTAGGAGCTCTGAGACCTAATTTCAGTTCTGACATTAACATGCTTTGTGATGTAGATGACAACAGTTTATTTCTACGAACTTGGATCTCCTTTTGCTAAGACAGAGGTAGAATAATTGCTCTACCCTGTATCACTCCAATATGTACTATGGGACCAAGAGCTTGTAAAAATGGGGAGAACATTATTTTTGGTGTCCAAACTTTTTAATCCCACATACTTTACTCTTTCTCACCCACAAAAAGAGTAAGCCAGGTGTTTCCATTTTCAATTTATAAAAAAGAAAAGGTCGTGAGACATATCCAATGCTAAATAGTGAATAGGTAGAAAATCTGAGATGAGTATTTCAGGATTTTTTTTTTTTTATAAATTGAGACTTCCCAGAGAAGGGAAGGGATATTCTCAAGGTCGTACAACACTCTTGAGACAGACTCAGAAGTAACATTCAGGGTCCCAGTGTTCCTACAAAGGACTCTTTTAGGTAAACAATGCTACTGAGAGAAGAAGTATATAATACTAGCACTCTGCAACAGAAAAAAGTCTTCTCTCTTCCAGGATGGCTACTGTTGGCGAACTCTAAGACATTCCACTCCCTCCTCAATCTGCCTCTATCTGCACTTGACATTCTGATCTGGCCATTACATGCAACCGTTATACCAGTGGGAATGTAGGACTTTGAGCTGGCTTTGCCATAGCTGGGAGTGCTGCCTCCCCAGCTCCCCAACTAGCATGTCTAATGTCTCTCTTGCGTTCTTCCACTGTACCCACAGGTGTGCTCTAAATACTGCAGATACTCAGTGACGGGGTATTTGAGTGTGCTCAGGCTGCCTAGCCTCCTTACAGGCACTCCAGGTGAGATACAGAAACGAACCATGTGGTGTACATTTAGGCAGTAACCTTACAAATATAGACTAAGTAAATAAAACATTGCAGCATTAAGGCATAAGGCAGTGCTATGTTACTAAGGGTTATCAGGATTGAGTCTTTCAGAGAATATTGGTCAAACTTTCTAGGTACAGCCACAGTCATGTTGTGTGGAGATTGCAATTGTATAAAGACAGCTTAATAGGATTTTGAAAAACAGTGGATGAATGAAAAATATAAAGACTACTAAGAACTAAATTAGAGAGGAAAGGCAGAGACACTTGTTCAGATGTTTAAAAACTAGAGAGAAAAAAATAAGTGAAAAGTGGCTCCTTGGGCAAATGGAATAGCATAAACTAAAAAAAGAGTCACAAAATTTCATTAGCTGTATGCAGACAAAAGACACGTGAATGAGGTGCAGAGTGTGGTGGGAGATGAGCCTGGAAGAGTTAGACTGGGCAAATGCTTCAGTTCTTAGCTTGGTGCTTGAAACACAGAACTCAAAACACGAATTCTGAGTAAAGGAAACGGCAGATGGAAAAACGGATCATATGTGGTAATCTTTTAAATTTCTGTTTTTGAATTTTATTTTTTAAATTAAAGATACTTAGACAATTTTTAAAGGTTACTTTCCACTTAATGGTTATTACAAAATATTGTCAGTGTTGTACAATACATCCTTGAGATCTTTTAAGATTATTAAGTTAATAACAATAAAAATCTTTCTCAGAAGATGATTTCAAGGAAAGGACATGCTATGTGAATGAACCAATCTCTCCTGTTACAGGACAGGAGTACCATCACCCCTCAGACAGGGCCCTCTATTTGCCATCCAGAATGCCAGTTTCCAACAGCAGTGATGGCAGTCTCCCAGACACTCTCTTCCTGACGGGGATCCCGGGGCTGGAGTGGGCACACGTCTGGATCTCCATCCCCTTCTGTGCCATGTATCTGGTAGCGCTGGCTGGGAATGCCGCCCTCACCCTGGTCATAGTGACAGACAGTGCCCTTCACGCACCCATGTACCTCTTCCTTTGCCTTCTCTCACTCACCGACCTTGCTCTCAGCTCCACCACTGTGCCCAAGACGTTGGCCATTTTGTGGCTCCAAGCTGGTGAGATTTCCTTTGGAAGATGCCTGGCCCAGATGTTTTGTGTCCATTCTATCTATGCTCTAGAGTCCTTGGTTCTTCTTGCCATGGCCTTTGATCGCTATGTGGCTATCTGCAACCCCCTGAGATACACAACCATCCTCAACCATACCGTCATAGGCAGAATTGGCCTTGTTGGGATGTTCCGTAGTGTGGCCATTGTCTCTCCCTTCATCTTCTTGTTGAGGCGACTGCCCTACTGTCAGCACCGTGTCATGGCACACACGTACTGTGAGCACATGGGCATTGCTCGACTGGCCTGTGCCAACATCACTGTCAATATTGTCTATGGGCTGACTGTGGCCCTTCTGGCCATGGGTTTAGATTCTATTCTCATTGCTCTCTCCTATGGCTTTATCCTCCATGCTGTTTTTCGTCTTCCATCCCAAGATGCCCAGCGCAAGGCTCTGAGCACCTGTGGCTCACACCTCGGGGTCATCCTGGTCTTCTACATTCCTGCCTTCTTCTCCTTCCTCACCCACCGTTTTGGGCAACACCGAGTCCCCAGGCATGTGCACATCTTTCTGGCTAACCTCTATGTGCTGGTGCCTCCTGTGCTCAACCCCATCATCTATGGGGCGAGGACCAAGGAGATTTGGAATCGACTTTCAAGACTGCTTCACTTGGGGAAAATTTCAATATGAATTCTGAGCAGAGATTGGAGATAAGAAAAGTAAATGTGTATGATGGCTATCTGGATGCATTTTCACGGATGGAGATCTCTGATACAAGAGGAATGTGTTGTATGGGAGGAAGGATAAGAAAAGGTCAGATGAGCTGGAGGTATCAACAATCACACTGAGTGTATCATATCCCTAAGGCTCCTTGAGCAATTCTGAATAGCCCAGAAAGATGATAATACTTTCACTTTTGGAAAAAGTTTTCAGTTAACAATAACCATGCCTTGGTAAACCTCATTAGCTATGATAATATTTTTCCTCTTGACTCAGAAGTGTCCATGGCGTACTAAAAATCAAGTCACTTCCTGTGCTTGAAAGCAGTCTGGGTGTCATGGTGGGAGTGTTCTGTGAGTCCAAGTAGAAAATGAAAAGAACATTTGAAATTCCTCTGAATCCAAGTCTTTGGGCAGTGATTATGAGCAGGAGGTCTGAAATAAGAGTACCTGGGTTTGAATCCTGGTTTCTCTGCTTACTAGTTTTGTGGCCTTCGAGCATGTTGCTAAATCTCTTTAAGCCTCAGCTTGGCCAACAGTTAAATGGAGGATAATGTTAACATGTAACTCTTAATGTTGTGGTGAGGAATAAATAAATCAGTGAATGTAGAAAAGTTAAGACAGTACATAACAGGTAAAATGCTCAATAAATAAATGTGGGAAAGTCATGTAACCTCTCTAAATATTATTAGCCAAGTTGTTACATGTTTAGTACTGTTTCAAATTATATCACCTTACAGGGTTACTGTGATAACTATATTATATAACAACTTAAAAATATTTAGATAGTGTTTTGGATATGAATAGTGCTTATTAAAACTGTATTTTCTCCACTTTTCCTCTGGTCCTCCACTTTGAGGTTTTCTTCCTTTCAGCCATAAAATTATCCCTTGTTGAGGACTTAGGGAGACTGCGCAGAATCCAAGTGTCGTCTTTAATATCCCTTCATTGACTTAGTAACCTCAGTTTTAAAATACACAAATAGGTTAGCAGATATTCCTCCCAAAGGTTCAAAAAGATTGTTACTGGTATCTGCATTTTAAATTAAGAGCCTGTGATTTAAAGATGGTAATAGTCCTAAGGTTATGCATTTATATGAACAATGTCTTACACATTACCTAATATTTTATAATAGAAAAAAAAGTGAGACCTGGACCCATATAACCTTGGCCTTAAAACTTGGCTTTCTTATCTACTTGAGCTGCATCAACTAGGGCATTCCACTTCACCATCCTCAGCCTTAGTAAAAATGTTTATCATGGTACATGACATAAAATCAAGTATTCAATAAAGCTGGTGGTTATTGATGGCATTTGGCTAATAAACCCTAAGTATATAAAAGTGTGCTCTGTTTTATTTTATTTGCATGACCTAAAACAATCTATAGTGTTTGTCTATTTGCTTCTTGCATGATTCATTGCCATTCTAAAACTTCATCACAGCAGGCATCTTGTCTGTGACTTACATATAGTTACTAAGTATTACAAAAATATTATGGAACAAATGCGTGGGTCATACTGGTATATATCGTGTCCTTTGTTGAATTAATGAATAAATGAATGATGTCTTCATTGTGCTATTGTGATAAGTAACAACAATGGACAGTGTATGTAGAGTACCTAGCACAGTGTCTGGCACAGAGTAGATACTCGTTAATTTGATTTTTGTTTGTATTACACTGGAATAAAGTAAAATTGGTGTCAGAGGCAGGGCCAGGATTCAGGACTCTGGACTCTCTCAGTGATATTTAAAATGCACCCACCTATGGATTCGATTTACAGGATCATAGAGCTATAAGGAGCTTGAGATACTGGTAAGGAAATTTAGGTTCACAAGCGGCCAAATGATGTGTCCAACAGTTAGGACCCAATTCTCATAGTTTTGTGCTCCCCAATTCTACCCACAAATTTCTTAACCAACCGCTGTAGCTCTATACTGTCTTCATCTTCTATCTCCAATTGATGGATCAGACCAAATCCTTCCCTGTGTTGTATATCTCAGTAGATTGTGGATAGCCACGTATTAATCAAAGACCATGAAAGGAAGAACCAAGGACTCTAGAGCATAGATAAAATGGACATAAGGTTTCTGAGCCAAGCACCCACCAAAGGGAAACCCAGCAGCCTGGAGCCACAATAATGGCCAGTGTCTTGGGCACAGTGATGAAGGTGAGAGCCAGGAGGCATGAGTGAGAGAAGACAAAGGAATAGATACATGGATATATAAAGAGCACTGCCCATCACGATGACTAGGGTCAGAGGAGCACTCCCAGCCAGTCTCACCAGATGCATGGCACAAAAGGGGGCAGTACTGCACGTGTGGGCAGCCTCCAGTCCTGGGATCCCATCAGGATGAAAGTTTCAGGGAGGCTGTCAACCGTGACGTTGGAGGCTGTCAGCATCCTTATTTGATGTCAGCAGGCACTGCAGCTACTACTTCAAGGGGAAGAATAACTAGCACAAAACCCCATTGTTAAAGGACCTGTTCTTTCTACATGGCTGAAGATGCCTCACAGGCACCTCTCAGACATTATCCAGTAAAGAATACTTCTGCTCCCTTCACCTCTCTTCACCATATCGTGTGTCTGAGAGTCTAACTTCTCTCCCAACATCTTCTTTTGGGGATGATGTTTGCTATTTCTTTTCTCTTTCTCCTTTCTCCCCTTTTTTTCTTTTCTCTTTCCTCCTTTCTCTCTACTATCACTTAGACAGAGGCTAGGGCATAAAATCATCATCCCACAAGACCAAAATCAGCAGCCCAGTGTGAGAGGAACTGGATGCTTTTGACTTTACTCCAGTCCAAGAAATTGAGTTACCTGTACAAGGTATATCCTCTCCAATGTCAGTGATCTTGGTGACTCATCCCTGTCCACTTCCCTTGTCCAGCATTGCATAACCCTTAGACACTTTTTTAATATAAAGAGTCAAGTTGGAAAATACCTGACTAGACGTTATTCTCCACACAGGGCAGACAGAGGTAGACTTCAGGGAGATGGACACATCTCAGTGCTTTAGTGACTATACTTTTATTCTTGGACTATATTCTTTCATATATTTTTAAATGAATTCAACAGATATCTTTTTCTTGTTCCTCTGCTCCCTTGTATAGCTGACAAACTCCAGACTTCTGCATCATCCCTTTGATATATCTGTCCATCTTTGCTCAACCCTAGGTCTTGTTCCCATTGCCCCTTCTGAAGAAGTTATTCCACAGACCACCAACTCTGATCCGTTGGTTCCACCCTCCATAAGATTCCACACTCTGGGCAGACCTTTAAGCCTTTCCATCACCCTTATCTGAATTCAAGCCTTCGTAATCTGACCACATTCTGTTTCCTTAATGGTCATTTTGAATCCCGCACTCTCATCATCTGATTCTCTGTGTGGTGCACAGAATGAGGGTGCTAGTATCGTGAAAACCAGCTTAGAATTTCTACCACACGTGTGTGGGAAGTCACTTAACCCCTCTGAGCCTGTTTCTTTAGCTGTAAAATGAAAATAACACTCCATATATTTCAGGAATTTCTAAGGAATAGCTGTATACTCTCTCAAAAGAGAAAGGCTTCTAGTGCTTACAGAATGGTTGCTAGCTTTGTTATTATTCCCCAGCTCCCTGGGTTTCTCTCAGGTTCTCCAACATGGAAGAAATTTCAAGGAGTCACTTTCTGAATTTCTCATTTTTTTTTTTACTCCCAGTGAAAACTAACACTGACATTTAAGATCTTAAATATATTATATTAAGCAAAACAGTCAAGAATTTTAGTTACATTACCTATAAGAAGAACTGAAGTCATTTTATCACAATTTATATTTTCATTTTTCTTTATATTTCTGTGTGTGAATAAATGTCTGTGAGCTGACTAGATGCCTGCGATTGAAACTGTGTATGATTTTGTGATATACATCTACAACCGGCAGGCATCCGATTAATAGTTGCTATTGAGTAGAGATAATTCATCTTTGTGTTTCTCTCATTATGAAAGACTGAAAATTCAGGCATAAGGCTATCACATTCTATTTTCTACAGTACAATTGCTGTAGGACTGTGTGATATCCTCCATGTGAACTAGCCTACCTTTAGGTTATAATTCTACCATATGTCTCATTAACCACATTTTTCATTGTATATTATTCTGCAAATTGATGCATGTATAAGAGAGCATTGTGGGATTCAGTCCATCCATTCTGCCCAGCATCCTTCCTCCTTCCCTAAACTTTAATCTCACTTCAACACTGGTATTATAGAAAAAACATTTTAGCAGAGATCTCCCACAGACAACCCTCTTTTCCAATTTTGGATTTTCCAAGAGCATCTCACCTCCCTTTGTTCTGCCTAAAGAGATAATATGAGATGCAGGGACCACACAGTTGCAGACACTTTGGCACAGGGATTGAGCTGTGCCCTATGCACTGGGCTGATGCCCTATAGGGATCTAGCACAGGACTGTTCTTCTCCATAGTTTCCTCTTGCTGACCAAAGTTCAGCTTTCGTATACCACAGGTAACAGACAGACAGAGGATTCTGCAGCTTACTCCTACTCCACTCCTGAGAGCTCCTTCGGTTTTTTTTTTGTTTGTTTTTTTGTTTTTTTTTTGACTCTTTTGTAATCCTAAAGCTAGAATACAATAGTTCCAAGAGGGGGAAAGCAATTTGTAGAAGCCAGTAACTGCTATCAGATTGGAGGTAGCAGGGTCCAGCCCCCAGGAAGACTACTAACATTATTGTCAAGGTGTGTTACCCCACTGAGGTATCTGGAGCCAGCATGATGGAGGAGGGTGAAGCTTTCTTCTAGGATCCCAGAATACTGCCCTGCCCATCGCCCCAACTCCATCCCCAGGAATCTCCCTCATCACAGAGACCAAGCATGCATCACTGATCTTAGAAATACAGACCAATATTCTGGTGGCTACAGGCAAATGAAGAGTAAACTGTGTACCAGGCTCCCTGCTGGGAAGTGGAGTCCAAAAGATGTTTTATACACAGCCCTTGACCTCCACAACCTTCAGGTCTCTTGGCTCATGGGCATCACAACACAGTTAAGTCACAGTGTCTATCTTAGAGACATCAGTCCTCTCCAGCCCCCAGGAAGCATGAGATTCAGCTATTTCTCAGCCCAACCTCAATTGACCCAAGTCTGGCTCTGAATTTTAATCCCTGGTTTCCCCTAAAGCAACTCCATCAACATGCTCTCTCCTTTCTCATCACTTTTTATCCTGCTACATAGTTACATGTAGCCACTGGTCCTCTGAAGAATGTTCCATCCACCTACACCACGTGTCTCCTCACTGATATTAGAGGTTTACAGAAGAGAATGGATAGATTAAGAATGGATTAATGGCTTTTACTAAGACAAAGAAACCACAGAATTTAGGAAAGAAATGGGGGGCCAGTGGAAAGATGCTAATCTATACTTGGCTATGCTGAGCCAGAGCTTCCTTTGGGACACCCAGACAGGTTAGCAGTACACATAGACTCAGAGATTTGGGAACTGCGAACATAAGACTAAAAGCCAGAGCCAAGGAAATGGTCAAACTCTTTGAAGGATGACTAGAGAAAGAAATGGTGTAACATACTCTCAGGAAGCACCACTTTATAAGAGAATGGATAAGAAAATATATAAAACTAAGCAGCTTAAAGAAGGGTCAGTGTATCAGGTATGGTAGAAACATTTAGGAAGATTAGGAATGGGCAACAGTTTTGAGAAAGCTTCTGCTCTGTCCTGGGGACAAGTCCCTGACTGCAGAGGATGGTGACCAATGGAAGGGGAGGCACTTTCAAGAAATTCAGAGATAAAAGAAAGATCAAATTCTGTAGCTGAATAGGCAGCAGAGTCGAACATTTTGTAGATAAAGGAAAGAAACCTGCAGAGGAGGAGAGGATGGAGCTTCCAAATTAGTGGAGGTGGACCTCATGTAAGAGCAGGATCCTGGCACAAGCAGATATTGGAAGAGCCCTAACTGGGAGGGAAGTTAAACATATTTCCTACAACATCGAGAGGCTGGATCTAAAGACCGAGAAACATGGTCAAAGACTGAGTGGCTTTCAGAGGCCGTGAAGAAATTCACGACTTCCCGGGGGAGCAAAAGCCAGGATTTTTTCCGAGTCACTGCAGAGTTGTAATAGGGGTGGTGATAGTAGTGTTGATGGGGGAACTTGGTTGCTAACTGAGCAGGAGTAGAGATAAGGAAAAGAAAGCTCAGTATTTCCCTACCTCATGTTCAAATTTAGAAAATCCTCTGAGATCAGGGGTATGAGAATAGGTGAAGCCCAGACTCAAGATCACATAACATGATCAACCCCTCCCCCAAACAACGTTCTCTTTGCCCACCCAGCCCCCAGATCGACACCACATTTGAGGTCCAAGCAATCTTTTTTTCTTTTAATGTAGAACAGGCTTGCGCAGTGAGGGGAGGCTGTACCAGTGTGCACAATAAGAGCAGGAGGAAGTCCCAGAATAAACTACTTCTTCCCCTCCCCTTCCCTCTCTCCTCTCTGCGGGTGGTGCTTTGTGGGCACCAGCTGGAGGGACCTAGGCCTCTGATACCCCCAGCAGCCTCTCAATGGCAGCATGGATGTCTCCACCTGTGGCCACCAGGGCCTGAAGATTGGCATCACGATTAGCAAAGCCCATGGCCTTCAGATGCTCCAGTTCTTGCTGGTAGCAGCTGTCAGCGAGGGGGCACGAGGGCAGGGAGGACTGGGTAGACTGGGGGCAAGCATGGGCCAGTGCACGGAGGAGCTGAAGAACGGCCAGTGTGGGTTGCACAGGGTCTGCTCTGTGACCTTGTCCTCCACCCCTAGTTTCAGGAGCTCCTCTAGCCCCATGTGGTCTACCTGGACCCCATAAACAAGGTCCCAACCCAGGCACCTCCCTGGACAGTATCTGCAGGCCCTTTTCTATCTGGATCAATGCCTGAAGTGCCTGTGGGTTGGTGAGTATGGGAAGCAGTGGCATATGGTGTCGCAGGGGGCTGTCGGTCACCAGCTGGCGCAGCAGAGCTGGATTCTGCTGCAGGACATGCAGAGCTCTGCACAAGGCAGAAGGTGAAGTTCTCAGCTGACTGGCTGGTGTGGCTTTCCCTATGGGCTGTTGGCTCTCCTGGGAGGAAAGATCCTGGCCCGAATTTAAGTCCGACGTCCCAGTCCTGCAGCCTGAATTGGCCTGGTTTGAGACCATGCCCCTGACTTGAGCAATGACTCCTGCTCTGACCTCCTGTGCCAGTGGCCTGGCAGGTGCAGCGGCTGTGGGGACGATGGTGGTGGTTGTGTTAGTACTGCTGTGAGGATTGGCGCCCCCTCTGCTGGGCTCTGAACTTGGGCCATGGCCTTTGGAAGCAGCCAGTGAGGCCAGAGTGGAGAGCATGAGGTGCTGGATATCAGAGCAGACCGGATGCGTGGCATTGTCACCACCTGGCACTGCCTTCAAGGCCTCCAGTCCCCACTTGTCTGCCTGCAGGAGTTCCGGTGACTGGGCCAGGTTCTGCAAGTTTTCCAGAACCTTAAGAGCCAGCTCGGGTTTGTGTACTGGCTTTGAGGATTCAGAAACATGGCTGGCATTGGCTAGTTTCTCACTTACCAGGCCTTGAACCATAGGGTCTTCCGAGAGCTGCACCACGGCCTCGGGCGCAACCATCAGGAGTTGAGCTAGCTGGCCGAGGAGGTCTGCCAGATCAGGAGAGCCCTGGGCCAGCCGGCCCAGCCTGGCTAGCACCCCAGCACTCTCCGAGGTGGATGGTTCAGAACGATGGGCACAGTGTCCAGTGGGGCCTGGCAGAGCACCGGGACCGGGCTGAGTTCCTTTCACACGAGTCCTCACTACCAAGTGGACCGTAGTGCCATCAAGGATGCCTCGCTGGCTCAGTATGTCTTGATCCCGGAGGATTTTTCCTGTGAAGATGAGCACCAGTCTGTCAGTGTCACAGTGAAGGCGTTTGGAGATCTGCTTCTTAAAGTGGTGGATGCTGCTGTTCTCTGCCAGCATAAATTCCTGGCAGTCCTGTGGGGTCTTGAGAGACACTCTGATGATGCGTGATGGTGGCTCCCGACCAGACACCAGCTGACTGTCCCCTGCTTCTTCCCTAGCCTGTGCCATATTTCCTCGAGAGCAGAATGCAGGAGTCTGAAGAAGTCTAGATGTAGTACCGAGTACACCTGGACGCAGGGACCAGTAGGTGTACAATGATGTCCTCTCACCCACGTCCTGTGGACACTGCCTTCCAGTGTAGCCCTGCCACCACCTGGCTCCCATGAGGTGGCAACTGCCCTTCTCTAGAGCCAGCCTTAGGGGAGATGATGTCAGCAATGAAGTCACAGTTGAGAAGCAGACCTGGTTAGGGGAAGGGCAGTGGTCTCTACCGCCTGCCAGAGGTTGGCTTTCTTTGAGATTTGATTTTAGTAATGCCTCAGCTGGGAGCTTGTTACAAATGTAGACTCTCAGGCTGGAACCCAGATGTACAGAATCGTTATTTTCATTTTAGCGCACCCTCAGATTGTCCCCGTGCCCAGTACAGTTTGAGAAGTGATGCCCTACCTTACTAGTGAAGTTGGAACCATTCATCTACAGAACTGATACTTTAACAAAACCTAAGAAGAAAGCATATCTTGTATAATGTAGTTTGTTTATATTAGGGTTCAGTTTACAATATACCATTCTGATTCACAAAGGTATATATATACATAGTTTCTACAATTTGGGGGGGGGTAGTTAGGTTTATTTATTTATCTATTTATTTAATGGAGGTACCAGGGATTGAACCCAGGACCTCATGCATGCTAAGCATGCACTCTACCACTGAGCTGTACCCTCCCCCCAACAAAGAGATATTATCATGGGACCTAGAGCAATTACAGTTGTTGATTTACAGTCAGAATAGCTGAGACATTTTAACTGGACTTCAAATGTTCAAACAAACTTCACTGTTTATATAGGAAAATAAATAGTTCAATTACCCTTAGCCAAGATTACTATTGGAAAGTTAGCTTTCTGAAAGTGTTGATATGTATATATTTCAAGAGCATTAAATTTTGAAAGTGAAAAAAGTATTTTATTTGAATAACAAAACATTTAAATGTTCCTGTCTAAAACCATGTTTTGCATTAGCCCCTTGCATGGTTGAAAATCATACCACTTGAGTTTGATAAATGAATATAGCTCAGGAGAAAACGTATTAGTCTAAGAACTAGCTTAGGAAGTGCTAATTCTAGTCACCTGTCTTCTACTAAATTACTGAATACCAACCATGCCTCGTTCAAGGTCTCAAGTTGTTGTTTCTATATGAATGGAATAAAGATATGTATAATTAGCCCATCCAGCATCACTGGGATCTTGAGGCCGCTTGCATCTCTAACACCCACCAGGTGGGTGACCCATCCATACAGTCTATGAAAGCAGCAGCATGTCCTCCAAGAACTTGGGGGGAAAGGTGCTCTCTCAGCTTCCACAGGATCAAAGATGAGACAAAAGAAATTAATGAGAAAGCAATAGGCTGACCTTAGGTCTTCACGACTTTAACAATTACTAGATACAAGGTATATTTGAGGAGGAGAATTATCACCTGGGAGGGGACATATTCTGATGTAAAGCAGATTACTAGTGACTCCCTAAGGTGCTGACTGCTCCAGGCAGGTTAGGCCTAAGAGTAAGGTCTGTCTAATCCCTCCAACAATTATATTTTTTATTGTGAAGATGGATACATGGGGTTGTTTAGGCTTTTGCCATTTATATACCTGACCCCTTTTTCTGATTCTACGATTTCAAAAGACTGTAAAATTAGAATCCAGTTGCCTAAAATGCCACCTCTAGGGGATTCTGGTAGATGTGGGCAACATGAACATCTAGATCTTTCTACACTACTTCGTCGATTAGATATTAATATGTATTCCTGATTTCAGTTAGTTTGAATTGACTCTCTTCCACGTCCAATCAGTATCAAGACCTTGATAAGTTGTAATTTCTGAGTTCAAAAGACATTTTCAGTCCCAGTAAATGTCCCAGAGTGAGCCTCGTGGCTGGTTGCAACCAGCAGCCTAGTGGGACTTTCCTAGTAATGTCCGGGCCTCAGGACAACTTCTGTTACACAGATATCAGTGCCAGAATCAGTTCCCATTGGGCATTCCATTTGGGTTGCCCTCAGCAGAATCAGATATCCAAATGAATGTTTCTGAATTTTCCTTAGCTGGTGCATTAATGTGTAGCAGGCACTGAAGAACATTCCAGATAATGATTGTCTGTGATCACCTTTGAATATCTCATGGTTCCAGGTATTTTTTTCCCCCTCATAGTCTTTGAGGTGACCCACCCCTTCACCACCTCCCCTACAGGCTCTACAATTGGTGTCTAAACGTCTGCTGCCCGAGCTGATAGTCTTCCCAGACCATTTCTACACTTGTGTCTCAAGGCGGGAGTCCGGTCCACACAGTCCACCGAGTTCTTCATTACAAGAACCACACTTCATCCCTCCTGAAGGGCTAGCATCATTTGAATATTTTATACTGTACATATACTCCTTTTATAACTGTAAAGTAAAGTAAAATAATTAACTTACTATTTATTTAATTAAACTTTACTATTAACAAAGAAAAAGGGGAGCTTGGCATCTCTAGGGTCCAATAGCCCTGGTTTAAGTCTCACAGCCACCACTTCATAACTTTGACAAGCACTTACCCTTTTTAAGCCTGGTCTTTATCATCTATAATATGGTGGTTCTTCACAGATTTGTTCTGAAGAATTTGTTTATAAAGTGACACCCATGGTACCTGGCACAGAGCAGACATCTGTTAAACCACTGAGGATTGTGTTCATACCATAGGCAAGGCCAATCTTTGACAAATTCTGTGGTCAGGTCCATAACGGGATGGGGAGGTGCGAAGAACAGACATGTCTGTCAGGGCTGACTGAATCCCCAGGGACATATTCAGCAGCAGACAGCAAAGACAGCTCCAAGCACACTGGTGAAGAAAGCATCATATCCAGAAACTCACCGTCAGGCTAAGGGCTCCAACCAGACGCAGTAGAACACTGACTTTATGTGTTTGAACTGAAGTTCACTATATTTAAGATCTAATTTCTAGAAAATATATTGCATTTCCATCTTTTGCACAGAGACTGGTTAAAGTTTGTCCATCTTAGCTGCACTTTCACTAGATGCATCAAACGGTGTGAAGCGATCGCTGTCATGTGCAGTTTCAGTGTTTTTTGTCAGAATTTTCCTTCTGAAAAATCCAGTGACAGTTTGTTTGTTTGTTTGTTTGTTTGTTTGTTTGTTTGTTTATTTATTTATTTATTTATTTATTTATTTATTTATTTATTTATTTATTTTTTAGCATGGAACTGCCACCTGGGAGAAGATGACTCTTGGGTGGCTATGCTGCAAGGACTCCCAGACAATGAGAAATGCCTGATTCTGCCCAGTTGGTGAGCTGCAGTTTCCTTCCTGTATACTCTGAGTAGATTTGTGTTAAGGGTGGCTTGTAATAATGAGTCTGTTTAATTAAGCCTAAGAAGAGCTGCTGATGGGAGTAGCAAAGGCTATGTTTGGAATATCAGCATTAGAATAAAATTCAAGCTCGGTATCTAGCTACAAAGCCTCCCATGGTCACATTCCCGCCAGTCTCCTTGACTTCCTGATGTTGAGTTTCCCCTTTCTTACAAAAGTTGGCCACACTGGCTCCCCTGCTGTATCTGGAACAGCCAGGCGCCTTCCCACACCTAAGGTCATCGCATTAACTGTGGCCTAAGTCTTTAACGCTTGACCACCTAGTCTTTACAAGGGTCACTCTTCTTAACCATTCAAACCAGCTCTTCCCAGAGGTCTTCCCAACCATTCACTCTCTTATCGGTCTGTTTTCATTATCTGCATAGAACTTATCTTTCTGTCATAGTTCTTCTCCAGTCACTCATTTTATTTTTCTGTCTCCCTTCACTAGACTGTAAGCTCCATGAGAACAGGAACCTTATCTTATTTGCTGCTAGAACCCCACTGTCGGCAGGTTACTAAATAAAATAAATGTAGGAAGGAGGAAAAGGAGGTGGGAAGGAGGGAGGTGGAAACAAAGAGAAAAGAAGATTCAATGAAACACCTGGACAATGATTTATTGTCATCAGCGTTTAAGATGTTTCGCTTACCTAAATGTCCAGCAATAGGATGGTCTGGGAGGAAGAAAAATTCCTTTACTCTTCTGGGTTCACTTTCTATTGGTAAGGATGAAAACATTAGTTAACTTGATTTGGTGTGGTGGTTAAGAGTCTAGACTCTGGAAGTTGACTGTCTAATTTTAAATCCTGCCTGCAATATACAAGAGCTGTATAACTTTAAGTGACATACTGCCTCTCTCCCTATGCCTCAGTGTTCCTCATGTGAAAGTAGGGATAATAATACTTACCCGCATTAAAGGACTGATGTGGATTCAGATGTAAAGGGCTTAAAACAGGGCCTGGCTAGAGGAAACCTTTAATAACGTTAACTATTATTTAAAAGTAAATATAAGTAATGAAACCCTAAAATATCCAGGAAAAAGTGCATGCAGGTATTTATGGCAGAGATATTAGAGGAGTATCTTTCAAACCTTTTGGGAAGCATCCCTGAGTGCAAATGAGAAGTTCATCTGAGATGTGGAGAGCACGTACCGTGTGGCATGCACACCCTCCCTCCGTGCCTTTGTACATAAGGGCTCTTCTGCTGGAACTCTCTTCCCTCCCCTCTCAAATCTTTACCTACTTCATTTTTACCACTTTTTACTCAGGCTAGTGGTAGAGAGCCCCAAAGAACACAGAGTAGCTGGTGACAACTCCTACAGGACATGAAATCTGGAGGACCTTTGGAAGGACACCAGGAAAGCTGCAGACCTCGGCTCACCCTCCTCTGTTCTCCGTGCTTCTGAATCTTCTAACTTCAAATCTTTCAGTTTTCCCTCCAAGCCCTCGTATCCACGCAGTGGCAGCTCTTACCACCGCCTCTTCTCCTGTGTCCTCCCTTTTTCTCATAACCCACAAAGAATCAGACTCAGGCAGCAAATGACGCTGGAGGTTGGATGTAATTGCATCTCAGGATAGGCATTAGCAGAGCTCAGACTGGGGCCCCACGATGGTACAGCGGCAGGGGCGGTTGGGTCTCTCCTGGCACCCCCACCCTGTTCGGGCTCTCATTCCTCCTCACTGACTCTGGAACAACATTGTCTCCACAGCAAAGAGCATCATAGTAAATTTGGTTCATAGTGCAGCTGCATTCAAGAGTCGGGGAGGTAAGGGAGCGGGACACGGGGGGAGAGGTGCACAGAGGAGAAGATACGGTCCGAACGACCAGGGCCTCCTACAAATGCCTCAGCTTCTCCACAGCAGCATCCACGTCACCCTCTGTGGCAATGAGGGCCTGGAGATTGGCTTCAGGATTCAGAAAGCCCATGGCCCGCAGTTGCTCAAGCTGTACCCGGAAGTGAGTCTCGGGCTGCCGCTGCTGGGGATGGGAGCCAGTGAGGGCTTGCAACATCTGGAGGAAGGGACTGGAATGGAGGCCCAGCTCCACAGAGCCTGGAGCTGAGGGAACCTCAGGAGCTGGGGCTGGAGGGCAATCTTCAGGCACGAGGGCACCCTCTCTGGGCTCGGTACCTGCTGCCATGCTTCCCAGACCTGTGATGCAAGGCATGAACCAGAGCAGGAGGCAAGGTGCTTCAGTAGCCAGGATCTGCAGACCCTGCTCAATCTGCAGCAGGGCATGCACGGCACGAGGGTTGGCCATGGCTGCCTGAAGGTGTAGCAGCAGCGGCAGCTGCCAGCACATCTCGTCTTGCAGCTGGGGGGTCTGATTCATGCTGGCTGGCCTCAGAGATCTCGGATAACCTGGTGGCGGCAACCAGGCGTGCTCAGGGAATTCTGCCATAGCTGCTGTGGGAGAAGGGGGTGAAGGAACCAACGGGGCCCTGCTGGCAGCATTCCCCAGCCCAGAGACAAGATCAGATATGTTGGTGCTGTGGCCAGTGGAGCCATTCCCTGTGCCACCTTGGCCTCCATCTTTTCTCGTACTGCTCTCTGTGGGGTATCTCAGGAATGCTGGGCAGGACGACTTTCCCTTGATTGCTACTGACTCCCTGGGGAGAGGCTGGCCTAAGGGGGAAGTTGGAGGAACTTGGCTTCCTGGTGGTGGTGGTGGTGGTGGTGGTAGATCTTGGCTTGGGCTGAAAGTAGATGCAATCCCCTGCAGATAGGTTCCCAGGGACTGGGGGTCCTGGGGTAATTGCTGGAAATAGTCATTGAGCCCTATATTACCTAGAATGTTGGGAAACCTATTTCTAATTTCAGATACATTCAGGTCCCCAGGCCTTCTGCCTCGCCTGCTGCCTGACCCTGTGTATGTGGAAGCCCAGGGGTTGGGGAGAGGGTCACAGTTCTCTGTCCTTGAAGGTTGGCGGCTGCTGCTGCTGGCATTAGCAGCCACGGAGGTAGCAAAGGGATTGCCCCCAAACTGCTCCTGTACTGCATTAAACATAGGGTCCATGATATCTGTGTACATGGTACGGAGCACATTGTAGCCACCAGGGATGCTCTCCAGGTTGCTGAGTGCCCGGTCCTGGCTCCGCATCATTTCTTGCATCATGGCAGGGTTGCGTAGAAACTCCAAGGTCTGCCGCATGATTTCAGGGTTGTTGAGAATATGCCCAATCTCAGGGTTGTGCTGGATCAGCTGCTGCATATGGGGGTTGTCAAGAACCAGCTGGCGCACCAGGCCTGTGTTGGACAGCAGACCCTGGATGAAGGGGTCGTCGATGATCTGAGCCACAAATTCAGACACAGACACGTGCTGCCACAGCAGTGAGCTTGGCTGGTCAGGAAAGCTACCAGAGGTCAGGCCTAGCCCACTGAGGCCAGTGAGGACACCTAAGCTAAAGGTGGGTGGCCCATCTGTTGGGTAAATGGAGTTTGGCTGAGGGAGTGATCCAGAGCTTGGGGCTGGGGTAGGGACTGAAGCAGCTGGGCTTTCCGTGCCCATGGTGCGTCGCTGCATTTTGATGACCAGGTGAACAGTGAGGCCATCTCGGACCCCACACTGGGCCAGTGAGTCAGGGTCCTTGAGGATTTTGCCAGCAAAGATTAGGATCAGCTGATCAGGGTGGGCCTTAAAGCGCTGTGATATCTCTTCCTTCAGCTGCTGGATGGTGCAAGTGTCTGTAACTGAGAAATCCTCCTTGTCCTTTGGCGTCTTCACTGTCACCTTGATGAGGTGGGGGTCCTGGACCGGCGCTGGGCTGCCCTGAGGCAGGGCCTCTCCACTTTTGGCCATGGTGGGCAGCAGGAGGTCCAAGTCTATGGGGACACAGCTGGGGGTGGGGTGGGAATGAGAGACCTCGATCATCCTTTTGGGCAGTGGTGAAAGTAAGAAAGGTGGACAGGAAGAGGATCTGGGGCCTCAGGGTGGGGGAACTGGAGGGTCCACATGGAAGGGGCTATGAGGTCCCTGGGATAGGATGCTTTGGGAGGACTTTGGGTTTGAGAGAGTTTGAGGGCCAGGGGAGGGAGGCCTGAGGCCCTGGGAAAGAGGTCTATAGTTGATGAGTGAAGGGGCAAGGGCAGCAAATAGGACCCAGTTTGGGGAATACATACCAGTCAGCTGTGGCCCCGTCCTTCCTCTTATACAGGGCTCCAAACCGCCCTCATCTTGCTGAACAGCCACCCCTGAAGCCTTCTAAGCCAGAACCCACTCCTTCAGGTCACCCCTGTGACCTCAGCATTGACATCACAGCCTCACACAATGGATTCCTGAGACTTCTCCAAGGTGCTCTGGATCCCTGCTGACTTCATCTCCCCTGACCCTGCAACTCTTCTCCTTCCTTTATCTCAATTGCCTTCTTCATAGTGAGGAGTCTGGGCTGACTATTCCTTCTCAAGCCGAGAGTTCTGTTTTCACACAACCTGGTATGTGGTATGTGGTATGTGGTATGTGGAGACTCACATTGGGACTGGACAACTAGGAAAGGGTCCTTCATCCCTTGTGTCCCCATCAAGACCCAAACTCAGCTGCTCTTCGGTTGAGCTTCTTCTTCCTGGCATCTTATGCCTCTATCTTCTCTCTGACTCAACATCAGCCATGAATTCTTTATATCTATTTCAACGTCTTGATTTTCTGATGGGTGGGATCCAGGATATGAGAGAGAGGTTAAGGATAGAATAAACTTTTTCTTTTACTTTTTATTTTCATTGTTGTTATTCCCAGAAAATGCCAAAGAATGAATTGGCTATTTATTGAGGTAAAAATCACCGGGGAATAATGTTGTTAAACATAAAATTAAGAGTTCAGTTTTACATATATTTGAGATGTCTATTTCATATCCAAATGGAAATGTAGGAAGTCCAGTATTGTCAGTCTAGACTTCATCAGCATTGATAGAGTATTTAGAATCGTGAGATTAGTGAGTACAGTGAAAGGATAGGGGTACGAAGACTGAGCCATAGGCAGTACAATATTTAGAAGTCTGGAAGGTTCATCAGATGAATTCAGCAAAGGAAGTTGAGAGCAAGTAAAACATTGTCAGGAAGATAAATGAGAGGGAAAGAATCCAAATGAAGAAGGAGAAGAATTTCAGAAGGGGAGAGAGTAACCAACTGTGGCAAATTGTGCTGGTAGGTCAGTAAAATGAACACTGAGAATTGGCCACTGGATTTGAACGAGAGAGACCAGTTAGACTGGAGAGCACGATGAGACTGAGGCTGGACGGGTGGTGAGGGCAGAAAACCTGACTGGAGTGGGTTTAAAAGTAAATGGGTTGGAAAGGAAGAAGTGGATCCAATAAGAGTATTGGAAATGTTAGTGATGGCTGTGTGGAAATACGGAATAAAGGGTTTTTGTTTTGTTTTCCTTAAGATGAGACCATTACAACGTGGTTTTATTCGGATGGGAACAATCCAGGGAGGAAGAACACAGTGATGTGAGAAAAACACAAAACAGTGGCAAGAGTAGCTGCTGAGAAGATAGAAGGACTGGAATCAAGTGCCCAAGTGAAGAGCTTGATTTGGGAGCATGGTCAGTGTGTTCATTGTAACAGGAGGCGGGGCCGAGTATATGGGTACAGAGGCAAGTTAGGTGGTTGATTTAGTGGCAGACATGGGTGAAAGTCACTTTTTTGCCATCTTGTTGGAATAAGCAAAATATCACCTGAGACAGAATAGATAAAAGGATGTTGAGGGTTTGAGAAGAGCAGAGAAGACATGTAATGATCATCTCAAAAATGTAAGGTAGTGAATTGACCAGGGCCTTGGATCTCCAAGCGTGGTCTCTAGACAGACAGCATCAGGATCACCTGGAAATTGGTAGAAATGCACATTTTAGGGGCCCTACCCTAGACCTGCAGAATCAGAAACCTTTGGAATGAAGCTCAAAAACCTGCGTTTCAACACAGGTTTTTGGTGAAAAAAGTTAGCATAGGAAAATGCAGTAAGAAACACAAACAGAACAATGAAGGCTTTGGTAATAAAGTTAAATAAGACTAGTCAACACAGTTGTCTGCTTTCCTCTGCCTCCACAGAGAAGAGGCAGAGTCGGAGAGAACCATGGTGAGTCTGCTAGGAGGATATTACGCCAGAATAATTGTGACAGAGCAGTACTGAAGCTAGGAAACTGCGGTTAGGAAGCAATAGAAGGCCCCAGGAGGACCCCCCCACCCCACTTCAGAGTCCACAGGGAACGAAAGAAGCAGGCAGCACTGCTGGAGAAGCGGCATCCTCGGCAGACAGCCGCATTTCAGTCACAGCAGGAAGGCGAGGGGACGTTTAGGGGAAAGGTTGCCGATACAAGGGCTTGTTTCACTGTTGCCAAACTGAGCTCTACATGGTGGGGCGCAATGGTTTGGAGAACTGATAAGTCGGATGAGGGATTTTCAGAGCATCTAGGGAGAATCAGGATGATGATCCGAAGAATTTGGGCTTTTTATATAAACTGAGGATATAAGGCTTAATCGGATTCAGAGAGACATCTTAATGGAGGCGGGTGGTGAAAACTCTGTTCTTAGCTATAATTTTCTTTCTGGAGCTGTACTGTTTTGGTGGGTGGTGGTAGCGGAGTGAGGGGTCTTTGGCAGTAGGTTTACTTGAAGCACTTGGAGCTCAGGGCCTCCTCCAGTCTTGCCGATGTTCATGTCAGGGCTGGAGGATGGGTGGCTTGTCAGGACCACATGGATGTCTGCGGGCTCTCTTCGCAGTCCAGAATCTGAATGCTTTTCCTCACCTCCGCTGCTCCTGCCCTAGTCCCAGACACCGCCACCTCCCACCTGCTCTAACTAGTTTTCCTGATTCCAGTTTTTCCTTCTACCACAGTCTATTCCCCACTCAGCAGCCAGACTGATATATTGAATCACTCCATCCCTTCGCCTAAAATCCAGCCGTGATTTTTCTGTTGCATTCATAATAAAACCCAAAGTCCTCACCAGACCTACAAAGCTCTTCATGATTTCTGATAATCCTCCTTTTCCCTCTGTCTTTTGATTCATCCTACTCCAGCCGCACAGCCCCCTTGTTACTCTTCAAACACAAGACTACTCTTACCGCATGGCTTTTGCTCTCATGCAGCCTGCTCTGCCTGGAACATACTTCTCCCAGGGAATTGCATGTGCAGCTCTTCTGCTCAGCTGTCACCTTTCAGAGAGGCCTTCCCTGATGACTCCCTGCTTAGAATCGTCTATCCTGCTTCACCGGTCTTTGTATCACTTATCATCACGTAACCTATCACGTAGCTATACATTAAGTTGGATGTATTCCCACAAAAGAAAGAGAATAAACTCCACAAATAAAGGATATTTGTTTTGTCACTGCTATTTTTTAAAGCCTAACACAATATTTGACTTATTATGGCAAGAGCTTATTAAGTAATCATTGAATCATTGAATTAAAAGTGTTTACCTGCCAATCGGCTGAGATACTTTTGGTGAGGCAGGAGGTAGCGTGACAGGACCTTGGTTAACTATAGGGAACAAAGCTGCAAACATCAGATGTGTGGAAGGATGTGATCTTCTTGAAAGGCGCCGTGCCCTGTGGGGGCCCGGGGTGGCCGTGGCTGGGCTGTGCAGTGAGAGTGGCAGCAGCTCCGTCCTTCTCTGCTGGACAGAACAGCAGCAGTCCCGCAGGGCCCTGTGATCGTGACAGCGACAATTCATAAAGAGACTCTTGGTGGTTAAATACTTGTCAAGACCTGGCTGAATGTGGATCCCTCCTACTCTGGCCTACCAGCTCATTCTTCTTCCACACTCAAACCTGAACAATCTGGACTTGAGAAATCAAGGAAATCTTTACGACTAAATATCTGAGTCTATCTCTGTAGCAGTGTCTCATGGGTACGTTTTGACTATCTTCCTCTACACGTGGGTCTGTTTATGGGTCTCTACGTAGTTGTGTGCAGCCGTGTGTGTACATGGCTGTGTGTACGTGGCTGTGTGTATGGTGTGTTGACTTTATGTGCCTATATACTTGAATCTTTGGCTGTGTGAGCCACATGTGAACACCGGTCCAAGGCTATATACATGTGTTCTTGGGTATGTGAGCATATGATATCTGTGCATGTGTTTCCATGTGTGCAGATATGATTCTCTATCTCTCTATGAATACATGCATGTGCTATGTGTGTGTTCATGCATGTACTATGTACGGCATGCATGTATGAACATGTATGTGTATGTATGCCTGCATGATAGGTGAGGCAGGTGATGTAGGTGTCTATCGCACATAGACAGTTGCCTTTTTTGCAAAAAAGTAAGCCAAACCTCAGATGGAGGTAAGTTGATGTAGCCATTTTATTGACAGATCTTTCAGCCATGGCCAGTGGTCTTTTCAGCAGAGAAAGCATTGTTTGGTTTCTCCTATTCCAGGACTTCTCCTAGCTGGAAGCATCAGAAGAGACGGAAAAGGCAGAGATGAGGAAGTCAAATGGGTCAGCATTCAGGTAACCAGCAAACGGGTGGGCACAGTGGTTAGGATCCCTGAGATCTCCTGAGCTTATGGACGGCTGCGCTGGTGTCTCCCTCAGGTGGCAATGAGGGCCTGTAAGTTGGCTTGGTGATTCCCGAACCCCATGGCGTGCAGAGATTCCATCTGCTTGCTGAAACGAATCTCAGGGGCTTGCAGGAGGTGGGAAGGGTCTCCATCTCGGGATTGTAGACTCTGCAGGACCGTTCCAGACTTGTGGCAGGACTCGGGCCCTTTAGGCTCCTCCATATCTGGCACATCCCAGGCCCCGGGCACTGTGTCAGGGTAGCTGCAGCTGGGTGCAGGAAGCCAGCCCAGGCCCCATAGGTAGGGAGCAACCCAAGGTAGAAGAACGGGAGCCTCGGTGGCCAACAGCTGCAGGCCCTGCTCGATCTGCAGGATCGCTTGTGACGTTTTAGGGTTGGCTAGGGCTGTAAGCATATCAGAAAGCTGTGTCTGCTGCGGAAGGGCGGGCAGCTGCTGCCTCCACTGCTCACTCAGCTGGGGCATACTCATGCACAGCATCATCTGGGCGGCCAGGGAGGGGTTGTTCAACAGCACCTGCGTCATGCTTCCGGCGATCTGGGAGCCAGTCTGCTCATCCAGCAGCCGGAGGTCATCCTCTAATTTCTGATCAGAGCTGTCTAGAGAGGTGGTGGCATCTTTGTCTTCTGCCTGGGGCTGCTGGGTGAGCTCTATGCTGGGTAGGGCTGGTGACCCAGTTAGCTGCTCAACGTCACAAGTATGACTCCAGCCGTAGGTGGAGCTGGCGGCAGTATTGGCCCTGGAAGTCTGGTTTGCCTTGCTGGGGGTAGCACTGGCTGAGGCGGTTGAAGATAAATCACGAGAGCTGGCGTAGATGACTCGGGCTGTAGGGAGCTGTGGGAGCTGTTCCTGCCACTCCTGCGGTGGTGGTGGAGATGGGGGTGAGGACTGGACCGGCTCTGGCACTTGTCCTCCCAGGAGAGCTGTGAAAAGGTTGCCCCCAAATGGATCATGTGAGCTACTGAGCATTTGGTCATTGAAATCAGCGGAGTTCTGACTCAGGGCCTTGTCTTCACCTCGGGTGGTCTCTGAGCCCACATGTGACTGTGGGTCCGATGGATGTTCGAGATTCTGTGCAGGTTGCTGGATCTGCAATATCTCCTGAATCACGGCAAGATTCCTGGCCAGCTCCAGAGTCTGCCATAGGACATCAGAATCGTCAAAGATGTGTGAGACCTCTGGGTTCTGCTGCATCAACTGTTGCATGTCTGGGTGTTCTGAGATCAACCGTCTCATGAAGTCTGTGTTAGACAGAAGCTGCTGGATGCCAGGATTCTCCAGTATCTGTGCTATGCGCTCCAGACTGAGCACTTCCAGGCCCTGGGTATGCATCCTGGGCACACCAGGCTCTGCGGATACAGCTGATTCCACTGGACTGTGATTCGCACCGGCAGGTTGGTGTACCCCACTGCTGTTTCCTTTGGTGTTTTTGTCCTGGTGGCAGGGCTCATCGGTCGACGGTTTCCGGGAGGAATGGGCTAGGGATCTGGAGCTGTGTTTGGACTTGATGACCAAGTGGATGGTGTGGCCATCCAGGATGCCCCTCTGGCTCAGTATGTCATGGTCTTTGAGAAGGCGGCCCATGAAGACCAGCACGAGTTGGTCCACTTGGCATTTAAAGTGAGCCGATAGCTTCTCCTTGAACTGCCTCACCGAGGTGTCATCAGCTATCATAAA
Organism: Camelus ferus; assembly: GCF_009834535.1. NCBI lineage: Eukaryota > Metazoa > Chordata > Mammalia > Artiodactyla > Camelidae > Camelus > Camelus ferus. The sequence continues at coordinate 55,652,056 of NC_045705.1, read as the reverse complement.
GTCTTCCTGCTTGCCTGGTGTCTTCACTATCACTCGAGTGACACTCGAAGCGGTGTTCTTGCCTGCAGGCAGACATGAAGGACGCCCGCCCTGGGCCATCCTGGGTGTTCGAGAGATGATGTGCGGCATGGACCTTCGTGGCAGATGGGGAGCAGGTGGAAGCAGGAGCAGGGGCAGAGGGGTGAGGGCAGACAAATACTTCTGCTGGCCTCCGTCTCTGGTGTTGTGTTCTTGGTCCACAGGCTGGTTTCCTTGTTGCCCCGAAAGGGATGAGTGACCAGACTGAGGCCAGGTATTTTACGATGTTGTACCCCCACCCCAGTTCTCCAGATGTGGCCCAGCTGAGGCCTGGCGTGGCTACTGATTCATACTTGATATAAGGTAGGCTAAGTGGTGATGGCCCATCCCAGGGTCTCCCCTCCCCTGCCCCACCCACCAAAAGCATACCCTCTTCAGAAAAGGGATATTGTGATGTCAACTCAAGCTTCACAGTCTCTGCCTGAACTAGCTGGGGAAGGAGGTGTACTTTGGGAGTCCACGTCTCCATAACAAAATAAAATAAGACAATTTTCCAGGAAACTGGGGACAAAGTTCTCAGGATGGAACTATTAAAAAAAAATAAATAAAAGAACAGATTGTTTATGTGGGATGTATGTTTCTCTGTGGCGCTGTGTGTGGGTCCCTTGATATTAATTATGAAGAACTAACTGGACATAATCAATGTCTCCCAATCATGAGGGCTGATGGCCATTCTGGGGAGTGGCCCATCTGGAGGAGAAGGAGGACACACTTCTACCAATGCTGTGTCCTGCAGTCTCGGGGCCTGGAAGGTTTGTGGGGTTTGACAGGTTTTGGTTGTACCCAAGCCCCAGAGGGTCTTTTGGCTGGTGGTCTTGGCAGGCTGTGCTTCAGTGTCTGGAAGCTGAGGTCATAAATAACCAGGTAGCCACCACTGTAGACATAGAACTTGTGATCTGAGGGGCAGTAATGGGTGCCCTGCAGCATTTCCAGCATCTTACCCAGCAGGATGCTGAGATGGTGCTCCTGCCCAGTGGTGGTATCAAAAGCATGGAAGATCTCCTCTTGGCGGGTGCTCAGTGAGCGTGAGGCATAGAGCGCCCCACAGGCCATGAAGGCTCCTGACACGGCCGGCTTGTATTGGCTGGTGCGCCAGGTTTTCTCCGCCTCGAGAGTGCTGGCATTGAGACGACTCACAACCAGGTTGCCCTTGGTCTCCTCAGTGGTGTAGAGCACTCACAGCCCCTTCTCATCTCCAGCAAAGTCCAAGTCCTTCCAGGGCACGCCAGCATAGGAGAAGCGGTTGTTGTAGGCGGCACCGGGCAGCGGGCACTGCAGCACTGGGGTGTTGGAGGAGAGGCCCACCTTGGCCATGACACCTGTGCCGTAGCGGTTCGAGTACATGAAGTTCTCATCCACAGCACTGCCACCGCTGTCACGATAGCCATCTTCCTCTCCTTGTAGTTCTTCAGCAGCGCCAGGTCATCACAGGACTTGTGCGGCCGGTGGTAGTCAAAGTACCTAGACCAAGCCCCCCACCAGCATCATCAGGGTAACCAAAAGCTATTTAAAAATGAGCAGGCTAGTGTTCTGATTAATACTGAGGGCTTTGGAATCAAACAGAATTGATCTGTAATCTCTCTCTTACTTACAGTATATTATGACAATAGGTAATTGCAACAACAACAAAAAACAGCAACAGTAATAACGTTAACACTAACCGCAACAAGGCCTAATGGGCACCGGGCACGCATTATGTCGGTTAATTATAGTAAAACACTGGAAGGTAGGTTTATTCCCACAGATGAAGAGACCGGGTCTCAGAAAGGGTACACAATTTGCTGAAGGTCATAACTAAATTCTGTGAAAAGAATAACAAAAGGATCTATCTCCTTGATGGGCAGGACTGACCAAGATAATGCAAGCAAAACAACTAGTGTAAAGTATTCATTTCAGAATAAGCAATCAACAAGTGAGCTACTGGTTTTTTTTCTTCTTTATGGACACTCTTCTGTGTCTAGACTCCAGCGCCTTCCACCTGCCCTTGAAACACAGGTGTCCTGTAGCAGGACAGTGATATAAGGAGATTTATATTCATGAGGTCACTTTGGAAAATTCTTTAAATTATTCCTGACTTATAAGTATTGTCTTTGCTTAACATTGGCCAGTAAGTCATGCCTTACCCACAAATTTTGAGAGGATTTAAAAAGCAATGCCATGTATTTATTAAACAGAAACAGACTCAAAAACATAGAAAACAAACTTATGGTTACCAAAGAGGGGGAAGGATAAATTGAGAGTCAGGATTAGCAGATACAAACTGCTATATGTAAAAGAGATAAATAACAAGGTCCTACTGTATGGCGCAAGGAACTGTATTCAATGTCTTGTAATACCCTATAATGAAAAAGAATATGAAAAAGAAGATATGTATGTATGTATAGCTGAATCACTATGCTGTACTGACTGAAACTGACATAGCATTGTAAATCAATTGTACTTCAATAACAAATTAATAATAAAACAGTTACCAGTAAAAAAAAAAAAAGCAACGACATGTAAATGTGTTTCATATGCTACAAAATGTCTATAGAAATTAGAGAGCATTCTTATCAGTGGCAATAATCTTCCTGAGATGAGCTTCCACTGTGGCTTTTCAGTGACTAGAGTCATCCTTCCTGCCCGGGATCTCCTTCCTGCTCAGCTGGGTCTTTATCACATTCCTGTATGTACTGACTTTAAACACCCTGTCTGTGAGTTGTATCTACCTCCCCGGCCAGGCTGCCAATTCATTGAAGGGTTCACCCGTGTACTCATTGATCCATTTAGCAATTTTTTCATCGAACCAATATTTATCAGCACCTGCTATGTTGTCCACACATTTCTATGTAATCTCATGTGATGTTTTCATATATTGAATCAGCCTCATTTTACAGATAACTAAGAATGGGTCTGAGATGTTCATTCATTTCTCCAAGGACACTGAGCTTAAGCGGCAGGACTGAGACTCAAACTCGGATCTACTTGACTCCAAGTCTGAAACTTGGTCAGGTTTATCCTCTAAACTTCTGAGAAGTTAAGAGTCTGAGGGCCAAGAATGGAAGTTAGTTTTTAAGATAAGACCAGGCTAAGGGTACTAGTGCTCTGGATTATGATCGGGTTAGAGATTCCAGGCAGTAGCTCAGGGCAGTCTGGACCATCCTTAACCCATGAGAGGAACACTAGGAGGTGACCAGTCGGGCCCAGGCTGTTTATCTGGGGGGAATCCTAAAATAGAGAGAGGAAGCTGATCAGGGGCCACAAGGAAACTTGTTAGGGCAGGGGATGGCACATTTGGAATAAACCTGGTTGCAGAAGAGAAATCATCCTGGGCTCACCTGCCATCCGCACACAGCGGGGCCACCCAGTTGAGGGCAGAGGCTGGACTGGGTGCCGAGTCTCAGCCCCGGGCACCATCTTGTACGAGAAGCCTCTCCCATTGAGCTGTGCCACAGGGGGTCTGGTGACTTCCTGGAGGCCTCCGAGGGCACAGAAACCGAGGGAAGAGTGCAGGCACGCAGCACGCAGGAAGCAGAGTGTGAAAGTGTAATAACCATGTGCTCATTTGAGTGAGTGTCTACATACCTAAGGGTGTTTATATGTGTCCCTATGTCTATATCGCCACTCTCATTAAAAAAGTTTTATTTTTTATTTATTTATTTTTTGGAGGGGAAGTAATTATGTTTGTTTGTTTGTTTGTTTAAATGGAGGTACTGGGAATTGAACCCAGGACCTCATGCATGTTACATGAGCACTCTACCACTGAACCATACCCTGCCCCCTCCACTCCCATTTGAAGCGGGGTGAGCCAATATTGGATCAAAGACCCCTTCTCAAGTTGTTGGTTAAGCTTATAGCACCAACTGGGGCTTCCTTATATAATTTTCAAAAAATAAGATGTGTGGCCGCTGTCCTCTGAACAATCACACTCAAATCTTCTATAGCCCTGGTAGTTCGTCTGGCTATGTGTTCAGCCTGTAACTTTAGCCCAGTAGTTTAGCCTTTGTGGGTAACGAAGCAGAGGTTACATAGCCTACAACAGCCCAGGTGGGCCTCCCTTACCTCCCGCATCCTTAGCACAGGAAGAGGGCGGCAGACCTCTGGGAAGGACAAGACTTCACAAAAGAGCACGGGTACAACCCAGGACTCCTCCCACTCCCGCGTCCATCCTTGTTCCCCTCTCTCACCCTATGCCTGTACCCGACAAGGGATAATCGGAGCAGGCAGGGTATCCCATCTTCCTTACCTTCCTTCCGTCTGTCGTCTCTAGGTCTTTCCACTTTCACTGTCTCCCATAACCTGGGGCTTCTTGAAAAGGATCAAAGAGAAGAGGAGAGCCATCCCAAAGCCCAGGACCCTCTCCCTGCCTGCCTGTGATCCCTCTCCCCTCCCTCTATACCTGAGGCTGTCCTGGGAGCACCAGGAGCAGCAGCAGCAGAGTGGTCAGGAGTTCGGGGACAGGCTGCATCTTGTATCAGCTGCAGACGTGGAGTAAGACCTTTGAGCTCCCCTAGGCTTTTATCACTGGCCCAAGTGAACAATCTCAGCAGAAGGGGCGCAGATTTTGACATCAGAAAGGACTGAGAGTGGGAGAGGGTGTGGAGAGTGCATGGGGGGAGGGTATGGAAGAAAAGGGTTGCAAAAGACAGGTGCCTCCAAAGATAGGGGGAGAGTGAGCTTCTCACTACAGACGTGTCTTTCTCACCCATCCCCAAGCTGAGATCTGTCCAGCCCTGCTGGGCCCTCCTGCCCAAACAGATTAAGGCAAACCTGAGACATCCTGTGGGGGCCTTGGGATGGGTCCCTTTCAGGAAGGATTATGGTCTCAACTTTGAGGGAGGGACTACTCTAGGAGGAAATGCTCAGTCTTGAGGACAGAGCCATCTACTTAACCGTGCACCCTTGAATGAGGGTCAAACTGTGTATCGGGGGTGGGGTGGGGTCACTCTAGCAGCATGTACAGGCCTGCTCTGTTATATGCCCTCTTTACCCCTAGAAACTTGTCTCCGCCACTATTCTAGGCACCTCCATCCCACCCCACCATTCAAATGTATCCCTTAATTGGAGCTCCTGATGCCAGCAGATTTCACTGCCTGTCCTCCAAGAAAGCCCCTCCCAGGACTTTCTAATCAGCCACAGGAGCCTGTCAAGCCTTTGGACTTCCAGGCTCTTGCCTGGGGTACACCTCGAGAGGACCAGGAGTTTGGTTCCTGAGGTCCAGACCAGGAGCCACAGCCGTGTTCCCAGTGCCGGCCACCCTCGATTACTCTGTGTTCTTCTGCTCTATCTCTTCTCTGAGTACTTGTCAGGCAGTGACAAGTCTCACACCCACCCAAATGCCTAGAAGGATGTTAGATTTCCTATGAAGAGTGTGTTGCCTCCATGTTTCCACTGAGGAGTTTGGGCTCTGGAGATCTGCTGTCTAAACCCTTTATCATTTCCCTACTTCTCACTGCACCCTCAACTTCAGGTACTGTGAGCACTTAGCAAAAGGGCCCTCTGCTGACTCATCCCATCCTTTAGAATCCTTTATCCAGCACATAATACCTCTACTTCCCCTTCTAAGGAAAGGATCTCAGGGATCAAGTGAAAGTATAACTCCAGGAGGATGTGCCCAGGGCTCTGCTGGGAAAGCCTCTGCGAAAGAGCATCCCTTTGTATCTTGCTGTGCAGATTTTCACCCTCTGACTCCCTGCCCAAGGCCAGGAGCCCATTCTCCATTAACTCCCCTGGTCTGGCCTTGCTGTAACCATGGGGTCCAGAGGAATCACAGAGGTTGGGGAGGTAGGAGAAGAAGGAGTTGAAAAACCTAAGCTTTGTGGAGTGCGAATCCTATCCAGAATCAGTGCCAGTAGCCAGCAAGATTACAGAGCTTACATCAAAATGTAAACCTAAAGGCATGCTGTGGAAAATGACAGCTAAATGAATAATGGGTTTTGTGCTAGAGTAAGAATGAGAAATTGTATAAAAATCAATGTGTTAAATTCAAGGTAATTCTCTTTATTGTGTGATAGCATGGAAGTTGATCAAAAAAGTTTCTGCCTGATGAAGAATGATAGTTATTGTAAAGAAGAGTTCTACTGAGATGTTTGAACTGTGGAACAAAATTTAGTGTTTTTGCAAAATAAGAAACCTTTTTGGTCTCACTTTTTTCTTGAAGTTTTTTTTGGAGGTGGCAGGTAATTCAGTTTATTTATTTATTTTTAGAGGAGGTACTGGGGGGGGGGTCCCCACTTCTTAAGGATGTAAATTGGGCAGGCTTTCTTATTTGATGACCTTTGGTAGTCTTAATATTCTGAATACTTTTATGCAACATATTTTCCAATAGTGGATAAATTTTACAGGCAAATACAGAAGTTAGAACTTTGGAAGATCAGAGTTTCTATGGAATGTTAATAGAACTTTAGGGAGGGAGGGATGGAGGGGAGAAGGGTAGGAGAACAGACAGAGCTTGAAGCCTGACAGCTTGTGCTGGGGTCACCTTCCTGTATTTTGCCAACTAAGGCTAGTGAGCGGCTCTAGTGGAAAAAACAGGAGAACGCTCAACATGTGAGCAAAGTGCCTTCAGGAGGCAGCACAGGGTCGTCCACGCCCTTCCCTCCCAGGGCCAAGGTCTCCCAAGATTTAGATAATAATCACCCAGGTCAGGAGTCAAGTCAGTTTCCAGGGCTGTTTTCTGTTTTATTCCTGTTGTGGCATTTCCCCAGCCCCTCCTGTTTTCATCCCTTCAGCAAACGTGGAGCTCCTGCTCCGTGTCACACACAGCAGGAGAGGCCCCATTCAGAGCCACCTTTCAGCAGTCCGGTTCTAGTTGTGCAGAGTGATGAAGACGAGGTCCTGATCCCGGGCTGTGTCCTAGGCCTCCCTGTCCGCCACCGTCCAGGCCCAATGTGTGTGATGCATCTACGGAGATCAATACTGAGTTAGAAAGAGGGAGGAATCGTGTCAGCACGGCAGACCCAGGTAGAGAGTGGTCAGTTCAATGTGCGCTTTGCCCCCATGACCGGAATAGGGCTGGAGTCGGCCTAGAGCCACCTAGTGGCAGACGATGGAGGTGCCTTGGTTAGAGCTCTGCCCAGATGGGTCCCTGAGGGGACGTGTTGAAGAAAATCGGGGCTCACTCATTCCTGTGGGAGGCCCTCTCAGGGCCCACATCCCTCAGGGTTCCCGCCCAGCAGAGCTGAAGCCAGCGTCTGAGCCTCTCAGCAATCTGTTGGGTCCGCACTCCATAGACCACGGGATTGAGAGCTGGGGGCACCACCACGTAGAGGTTGGCCAGCAGGATGTGGATATGGCTGGGCACCATGTGGTGGCTGAAACGGTGAGACAAAAAGGAGAAGAGGGCAGGTGTGCAGAAGAGAGTGATGACGCTGGCATGGGCCCCACAGGTGCCCATGGCCTTGCGGCGGGCACCACAGGATGGCAGGCGACACAGCCCGGAGAATGAGGGCATAGGAAGCACCTATGAGCCCTAGGTCCAGGGCTGGAGAGAGCAGTGTGGTGGCCAGTCCATACCAGACGCTGGGGCTCATGTTGCCACATGCCAACCGAGCCACGCCCATGTGCTCACAGTAGGTGTGGGGCAGGGCCCGATGCCCACAGTAAGGCAGTCTCCAGAGCAAGGCCACAGTGGGGGCCATGACACGGGCACCATGGGTCACCGCAGCTGCAGCCACAATGCCTGCCACGCACTGGGTCAGTAACGCACCGTAGCACAGAGGCTGGCAGATGGCCACGTAGCGATCCACGGCCATGGCCAGCAGCACCGAAGACTCGGCAATGAAGGCCACGTGGGCAACAAAGAGCCGGGCTAGGCAGGCCCTGAAGGAGATCTCTCCCGACAGGCCCCAGAGCACAGCCAGGGCTTTGGGCACTGTGGTTGTGGCCAGAACCCAGTCAGCGGTGGCCAGAAGCCCCAACAATTGGTACATGGGGGCCTGAAGTGCCTTGTCAGCTGCTACCAGCCCCAGGAGAAGGGCATTCCCTGCCAGAGCTGCCACGTACAGCAGACACATGGGCACAGAAAGCCAGGCATGCAAGGCCTCCATTCCCGGTACCCTGAGCAGGACAAAAGGCCCAGGCCCAGGGATGAGCACAGTCTGGTTGAAAGCAGGCAGTGCAGGGCCTGGTCCCATCTCCTGGCTCCACCTAGCTCTGTCCCTGCAGGGAATAAGAGGGGCCTGAGAGAGGCAAGCACCAGTTCTACAGAGATCTGAGATAGGTGGGCGTGAGGATCGGGGCCGGGGTTGCCTCAGCCTTTGCTGGGAGCATCTTTGTGTCAGGCACTATTCTAGGGGCTTGACATACACCGACCTACAAATTCCCTAATTCTCTGTGAGTCTGTTGATGCTCCCTCCCAAAGGATAGATCAAGGAATTGGTTTCTAAGAGGCTAACAGACTTACTCCAAGTCATACATCTGGTACACAGAAGAACTAAGATTAGAATCCACTCATCTGACTAAAGCCCATGCTTTTCTGACAATCTTCTGGAGTTTCAAAGTCTTTTCTTCAGCCCAGGGGCATGGGGACATGGGGGTGTGCTTTCCCAGGGGAAGTCATTCCTGTTGTCTAACCCTAATCTAACCTCAGTTAACTGAGGTTACAGGAGTTAGGCATCTGTGTTCCCTTCAGCCTAGGGGAGATGTAAGTGGGAAGGAAGAAGATATAAAACTGCCGTTTCTACTCCATGCACTGACAAGTGTTCAGACAAAACTCCTCTTCCAAGATCCTTTTCCAGAAGATACTTTATTAGCTCAGACACTGTCCCAAACATCATGTCCAGTGCTTTTACCCAGCTGCTCATGGCCTTTGGCGTCCCTCCCTCTGGCTCTGTTCCACTATACCTCTATATACTTGAATCATGGGACTTAATGTCTTCTTTGACCAGTGCAGACATCCATCCCCTGACTCAGCTTTGTGGCTCTTTTTCCTTCTGTCCTTTGTCCACAAGGACACCCCCTGGGTTCTATGGAAATTCAGTCTGGGGAAGTTCTGATCCCACTGAGGACACAGCAGAGCATCCAGGTTGGGTTTCAGTGGGAGGGCCTGGGGTCAGAGGCTGCAGTGCAACTGGTGGTCAGGTTAAAACGCTGGAGGTGGGAGGGCTTTACCTACCTGGGTTTAAGTGGGTAAAGGACAGCCTGGAAGAAGGATATAAGCCTGGGCTTGGCATGTTCCACCTGAGGACAAGAGTTACGTCCTTGAACTTCATGAGATATAGCACCTAGTATCTTTTCTTTTCTTTTCTTTTTTGGTGGGGGAGGTTTATTTATTTATTTATTTAATGGATGTCCTGGGGTTTGAACCCAAGACCTTGTGCATGCTAAGCACACACTCTACCAGCGAGCTATACCCTCCTCTCCCAGCACCTGGTATCTTAACCTGGTCCAGCAGACTGAGGAGCCGGGGGTAGGTGAGCAGAAAACAAGGTTTCTGGCCCTGGATGAAGCTCTCAGGGTCCTCACACTTGCTGTCTGCTCCAGTCTTCTTTGTGGCACTGCCTCTTGGACGGTCTCGGGGACCCTCACACTTTGGCTCTTGCAGGGTAGAGGCAGGTAATGAACCAGCGAGGATTTCCCACGTGGAAGGCTTGATGGTTTCAAACCCAGAGCTTCCTTCTGAAGGGTGAGGCTTTGCCAAGTCACGGGGCCTCCTTCTGCCTCTCACAATGGGGGCCCTGCGGGGTCCTTTAGATCCTGGGAAACTTGTGCCAGGACCCGGAGGGCAGGCCCAGACTTGACAGGAGGCAGAGCATGCCAGCTCCCTCAGGGCCTGGGACTGTCTCTCCCCAAACCACAGGGCAGGCACAACCCATAGCCAGGGGCCTCATCAGAAAGGCCTGCACTCAGGGTGTGGGGGCCCTACTAGCTTACTTCCTTTTGGCAAAATTCCGAAGACAACGCCACCATCTCTCTCGTGTCTACAGCCCACACTGCTGCGTCTTCTGTTTCCTCCCACAGGCCAAGTGAAGGGAAAGAGGGGGGAGCTGGGGACCTTCCTCCCACCCTCCAGCCTCAGCCTCTGCCCTGTGTCCAGGTTCTGTGCCCAGCTGCACCCTTCTCATCTTCCACCTGCCTGCTCTGCCTGCCAAGTCCCTCTCCTCATCACCAAGACATGACAAGGTGTTCCCTCCAGAAAAGAGCAGAACATCAAAGAACACATTAAGTGTTGCTGGAGGCATTCAGAGAAAAAGAAGGCATAGTGACAAGAATTCAAGAAATGAACTCAGATTCTTCAGCTCTACTTGAGCCTGGGTTTCCACACCCACCCTGAGGGTCTCCTTATTCTGACTCCATCCACACATGCGTGTCCAGCCTCACACAGCTCAGCTTCCCCTGTGAGTCAGAAATTCAGCAAGGGACACATTGAGGGAGAAGTGACGTAGTATCTACTACTCCCTGCTCTCCCTGAGCTCCCAGGGGCAGGACTGTCTCTGAGCTGTGCCTCGGAGTCCTGGAACATCTCCTGGGTGGTGATGCACTGCAAAGGTACCGTGTGATCTCGTGCCCCTTGCTCAGATCAGGAAACTGATGTACAGGAAAGAAAGAGTCAGAGAGACCTGGATCCCAGTCCAGGACTGTTTTGACCCCTGGATTTCTTGCCTTGCTCCTCACTTGACAGCAATATTCTTGTTGGTAGAGAAAGCTTTCTTTGCCACGCACACAGTTTCTGTGGCTCTATGTGACCCTGGCTTCCACCTCCACTCTAAGGGAATCCCCATTCTGACGCCATCCACACCCACGCTCCTTTTCACTGGCATGAGTCACTGGGGGCACTAGGGGACGAGACTGCATGAACGAGCTGCAGACAGACTTGTCTCCCACCGCCCGCTCCCTCCTCCTCGCAGGCACCCAGGCCAGCGCATCCCCTCCCTCTTCTTTTCCGTTGATCCTTCTCAGGGTGCCTCTGGCTCCTCAGAGCCCTTCTCCTTAGGGTGGCTCACATCCTGTGCCCTGCCTACCGGGCTTGGGGGACAGGTTTTCCCTCCAGGGGAGAGTAGAACATGAAAGAACATGCTGAACACGGCTGGGAGATTTAACAGAAAAAGAAGGCACAGTGAAGAGTTTAAGAAGTGAACTTGGGCAACATGTGTGTAGCCTCAGGTTTATTGCATGATTTGGGGTGAATCGATTAATCACTTTGAATCTTGGTTTAAACGGGATGTGTGATTCCCCAGCCTGATTTTGGGAGTGGTAACGGCGAGAAGGAGACGTGGCGCAGCATCACCGTTTTCTTATTTTTATTTATCCCCACTTGAGCACAGTGCTCAAAGTCTAGGGTGGGCTCTGTGGCCAGGTTGCCTAGTTTCAAATCCTCATACTGCCACACGTAAGCTGTGTGGCTTTGGACAAGATACTCAACTTCTCTATGCTTCAATTTCCTTATCTTTAAATCAGGGATAAAAATAAATGCACCTACTTTACAGGAATAGTGCAAGGATAAAAAAAAGGACCTATGTAAAGCAATTGCATAGGGTACAACAGTGCCTGAAGCACAGTAACTGCCCAGCGCACTTGAAATAATACTGTTGTTATTATCCTTGGCCCTCTTAGCTCTGTGGGAAGCCATTCTTTTCGTGGTCTTTTCTACTGCATTGGTTGTTTTACAAGCTGATAAAAAGTCCTTTATTAAATCTTAAAAAGAATAAGATGAGTTGGGGACTGAACTCAGGTTATTTGAAAGCATGGTCTTGAGTTCAAAAAAAAAAAAAAAAAGGCTAAAAGGAGGCTGAAAGATTCAGATTGGATCTGATGAGACTAAAGAAAGAACTTCCTTTGCCAATAGGCTCAAGAAAAGGAAGTTGAGTACCAGACTGTTTCTACGTAAAATGGGGAATTTGGTGGCATTGTCTTTTTTTTTTCCCTTCATTTTTCAGTTTTATTAGGTAGAACTGTTACAATTTGACAGCACATATACAATATATTGCATGTAAATACATAAATACAATATACTGCACATTTAAAAAAAATTTACATATATTTGCTGTTCATTGTTTCTAAGAACAGTTTAGAGCTTTAGCTTTTTAAACTTACAGAGTTATCAAAGGAATAAAGCCAACCACAAAATAAGAATCAACAGAATGCAGTAATCCAACCATAAAGGACACTCAAATGTGCTTACATGTGTTCAAGAACAAATGAACTACTTATTATTTATAACTAAGATGATTGATTTCTTGAATGTGTGTAAGCACATTTGGCGGCATTGTCTTCTAATCATATTCTCAGTCCCCAGAGTCCACCTTTTCACACGATTCTGGCTCAGGAATGGTGAGAGAGAGCAAGGGAGTGGTGGTGCCTTACTCCTAGTTCTCAAACTTAACAGCCACACTGGTCCTCCTCTGCATGGGACTTGCCTTTGCATCCCAGAGTAGTTCTCCGAAAAAAAATCTTTAACAACTCATTTCCATCAGGACAGAGAGGCTTCCTGGAGCATCTCTTTAAGGATTGGCACTTTTAATGGGACTTTCAGTGTTTGGCTCAGTCTGGAATAAATCCAGGTAGAGGATAAGAAGGAGGCGTTTTCAGGAGCCCCCAGATCCTGGTTAGGATGGGACTGATCTCCCCTGATGAATTCCTGCTGCTGATGGGACAGGACCCTCTCACCTCTGCTGAAGAGGAAGGATTAAAGACGAGGAATGGGCATCCAGCCCCTATCTGCTTCAGTCCCTGCTGCTCCAGCTTGTCCATTCAGCTGTCAGTGCACCCAGGATCCAGGAGACTCCAAAGATGCTCTTGTGGAGAGCCTGGGAGGGAGCAGGTGGGGATACGAAGGATTTATGGCTCTCTCCTCTGAACCCCTCAGGAGGGCATGGGCCCTGAGCCCCTGGCGGGATCGAGAACTTGCTAGTCGCAGCTTGGAATAGTTAATGAGAAATTAACAGAGATCTGTGGTCATCTCTGCTGACTTTCCTGGACACATTCAGGACCTGGTAAAAGGTAGAGACTGAGCAGAGAGGAGACAGGACCCCAAAGAACCATTGGATGGGGCACAGCAAACTCAGATGCAGATGCACTACACTCTACGCAAGTGACAAACCCAGTTGTCATCTAAACAGGGACAGTCATATCATTTAGCGTTGTTTTTGCCTTAGTCCCTATAAAGAGACAAAGCAGCTCCGTGGAAAGAGTCTGGGCTCTTGAATCGAGCAGACTTGGTTTTGAATAAGGCTCCACTGCTGTGAAGCCTTCAACAAGTCTCTGAACTCTTCTGACCTTAGTTTTCTCCTTCGTACAGTGATGATTGGTGTATCTTCCCCAAAAGGTGGGTGTGAAGAATTGAGTAACGTGTGTAAATCACCTAGCAGAGTGCTTTGAGCTCAGGACAATGAGCACAGCATCACTCAAGCCCGTGTGACTTGGAAAGAGTCGGCCTGAGAACAAATTCTGGCTTTCTGAGATAATTGCTGGACCCATATAGGGTAGCTCTTGGACCCTAATAATAGGCATTATTAGCTTCATAACATTTTCTCTCCTCCAAAAATGCATTCCCTTCCATTTAGAGGTAACTAAGAGAATGTAGTAATGACAGATACTTCACAATATGTCACCCACAGTTTATATTTGTTTTTAGTCCCTAGTTTGAATAAAATTATTTTGTGTTTACACCACAACAGAACAAATTCACAACTTACCAAAGACAAAAAAAATCCATATACTATTGTAATTGTGTTTTTTGATGTTCTGGAATCGTCCAACAACCCCCTTCTGTGCTGGACCATTTCCTTGTGGAGTGTGTGTGTATACATTCTAGCCTAGAGGGTCTGGAAGGAGCTATTGAGATGCGGCCCAGAGACCATAAACAACAAGCTCACTGTGCACATGAGACGATTTACTCCTAGGGGTTCTGGGGGAGGAATCCTTCCTTCACTACTTCTTGTGAGCTCACCTGCCCATCTTCCAACACAACATCATCTGACAGATTTAGAAGCTAGTTAATGACATGGAAGTCCGACTCACAAGACAAATAAAGCCGGCAATTTTTTTAAATTGCAGCTTGAATGTGCAAGTGTTGCTGGGACAATAATTATCTGATGTATGACTTGAACGTGAAAGTGCTGTGAAGGAAATTTTTTTTAACATTCTTGTTGACAAACCCAACTAAATCTGGACCGTATACGAAACTATGAAAGATACAATATGAACAGCTGTAGTTTAGGGTTTAGGTTTGGTGTAAAAGTGTATTCTGATGGAACAGTGGTAGGTTAGTTAGTCGGTGATCATTCTGCAGTAGCTAGCATGATAAGGAGCTTACATCACAAGGTAAACCTAAAGGCTTGCTGTGGAAAATAAAAGCTCAAGTGAATAATGGATTTTGTGCTAGAGTAAGAATGGGGAATTGTATAAAACTCAAAGTGTTACATTCAAGATGGCTCTCTTCATTGTGTGATAGCATGGAAGTTGGCCAAAAACAAGAGTTTCTGCCTGATGAGGAATGATGGTTATTGTGGCTAAAAGTTCTATGGGGATGTTTGAACCATGGAATGAACTTTCAGTATTTCTGCAAAATAAGAAACCTTCTTGGCTCCACTTCTTAAGAATGTAAATTGGACAGACAGATTTTCTTATTTGATGATCTTTGTTAGTCTAATATTCTTAATACTTTGATGCAACAGTATTTTTCAATATTGGATAAGTTTTAGAGGCAAATACAGAAGCTAGAAATTTGGAAGATCAGTCTTTCTGCAGAATGTTATGACACATTCCATAAAATAACGATAATTTTCAGTAAATAAATTGAGCTGCATGTAGCCCATCTACAAAAGTTATCACCGAACACCTTATAAATTTAATAGAATGTTCAAATTTTATTTTTCAACAAAACAAAATCCACACATAGGATTCAGAATTTCTTTTATTGAAAGGTCATATGAATTTAACTATAAAGCATAAAATAAATTGTTGAAACTGGCTACTAGTGAGCTCTGAAGATAAAATAATGAAAATACAGCATCGCTTGCATAATTTTGAATAAAATATAAAATGTTCTTATAATGATTAAATTTCTTTACAATCACTTGTTCCATTTTATTCAGTAGACCTTTGTCAGATAGATTTCCTTACTCTTCACATTAGAAAAAAAATAAACAAAACACCAAATTTGGTTTAGACGTGAATTATCGCCTACAAGCAACACTGTCATCAATCCAACCTATGTTAGACAAATTAACAAGAACAATGTGCGCTCATTTGATACCTTAAAATGTGAAGTATTGATACACATGGTGTTGCTTCAAAAGGTATTTAAGGCTTTCACTTTTCACTATAACTTTTGTTTAATTTTAATCGCAGAATGACAAACTCTCATGATGCAATGCATGTTCTCTACATTAACCACCTGTACGCATACTCTCAAAAAAAGTGTGTATGATTTCTGTAAGTCCTTTATTTTTCACCTGTGTTTATTTTGGTTATAGTTACTGTAATATGTTTTATGTCTTTTGCATATAATAATAGAAGCAAGACTTGTGTATTCGACATTTATTTTTTAGTTTTATTTTTTCTACTAATTTATTTTTTGTACTTTACAGAAGTATTAATCTACAGTTTTTAGACATTAAAATTGTTAAAATTGTTATGTTCCTCATCAATAGTTCGAGAAGACCTGATCTAGAGACCGTTCTTTACACACGTCCACATATATGTAATCTACATTTGTGATTCGGTGATTTCCTTCTGCTGCTGAATGAGCTGGTATTACTGTTCTGTGGATTCCAACTCACTCTAGGGTGTGTCCTCCCAAGTTCAGACTTAGAAATAAAACAGTAAAAGTCAATCTGAATATATAGTCATATCATATTCTCGAATCCAATACTACCAGAAATAAAGTTCATACTTCTATATCCACTGTCTGACTCTTCTACTTATCTCACAATTAGGTTGCAAAAGGAAGTAGAGAATGTGTGAGTAATTATTAACTTTCAAATGTAAATCATAGCATCAAGCTACAGGACTGTTTACAAACCTCATCCACTGATATTCCATTCAGTTGCCTGCATCCACTGCAGGCTGGCTAATGAGCACCCATATTTGTCACTGCCCAACACCTGCAGCCCCTAAGCAACGTATCATCACCATGGATGGCTCCTCCATTAACCTAAGCTTTCAGATTTTTGAAATGCATGGTTTCCCACCTAGGCTTAAGCGATACCCTCCCTCCGGCAGGTCCCATTCCCCTTGTTCTTGAGGCTCAACTTCGTGTTCTTCAAGACAATCTCTGAAATGAACACTTCCAGGAAGCTTTCTTGGACTCCAAGGAATGGTTGGGCATCCTTCCTTTGTGCTTCCCTAACATCCTACCTCAATCATTGCAATACATAAAACTGCCTGAGTAAATTACCTACTTCTGTAATTTACCCTTTTGCTAAGCTACAAGCTTCTTGGTCGTAAGCAGCAGGTGTACTGGCTCTGTCTCTACTCCCAGTTTGTATGCATTTTCTTTCAAATAACAGGTACTTCGTGGGTGCTATTGGACTGAAATTATGACATAAATCTTTTGTAAATTTATTTAGTAATATTAAGTTCAAAATAGCGGATACAAGGCGTGAAACCTCCAACTGCCCCCTTTCTTCCAAGGCAGATGCTGTAAATCTATTCTACAACTCATCTTTGGTAAGCCCTACATTATTCTTCTGAATACAGTAACTACATGAAATTGCCATTGGCATATGACAGAGCATATAAACAATACCGGGTCTAGGCACATGGTCTGGCTAAGATTGCAGAAAGTGGAATGGTGGAGTGAGTAGGGCTAAAAATCTAAGAGGCAACAAAAATGGAATCACAAAGACCTAAAGAATGGTATATATGGGACATCTTGAAAAGAGGGTGTTTCGGACACATTTATGGAGCCCTACTATTTGTAGAATAAAGTTCTAAGTTCTGAGTTTAGGAAGATAATAAGTCAATTCCCCTGTTGAGAATGTCTTAGTATCTAATATCTAACATGAGAGATGGGAATTTGCAGAAAGGAACAGATGTAGGGCAAGACCATTTATGTGTGAGCAAGTTAACTGCTGATTTTTGTATAATAATCCTCTTTAATCCAAACCAGAATGTGTGATTTAATTCATGATTTGACAATGGAACAGAATATTTGCAACCAGTCTCGCCAGAAGGAGGCATCGGCAGCTAGGGCAGTAAATTTACACTTGAGGGAAGAGCAAAACCGGGCTTAACTTGTTTTCTCCTCCCATAAACAGAAAAAGTGTGGGAGGATTTTAAACGACAATGATGATCTCTACTTTGAACATGATGAGTCTGAGATTAGAATATCAGTGAAAATTGGTGAAAATCCTAACATAACAGCTAATATTAGAACAGTGTTTTACAGCCTGTGATGCACATTCATCTCCATTTTGCTTTTAAAACTAGTACTGAAATTTATCAAGAATATCGCATATTAAAAACTAAGATATAGAATTACCTACCAGCAGAGTCACCATTAAGCCACAGTAATAAAGGAACTCTGCCGAGAAGGGTAGAAAAATAATAACAGATAACTGGCCCAAAGACAGAGGATGGGAGAAGAAAATGGAGACCGTGCAGGAGACAGTCCCTTCCTTTGTTGGTTTTTCTAGGTCATTAAGCCTCCATGGGAGCCATTCGTGCGTGTCAGTGAATAACCATGGGTTTGAGTTCCTAACAGGATGAAACGAGTATGTACTTTTAAATGATCTCAGCTCAGACTCTATTTATTTATTATTCTTTCAGCAAACTTTTAAAATATCAGCTCTTGGCCAATCCATGTACTCAGCAAAATGGAAATGACAAGAAGAGTTTAAAAGATAACCTCTTCTGATACAGCATTTTTGGCAAGCTGACACAGAAAGCTGAGTCCTCATTTAGTCAGTGGTTTGACTGATGACTAGTGGGGTTCACAAGGACGATAAAGACAGGCTCTGACAGCCCCGGATCCTCTGGAGTCTGTTTTCAGAGAAGAGAGGCTGTGTTCAGTGGGAATATCACCGAATTGGAGGGCAGCAGATTCTACTCTAGCTCCACATTTGTAACTCTTGGCTATGTGCTTTGGAAAACTCAGTTTCACTTTATTTCCTCTTCCAAGAATGAGGTCTGGATGATTCCTGACCCCCGGGGTCTGGCCCTGCCCCTCCTCATCCCTCACTCCTATCCCACCTCCCTCTGCTCCAGCCACACTGCCTTTGTACTTACTGTCCTCCTGCCGTTGTCTTCCTCATCCATCACTTTGTTAGGCTTCATTTTTCTATTGACTGTATTACTATTTGAAAGTAACAAACATTTGTTTTCTTGCTTCTTCTTTGTCACACTCCCTGGAATATAAGCTCCGTAGAAGCAGGGCAGAGTCTCTCCCTGTTATTGATCTTCATATCCTGAATGCTTAGAACAAAATTTGGAATATAGTATATACTCAATAAACAATTTCCAGATGAATAGATAATTTTCAAAAAAAAATTGGAAGAACTCTTGATATCTCTTTGATTACAACATATTTTCTCCACGCTAATGCTTATGGAATTTGAATGCATCTTACGTTGAATGTATTGCTTTACTGTAGTTTTCTCCTTCCCATCACACTCCTCACTGCAGAAATGTATTTTGTAATTGATTTTCTCTTTTAATCAAGGAAATGCACTCTGTAGATAAGAACTCCACAAGTCCTCTGGCCATTTTTTTTTTCTTTAGTGTCCAAACAAACTGGCTTGAGGTCTCATCTATGTATTGTGGGCAGTCCAGCCCTCTTCTCAATCTCCAACTACTTTGGGTCATGCTCTCCTGGGCACCGTCTCTGAAGCTCACTTTCTCAATATGTCTTGGAGCCTGGAAGCTACTCTCTCCTCCCAGCATAGGTGCCAACAATTCTGGCATTCTTAACTATATTCTCCCGCTCCCATTATAGCACTGCTGATAGAACTTACTGCTTATAACAGACTTGTACTGAAAGGTTTTTGGGGGTGGGGTGGGGGGTGACATTTAAAGGGAACTACAGGTCTCAAAAAACTTACAAAACTGTGCCTTGATTTCTAACTAGAGGAACAGTTCTCAGAACTTTCTGAGATGCTCTTCCTGGCTTATCATCCTCAAATTTGGCTCAAATGAAATTTTCCATTTCTTTCTTTAAAAATAGAAAAAATTAAAGGGAACTACAGAAACATAACATGGACAATAATTAGAACTGATATTATCATAAACGCCCTAAATCCATCAACTAATCCCCTAAATGAAAACTTTCTTCTTAATAGTTTCAGTTTTAGTCTCTCTTCTTCAGTGTCTCTGTCCCATTTAACACATTTTCCTTTTTCCGTAAGTGCGAATCTCAATTTCCACATTCTTACTGCTTTTTCTATATGGAGTAATTTAGCTCTTTGTCTTCCCCTCCTTCTTTCTGAGCGTATCCTGTGCAACTTCATGTTCCACAAGCAAGCAGGTAGTCCAGGATTTTTTTATACATACAACTATTTCTTTCATATAGATTGTGTCACCTTCTTGGTACACAAAATCACTTGTAGACAGTTCTTACTTTAAATACCATTTGCTTTTTTTTTTAAATTCTGGATACATTAATAGATATTATAAACTTATCTTAGCTTTTCCATTGGGCAGTGGAACATCATTCTCTACCTTTGGTAGAAAACAGTATGATGACCTTATCTCTGATCTGCTTGGTCTTTACTCCATAAACAATGGGGTTGAGTGTGGGTGGGATGACAATGTAAAGGTTGGCAAACATGATGTGGAAGGTGAGGGAGACATTGTGTCCAAAGCGATGGGCAAGAATGGAGAAGAAGGCAGGTGTATAAAACATGAGGATGACACAGACATGGGACCCACAGGTGCCCAGGGCCTTCTGGTGGGCTTCTTGGGAGGGGAGGCGAAAGACAGCACAGAGGACGAGCATATAAGAAACAGCAATGAGGATCACATCTGAGATGACCGTCATGATGGGAACACAAAAGCCATACCAGATGTTGATGGAGATATCAGCACAGGCCAGCCGGGCAACTCCGATAAGTTCACAGTACGTGTGGGGTATGATGCGTGTTCTGCAGAAAGGCAAGCGTGTGAGCAAGAATACATCTGGCAGGATGATGCAGAGGCTTCGAAAAGAGATGCCCACAGCAATCTTGATGATGGTCTTGGGGGTCAAGATAGTGGTGTATCTCAAGGGAGAACAGATGGCCACATAGCGGTCAAATGCCATGGCCATCAGGATCGCTGAGTCCAGGACAAAGCTATAGTGGAGGAAGAACATTTGTGTAAGACACCCTGACAATGTGATTTCTCGAGCCCCAAGCCAAAAGATACTAAGTGTTTAAGGAACTCCTGCTGTGATGAGGTCAGTCATGGCCAGTATGGAAAGAAAGAAGAACATGGGTTCGTGAAGGCTATGCTCCACCATGATGAGGTAGAGAAGGATGCAGTTTCCCATAACAGCCACAATATAGATGATACAGAAGGGAATCCCAATCCACACATGGGCTTGCTCCAGGCCTGGGATCCCCACCAGAATGAAGGGTCCTGGGTTGTAACTGCTTAGGTTGAAAATGACCATGGCAGACAAGGTGACACACGTCCCAGCTCCTGAGGACAGTGGGTGATAAAGGACAGTCAGAGTCACTCTCACTTCCAACCACTCATCATTACTGACTCCTAAAGGTAAGGTGATCAGCTAATTTATCATTCAAAGTAGGGCACCTTTGAAGTGATAAAAGGTTGGTGTTAGAACAATGGTGGGTAACACGCATAAACCAGATTGTCTCAGATGTATTGGGATGTATGGTCATTCTATCGAGAACATCTTCTTTCTTTTGGCCACCTCTGTTGATTTACACAACTTTTCCAGGCAGCTTCCCATATTGGCTATAATCACTTTTTTCATTATACTGTATACGCTTGATACAAGCTAACAAATGACAGGGTGTACTTTCCCATAGGTTGGTGGATTATAGTTTATATGATGTTACATACATTATTAGTTAAGATCTGTCACTGTGGATTATCAATCTCTGCCCCAAGACAATTACTCATTCTTTTCAAGGCCACCTGATAACTGTGGCTTTTAGATATGTGAAGTCAATACCACTTTACTGTCATCCAAAAATTCAGTTCAGCAAACACTACCTAAGTTCCTACACTATGCTGAAAAACAGGTGTAACTTAAATTTAAATTTTAAAGTACTTTACAGTTGAGCTTCATGAGCCCTTGCTCCTACAAAAACACTGTTTTCTGCCACCCTAACACTATACAGCTGCATAATATCTTAATATTTTGAATTTAATAACATTATTGGTCAAGACTTCCGTACAAAAGAAGAATTTTTTTCTTTTTAAATACATATTCTATTAGATAGACACATAAACTCCAAGACATATACTCTCTTAGATATACAAACATACTTAGTAGTACTTAAAATCTCAAGCATACCTTGACCTATACTTACATTCTCACATGCATTTTACCATAATTTATTAACCCACACATAATCTTACACAAGGCAAACTCCCTTCCCCCACCTCTGTCTTACGCAGATATACACATGTGCACACATGCATGTGCACACATACCCACATGCACATACCATAGCCTCACAAGCACACACACCAAGGAAAATATAAACAAAAGATTTCATGCCTGAATTTTGACACTGCCATTTTCTTTGTAAATTCCCAAAACCTTTACTCTGGGAGTTAATCTTTTAAAGACTAGATTCGTGAAATTTTACCATTTGCTCCAACAGGGATGGACTTGGAGGGCATTATGCTAAATGAAATAAGTCAGACAGAGAAAGACAAATGCTGTATGATATCACTAATATGGGGAATCTAAAAAAAAAAATACAACAAACTAGTCAGTATAAAAAAAGAAGCAGACTCACAGATACAGAGAACAAACTAGTGGTTACCAGTGGACACATGGGGGGTGGGGGGTGGGAGGTACAAGCTATAGGGTGTGACAGGCTACAAGGATGTGGTGTACAACACGGGGAATATAGCCAGTATTTTGTAATAACTGCAAATGGAGTGTAACCTTTAAAAATTGTATTAAGAAAAAGAAAAAAAAAGATTCATTTTCCAAGTGGGAACAAAGGTGAGCTGTTCCCTCGAGGCTAGAAGAGAAGGAAAGGGGGCAGCTGTAGACTCCTGTTGTTTGCTGGACAAGGATGTTTGTGACTCAGTTGTCCAAGTTATGATTAAATAACATCATGCACAAAAAAAGGCTAGGTTCTTCAATTTTCTTCCTTCTCCAGTAATGCATCTACATAGAAAGTGATTTAAAATTTATAAATAACCAACCACATCACAAGGCCAGGGACTCCCAGGATCAGCACTAGGGAAGAGTTTGTGATGGCCACATGCCTCAGATCCTTAACCTGACAAGGCCAAAACTCAGGTCCAACCTTCTCCCTCCCCTCACTTTTATCACATTCTTAGGCCCAGACCACCATACCTGCCATCTCCCAGGCCAGTGCTCAGTTTCTCCACTCTTCCGATTTTGCCAAAGAGAAATCAGGCACTCTTTTCTTTCGGACCTTCCCTTATTGATAAGTAAAATCATATTTTTTTATAGCAACTTAAACATTCCTCAACAGTGTCTCATCATTCATATGTTCCGGGTTCTGGGAACACAGTCCAGAGTTCAGACGGTGGTCCACAGTCCAGCCCCTTCCTTACATGATCATCTGTTCCAATCATTGGCATTCATTTGATGGAGCATGTATCCAAGTACAGGAGACCATGACTTCAGCTTATAAATGGGAGTTGCTTGGGACAGAAAGTTACAGTGCTCAGTCCATGCCCTAGAAAATGGAGCCCTGAGCTTTTCATTCACTCTGTCTCCAAATCCTAGTCCCAAACAAACCCCGCCAAAAAGCCAGCACTCACCTAGTCTTGGGGCTTGGGTCAAACAGAAAGAAGAAAGATTGTGCTGATAGTCACACAGAAAATCTGTAAGAGACGGGGACACACTAACCAAAGAAATAAGTGGAGGGGAAAGGAAAAGACTCAAAGGTTTAGTCCCTGCTCATTTATTTATTTTTTTCTGTCCATTGTTCAATGTAAGGAAGAGGTAAATAGTTAGGGCCTGAGGGACCTTAACACCCTCTCTTCTCACTCTCAAGGGAAGAGTATAAAGAAGATTATATTAACCCTGCCCATGCCTGTGAGTTAACACTACCTCAGAGTTTGTCTTATGCACTTACAGGTGAGCTATATGCCTGTGGGTGTGTGGCCTCGTGTGTGCCCACCTGTCTGATCACCTAGGTTTCGAGCTCATGCCCTCCCCAGGTAAAGGACTTTGAATATGGTACTTAATATCTATTAAAAGGTGATGATGTCTTCCCTACTTCTCAAGATTATATAAGGATTGACAAATTAAATAGGGCAGTGCTTATAAAATGCTTAACACAGTGGCGGACTCACCGTGCACCTGTTAAAATGATTATAGGTCCATTTCAAGATAGCTTAACACTGCCTTTCAGAGTAAGGCTCCAGGATCTTCATTCATAAGCTCTACAATGCATTTGTGCACCTTTTCTTTTCTCCTGAAGGACTGGTTATATATGTGGATGAGAGCATAAAGACTGGAAAACAGGAAAGTGAGTTGGAACTGTCTACATCGGGGCAGAAGTGGAACGAAAACTGGATGCAGATTCCTCTGAAGGACCACATGGGATGGTCCTGCCAGGCACCAAAGGGCTCTTTGAAACATCCTAGGCTAAATATCCCACTTCAGCTTCAAAATCATCTGGTCCCAAACTGCATTCACTGCCCCCTCTCCAAACCTGTTCTTTCAGTGTTCCAAAGTTCAGCAAATGTCACACCTCACTACTTAGATGAATTTTTTAAAACTACATCATGCTGCTGTTTCCCTCTAAAGATCTCTTGAATCCATTCTCTTCTCTGTCTCCAGTGCCCAGCTACCATCATCACCTCTTCCCTAAGGTACTCTAATAGCCTCCTAAAGTATCATTTTATTTCTGTTTTGTCTCCCTCAGCGCAATTTCCACACTGAGGACGGACTGAGCTTTCCAAAATGTACATCTGACTATGTTGTTCCTTGGCTTAAATCTCATTTTGTTCTCATTGGAATCTTTACTTGCTGTATCTTCTACTTCTATTTATCTTCATCCTGGTCTTTGGGAGGCTGTCATCTTTTCATTATTTGAGACTCAACACAAAATGAAACTTCACTATAAATGTATCGTTGGTTAAAACAAATAATTAATGAAATACATTCCTGTGGGGATACATTTAGATCTGCCTGTTGGTACTGTGAGGAGTCCCAGATCTCAGTTCGTATCTAAGAGGCTTTTGTCCTACAACTCTAACAGCCAGGTTAATTTCCGTAAGTGTGGTAAATCCAGTCTTTCTATCTATATGTCTACAAAGATATTCAACAATAACCCTGAATACTGGGCTTTAAAAGTGCTCCTTTTTTGCCTTTATCTAGTCCACAGGCAGCTTTCCTTCTGGTTGGACACTGAGCACAAATAATTCCATTGCCAATGGCTATCTTTTTATATCTAACATTGAGACTATTGAAAATATCAGTCAAATGCACACCAGTGTTTAGTTTGATGTACTATTGAGTTTTCTTGGGCCAATATTTTTAAAGGAAAAGTAGGCACATTTAAGTAGTGAAAATTCCCAGTTCTTACCTTCAGAGTACTCTGGGATGATATGGATATTTATGGAGACATCTGTCCTTTTTGACTAGATTTAGTGGAAAAGAACTGGCCATAGGTAACTTGTATGTATTTTATATGAACACCTGGTCCAAACAAAAGGTTATGAAGAACTTACTTAGAGCTTAATGTTTCCATAACCTGGTTTAATAAAAACATATTTTTCTAGTAAATCAGTTACTGATTTTCATTGGACTAAAATAGAAACATATTCTGGTGTCCCTTCTCTATTTATAATTCACACCCTAAAAATGTAAACCACATCCCCCACTCTTCACCCCCAATTAAATAACAGCAAACAACAAACCATTACTTTACATACAAATGTTATGGTTCTATCAGCGCGATGTAGGAGAGGTGCCTTAGCAGACAGCTGGTCCTGCGACCTGGTATTGTCATCTGGAGCACAAATCAGCTATGTCAGCAGAATGGAAGACCCCACAATTTAATTACTATCATGTATGTAACAATTTTTTTAACTGGAAATCATGTTAGTCTTTTTTTTTATGATTAAGAGATTAAGTGGTTAAAATGACGAAGGTGGAAATTTCCATATGCCGGGTTTAATATTTTGTGCATATTCATTTTGACCCCTATCAATTACTTGAACTCCCATTTAGTGATTTCGTACAACGTGGACTCAGAGTTATTTCACATGGACTCCTTAGCCTCAGAGAAAGATATTCTGTTGGTTTGTTTCTAATTGTTTTATCTTTTGACTCTACTTTCTCTTCTCCTTAAACTTCAGACTACCTTTATTTATACAGATAATGTTGAAAACAACGTATGTGGCTGTCACCCAATAAAATGATATACTAAAATTTGACTCCCTGAGGTCAAAGACCATATGCTTCCTATTAAAATTTTATATTGAGAATTATTATAGAAATATAAATCTAGGGACATGAATGGAGTGGTAGTGTGGAGATGGGAAAGCATCTAGAAGGAGAGATACCATGTAGAACCTTGGTAGTTTGATTCAGATGAAAAGTGATGAGTGTTTGAACCACTGTGATAAGAGAAGGGGTGTTTACACCGGACTGGGGAATCTGAGAGGTCATCTGTAAAGAAGCAGTAGGCTTTAAGGTCATAGTGGATATGGGAGGAAATCTGACATCCGCTACCATTGGCACCCACCAAATACCAAAAATAGTTATTTCTTAACTGATTCAGAAACTAAAGGACTCACTAGACCAAGTTAAGCATATTGAATTTGAAGAGATAATGAATAATATAAATGGAGATACACTTTGGCATGAGACCACACTTCTTTTGAGATACAAGAATGAACAAGAGAGTTAGGACCAGCAGTGCTTCTAATTGGTCAAGTCTCAAACCCACATCTTAGTCTGTACGTGCTTTTCTATCTTATTGGCCATAAGAATTTGGCTTCCTCTGTGTATTCCTTCTTAGGGGACTCTACCCATCCACATCGCATTTGGGTTTCTCAAAATTAAGTAAAAAATGAGCTTTGGATTTCATCATTGCCTTCTTCCTTTGTCTCAAATAAACCCCTGCGCTCTCAATTTAATAACTGCATGGGTATTTGCCATTCATTTATTTGCTAAACAATGCTTATGCACACAGTACATGCCAAGACTTATGCTTCAAGCTGTCCAGGAACGGATTGAAGCAACCAAACTAAAACTCTAGGAGCTCACAGCATCATCATGGTAGAAATTCCTTGTACTACTATGATGTATAAACTACTCTGATGTATAAATCTGAAAAAAAAATCAGATTCCTTAGAAGCATCTTTGTAAAGAAAAAGAGATACTGATCACTTTGTTTTCATTTAAAGTTTTGCAATTACCTTAGGGAATTTAAAAGAAATTAAATTTTTTTAGGTTCCAGAAACAAAATATGTATGTTATCTCCTAGACTAAAAAATTTTTTAGGATGTATGAGAAGACTTCTGCCTAAAGCAACAAAGGAAGCAAAACCATGTTTCTGACTAATAAGGAATTTTTTCATTAGGCTCTTCTCTGGGGCCAAAGCAACAAGTGCAGTCTTTAACCTAATGTACACTAGGAACTTGCCCCTGCCTCCTAGGCTTCAGGCAAACATCAGTGGGACCCCTTAGGAAACAGGAGAAGAATGATTTTGTCTCGGATCTGCTTGGTCTTGACCCCATAGACAATAGGGTTGAGTGCAGGTGGGATGATAACATAGAGGTTGGCAAACATAATGTGAAAGGTACGAGGGACATTATGTCCAAAGCGATGTGCAAGGATGGAAAAGAAAGCTGGTATATAGAATATAAGGATGACACAGACATGGGACCCACAGGTGCCCAGGGCCTTCTGGCGAGCATCTCGGGAGGGGAGGCGAAAGACAGCACAGAGGATGAGAGTGTACGAGACAGCAATTAGAATCACATCTATAATCACCGTCATGATTGGAACACAAAACCCATACCAGATATTGATGGAGATATCAGCACAGGCAAGCCGGGCAACACCTATGTGCTCACAGTATGTGTGGGGAATGTTGTGTGTCTTGCAGAAGGGCAGACGATTTACAAGGAAAACGCACTGGACAAAAACACAGAAACTTCTGAAGGTGATTCCCAGAGCAATTTTGACAGTGGTTCTGGTGGTCAGGATAGTGGTGTATCTCAAGGGTAAGCAGATGGCCACGTAGCGGTCAAAGGCCATGGCCATCAGTATAGCTAAGTCTAGAACAAAGCTGTAATGCAGGAAGAATAATTGAGTGAGACAGCCAGGGAAACTGATTTTCTGGGGACCAAATCAGAAGACGCTGAGAGTTTTGGGGACACAGGTGGTAGACAATATGAGATCAGTAATAGCCAGCACAGAAAGGAAAAAGCACATGGGTGCATGAAGACTGCGCTCCACTGTAATGAGGTAGAGAAGGATGCTATTACCCACAATGGCCACAAGATAGATAAAACAGAAGGGGATGCTGATCCAGATGTGGTACTGCTCAAGTCCAGGGATGCCCAGAAGGGTGAAGGCACCTGTGTTGTAGCCAGTCAGGTTGTACATGGCCACTGACATCTGATGAAGAGCTTCTGTGTCCTAAAATAAATTGTATATAATGAACGTTAAAAAATTGTATTGCAATTCTCCCTGAACTCTTGTCTTAGGACCATCACTCCTTTTTCTGATCTACCAAGAGAGAGCCTCCCTTTGCTATTAATAGTGAAGGTCATTTCTTCTAGAAAGATTCCCCAGACCAGTACTCCGGGTACTAATCCCCAGAGCTCCCTCAAGTCTTCTTCAAACTGCATAAAATGCTATTTCCATTTTAATGCTCAAGTTTTCCCTGGCTCTGTGTAATGTGTTGCCATATAATTACAAGAATAGAGAAAAACAATCTAACCACATGCTGAGAGAGAAAAAAATTAGAAAAGTGGGGCATAATTGGGAAAATAAGGAGATAATTAATCTTTACAGACTCTTCCCATGGGCCAGACTCTTATAAAAGTAGGATCTCATTTAGAACCATCTTGTGAGATATTTATTTTTATCCTCCTCTTTTTTTTCCTTTCCTTTTTTTTAATAGAAGAAAACTCTGAGAGCTATCCTACCCAAGATCTCACGTTCTGTAACTGGCAGAGCCAAGATCATTACGGTCCGCAGACAACACTGTTTTTGCTGCTGCTTCACACCAGGTGACTTTCTCAACACACTGCTCAATGTGAAGAATTGAGAAGAGGCGGGAGATGTAGAGAAGGCGTAAGGAAAGACCTAACACGGAACCATAACTTGTCACATCACCCCTATCGCGGCTGCAGGGATTTTCCTGACACTAGACAGTCTCGGGATTTGCAGATCACAATGTTTTCGAAGGCTGTGTTGTTTGATGCCTTACCATGGAGAATAATATGAGAAAAAGATTCACACACAGCTCAGTCTCTAGCCCACTCGGACGATTTAATGAGGAAATCAGTTTAAGTGTGCTTTTGATAAATACCGAGGTGACCTCTAGTGGAAGAAATATAGAATTTATGTATTCTAAATTCTGGGTCAAGATAAAAGGAAATAAGCAACCTCCAGAACAAAAGGTAATATTTTTTAGAATCTTCATTATTCTACACAAATCTAAAACTTTTTACATGTAATCACTTCTATGATCATCTTTAAAAAATTGTGAGATAAATAATAACGTTATCCACATTTTAAAGATGTAAAAACTGAAACAGAGAAGTTAAGTAACTTGCCAAAGCCACCCAATGAAGAAATGGTAGAAATGGGAATCAAATCCAAGGGGTATTTTCCTAGACTCCTATGTATATGACCAAAATTCTCTGTAAAGTCTGTGGCAAAGGGTATACACATGATATGTGTATAGTAAAAGATATTAAATAACTCAAATAAAAAATATAGAAAACTAGAAGCACAAAATAACTTAACAGCCTAAAATCAAGCACATCACTTATGATTATAAATGTATATTGTTGAATTCCTATATTTAGAAACATAGGCATGAATCAAGTCCTTTAAATAAAATCCAATGTCACATTGCTCTCATGAGAAAGCTCTAAAAGAAAGTAATGGAGAAGGTAAAAGGGACAGATAGACAAGGCTACTTCAGAAAAAATTAAAGACAAAGGAAGCAAACCTGACAAAATGAAAATCAAAAAGTGTAAAATTTAATTTTAAAAGCATTAAGTGAAGCAAAAGATACTTTGTACAATTAAAAGGAGCACTTCTAAATGAAGGCATGTCATACTGCCTGCAGACAGCTCTTCTAAACCCTCATTTAAAATGAAAAATAAATAATGCATCAATCTATCCATTTACACACTTCTTCTCTTTTCTAATTATTAGCCTTCACAGACTTCCTTGTAATTCCCTTCACTCTTTGAAGACACAAGCCCAGCTATTACCTGCAATAAATTTAACATCCTTGCCATTCACCTACCCAAAACTTGCCCTCAAAGTATGTAGCATCACCCTGGATGGCTTTATTTTGTTGCAGAGGGTCAGCCACACAACTCCAGGGCCATACCTTTGAAGTACTGTAACCTAAAATTGACTAATGTCACACATCACAAATGTATTTATTGTATCTGTTCAATTATGTGGTTCAGTTAATACTGATTCTCTCTTCAACAACCTTGAGCCCTGAAGGGTGTTGACTTTTCACTATGATTCACTCAGGATCCAAGTTTCTTTGCATCCCTTGTTACATAAGGTAAATTCTATGAGTCATCATTTTAACAACTCTCTTACAAACATTTTGCTCCCCTTGCTCCACTGACCTTCCATTTCATGTATGTGTCTAAACTCAACTACTAGATTAATAAACCCAGTAAGCACTCTCGATCATAATGGAAATCACTTCTTAACTAGGCACATTTGTGTTCCCCAAATTTCATGATCATGCACGGTTAACTTAATCTTCCACCCTGTCCAGTGATCCAACAGCCTGAACTTGTTCAACTCAGTCTCCCTCTGTGGCTTTTCCCCTCCTCTCCTCTAAGCACATTCACCACCCCCAAACCCCTCTTTCTCAACAGATAATCTTTTA
The DNA here is from genome assembly GCF_009834535.1 of Camelus ferus. Classification (NCBI taxonomy): domain Eukaryota; kingdom Metazoa; phylum Chordata; class Mammalia; order Artiodactyla; family Camelidae; genus Camelus; species Camelus ferus. The sequence continues at coordinate 55,621,838 of NC_045705.1, read as the reverse complement.
TTTGACTTCAGAGAGAAATTAGAATCCATTAGCTATGAAATCATGTAAGACAGCCATCACATCTGCCTATTCTCTACCCTTTTTCCTTGTTATAGTTGGAAAAAATGCCCCTTTCATTTCTGGGACCAAAAACAAACTCATACCCTCTATGTCAACCTTCCCCCATCATCAGGTACCTTTCATTATCACCCATTCTCTTTCTTGCCTTTGTCTTCAACCTAGTCCTTTAAAACTTCTGCTCCTTCAGCACTGAAACAATTAAAATGTGCTCAAATGTCTTCCCAACTAAATTATAAAGTATTATATTCTCACCTCTATAACTAAATACATAGTTGTCTACACTACTCATCCCCATTCTCAGCTCCCACTTACCCTCTGTCTCATGTTAATCTCATTTCTGTCCTCACCTTTCCACTGAAGCAGCTGTCACTAAGGTCACCCATGGTGTCCACAACCCATCTTTCAGTCCTGATGGACGTCTCAGCAGCCTTTGACACTACTGATCATCCCCTCAGTCTGGAAACATCCACTTAATGTTTATCACAAACTTTTTGAGTTTTTATTCAACATCACTAACATTGTACCTCATCCTTGACTGTTTCTCCTACTCTGTAGCTCTTAAATCCTGCTATTCCTCAAGGCTTTGCCTGAAGCCATCCTTTTTCTGTCCATACTTTTCCTGATCTATGTCATCAACTCTTCGGACTCCAATTAATAGCTATACATTGCCTCTCCCAATTCTTTAGCTCCCATTTAGATCTTTCAAGACACACATATCCATCTGCACCCTGGATGTGCACTGTTTTTGGATATCTCATGGGTACCTCATATTTAACATTTTAAAAATTAAAATTAAAATTCATCGTATTTCTCCACAAACTTAATGCCTTCTACTGTGTCTAATATTTCAGAGAATGTTAATATCATGCACTAAATGAGCCAACAGAGAGATTTGAAATACCTCATTTGTACCTTCTCTCTTTAAATCCACCATAGACAATATTGATTCAATTATTTTTTCAATCTAAATTAAAAATCCTTAACATAACTAACAGAGTCTCCACAATCTAGACTTACAACCTTTTCAGACTTCTTGCTATACTCTGTGAATGCTTGCCAGAAAAAAATCCTGCATTTTCTAAAAATACACATGTTAAAAGCAATGTCCATGTGAGAGATGATGGTAAATTCCTCTACCACTTCATTTCCAGGGTGCCAGCTACAGTATTTAATTATTTCCTCATATATTTTTACTTCAGTATCCACTGAGACTCCTATCTTTTCTCTGAAGATGAACAGAAATGAGGCCAATGATGGTGGAAACCCATGTGCTGAAGAAGAATGAGACCACAGCCACTCCCTAAGGCTGAGCTAACACAGTGCAAGGTGTTCAAAGTAGTACCCAAGCATGGAGTAGTCATGCATTGATACTGCACTTCTCTGAACAGTGGTCATTTGGATGAATGAAAGTCTAAACAGATAACGTGTGCTATTCTAAACAAAGGTAACCTAAAACGTGTTCTTTCCGTTCCTTCAAAGTCTCCTGACAGTGAGACTATGTACATACTTCTCGCTTGACAGAACAAGTATTCTCATCCCTACTCTTTTCCCCAAACAAGGCTAAGTTCTATTTATCATTCAAGTCTTAATTAAGCCCCTTTTTCATTCAGTTTAAACATCTCTTCCATGGGAACCATCTTCCTGATCTCTCTATATTTAGAAACTTTTATTTTGTACTTTTATTTCCTCTTTTCTGAAATTCATCTTACTTGTAACTAATAGCTTATTGTCATTTATTTTCCTGATAGACTGCAATTTCTGCAAAGACGAAGATCATGTCAATTTTGTTTTTAAAATTTTTTTTGTTTCAATAATATCTTCAATGTTTGCACAATGGTAGCCCTTAAAAGGTGCTTATTAAATATTTCTGGAATTGAATATCACCAATGAGTCAAGACAAAAAGAATATTCTCATTGTCTCTGAAAATGCATTTGCAATCATTAAATATCTATTACTATGTAAGTAAAGGAAAATGAACCTGTGCAAACTGCCAGCTCATAATATGCCAAACCAGAAGAATGCTACAGGCATTTCCACTAAAGAAAAAACAAAATCATCATTATCCTTTTTATTAACGTTTCTCAAGAAGTTCTATCCAGGCAAATCAGACATTTTTAGGACTGATTACTTTTGTCCATGTCCTTTGTCTCAGCTTAGGTTTTCTTCCAGAAAACCTTTCCTTAACCCTCAAGACTGTCCTCTTATTTACACCCACAGAACCATGGAGTTATGAAAGCACTTGTCATAATTTATTGCATTTATTTGCTTATCATCTACCTTTCCTGAGTGTAAAGACATTTTCATATTCCTACTTTCATTTCCTTATCCTAATTTAATTTCTGTAAACACTTAAGTTTTATTAAATAAATGAATGATGCACAGACACAAGCTCCTGTGTGACACGGGACCTTTGCACTTTTGCAGCCACATCCCTTCCCACCCCTCCTCTAGTCTCCCTTCTATTTATTCCGTATTCTATTAAAGTGCAGGTCAATGAACAAATGGCTAAAATAATGAATTAATTCATGAACTAACACACAAAGACACATTTTTACACATATACCCAGAAATTGTGGAATCACAGGCATGTAAATTTACATGAAATCATATTATAGCCCCCACTTAAGAACCCTGATCTTAGAGTCGAGGCTCTGGAATTTGCACTTAATCTCTGCCTCTTTTTTGATTATACCAAACAAACTATTTGATTTCTCTAAAATGTCTATTTCCTCGTAGAATTTTTTGTGAATGGAAGCTTTGTAAGGAGATTTTTCTACAGGAGAAAAGTTCTTAACTCAATGAGTGGAAATGTTAAGCTCTCAATAAATAATGACTAGTGATGACATTGCAATCACAAACAAAGGCAAATACACACGGACGGCAGAAACTTTCAAATCGCGTGAAAATCACAGAGCCCAAGTCCATTCTTTAGATCCAAGTTCTCAGACCATTTGTTTTTGGCTGTTGAACTGTGTCCTCTAGACTGGCCCCAGTCCTACTTGTTTCCTTTTGCTTTAAGTACCCATCCTCACTCCAACTGCTAAGATTTTAAAATCCAGCCTCACGTCTGCATAGTATATCCAGGGGAAAGCTGGACTGAGACCACCTTGTCTTTGCTTACTGACTCTTTGTCCCTCCTCTGACGTCCTCTGTAGGTCTGTCCTTCAGTCAGCTGCCCCAGGATCTGGGCCTGAGCCATGCCCTTGGCTTTCCAACCATACCTGCCCTCCCAAGTAGATCTCACCTGGAGACTCCCCAGTCCCCGGGCCCTTGATGAGGGTGGACAGAAATGGCACCCTCAAGGTGCCAATGTTCTTTCTCTTCCTGGGCCTTTGGAGAAGGCCCTCAAGCTGGTGGGCCCTCAAGAGGCTCCAGACATGAATCCAATCAGTGAGCTGTGGGCTGCACGGTAAGGCTGTTCCCAGAGGTCTAGGTCCTGCAGTCCTGAGGTCCCACGGGCTGGGGTGGACTGAGTCCCTGCAGGCTCAGGTCTTCTGGGACAGGAGTATATGAGCAGACAGAATGTCCTGGGCTTTCAAAATGACAAGTGTTCTCTCCACTCCCGCTAAAGCTGTTTACGTGGTATTTTGTGTATTTGTTATGTACATGTGTGTGTGTGTCTATGTTTGAGGCAACCTGCATGTCTTTGCTGTTATTTTGTTTATGTCATAAATTTCAATCATTTGTGTAAATATGTGTAACGTTTGTTTTAGTAGGAAAATGCAAACAGATTTATAGAAGAAAAGATACAGAATCTTTTTTCTGGTTCAGGCTTAAACAGGGAATACCCTAGTTATCACAAATCATTCATATTGATCAAGTGCTTGAACTTTCATATGAAACTCCTTACACATACAGTTGTCATTTCTGTCAATGTAGACATCAAAATATCTTTAGAACCACTTTCTGAGACAGCATGGAAGGGGGCAGGGCACAGCCACTCAAGGAATGACAGCAATTTAACACCAAAATGGTGGAAGATTCATTCACCTCCTAGTTGGCCCTGAGGATTCAGAGGTTTGACTTCTAGTAGATCTTGAGCTTCATTATATGCTCATTATAACAGCCTGATAAATAACATGCCTGCAGGTGCCAGATAGTCCCAAAGCTAGCTGCAAAAGGCCAAAGAATGGGCCATGGCCCGATCCCTGGGAATCCCACCCCTTCGCCAGGGCAGTTGGAATGATCCCACCTGCAAGGTATAAAGCTACTGAGCTCATAAAAGCTGGCAACACCGCACCTAGTGGCCCTTTTCACTCCCTCCTCTTTGGAGACGGCCCACACTCTATGGAGTGTGTACCTACTTTTTACTTTAACCTGAGCACCCAATTCCCACACCCCTTTCCTTGCCTTTCTCTTGCCTTACACTCTTTATGTCTCTCTAAATAAATCTACCTTTACTCAATGGTGGCTCACACTTGAATTCTTCCCTGTGTGAAGCCAAGGACCCACACTTGGTGGGGCACGTCCCAGGGGCTCAACCGGATCCTGGGACACGATCCTCCTCACGCCCCACATCCATTCTCCTGCATCATTTCCTCCATCAGTAACTATTCTTGTTACTGATCTAAAGATTTCAATTCCACCCTACCAATCTACCCTCTCCTCCGAAGCCATAATAATCTTTCTAAAATAGATATATGATTGTCATCTCTGCAGAGTCTTTAGGATAAAATAAATCTCCATTAGCATAACATACAAGATCTAGCAATTTCAGGCCCTTAACTTCCTCTTCAGTTCTGTCTCCTGCCACTCATCTCCAAAACACCCTGCATTCCAACTAGTCTCTTTGGATTTTCACACACACGTAATTTTGCAAGCATCTTACATTTGCATATGTTGTTTCTTCTTTCAGAGAACATCTTTCCTATTCTTTTCTGTCTGACTCAGCTTAGAACCTAGCATCACTTCATTTGGAAAGTCATCCCTCAATCACCCCTGTGTTTACCCCTTGCCTGGGGACTAACCACACCATGTTTCAATGATCTGTGTAGCTCTCTGTCTCTACCTTCAGAAGGCAAATTCCTTGGAGTTGAGGACCTCATTCTTAATGCTCACTATTGTCCACAAACTATGCTTTCAATCTATGTTCTCAATTATTATTAGTAGTAGAAATATCATCATGTATCTATATCACATTTATTTATATAACATTTTTATATATTGAAGTTACTAATGGCAATTAGAAAATAATTTTATATTACTTGATGCATCTAAAAAAGGCCTAAAACTTCCTGAAGTTACAGCACAATACAGAGAAAAGGAGAGAGAACACTGAATTGCTAAATCTTAAGAAACACTTTATTAGCTTATGGTGATAGCAAAAACTCAGATCACATTAGAATCATTTGACAAAAGCGTACCTTACATTAGAACCTCATTTTTACTGTAACATTTTTGTCCTCTTCTCCCAGTTCAAACTTTTACCTCTACCCTAGTTTTCAGAAAAGCCTATATCCCATGACAAGCATGATTAGTAGAGAAGAAAATAAGGAATTGTGGACTCTAATAGCTGCCCTCAATTTACTTTTGTCTTTGGGGAGGGGTTTATTCATGTTTTCTATAAATGCTTTATGTATTCAGATACAATTTTTGAGGAAACAATTGTTGTTCTGATTAGAATCAATGGTGACAAATATAGTATAAGCACTGTGGTTCATATGTAGAGCCCAGGGCATTTTAATGCTGATACCCTAACACATCAGAAAGATAAAGAACCTGGGTGATTATTAACAATGAAGCATGGTGGTTTTACAAAGTGTTCACAAATTTTGTGATACTGTTATCTTCAAGAGGTAGAGCTTAATTCCCCTCCCCTTTCGTACATACGGGCTGGACTTAGTGATTCACCTCTAACAAAGAGCATGTGGTGTGTGTAGCAGGGTGTCCCTTCTGAGACCAGCCCATAAGAGGCATCGAAGCTTCCTCCTTGCTGTTTCTCTTGAATTGCCCCATCGGGAAGCAGTTGGCCTCCACGACATGAGGACAAGCAGCTTGTGTGAGGAGGGATTGAAGCCTCTCACCAACGAACAGCACTACATAAGTGACCACCTTGGAAGTAGACCCTGCAGCTCCCACCAGCCCTTCTGAAGCTTGTGACCTCAGTAACACCTTGACTGCAACCTAGTGAGAGACCCAAGACAGAACCACCTAGGTAGCCACTCCTGAGTTCCTGTCAGGCAGAAACTGTTTTAGATAATAAATGATTGCTTTTGTTTGTTTGAAACTGCTAACTTTAGAGGCAATTTGTTACACAGCATAGATAACTAATATGAAGAGGAATGCAGGTTATCATTACATAGCCCTACCCATGGATAAGGAAGTGAAGGTCAAGGCAGGGTATACAGTTCTTGGCCATTTAGGCTTCTTAAAGACAATCCGCTATAATTCTATTTGAATAACCCCCTTTGAAACTTACTTCAGCAGAAGAGGTCCCCTATCCTGTATGTGTGAAATATGGGAAGCACTATGAATAGCTATAAAAGGACTTCAAGATCACTTCTTTTTCACAACAAATATTTACTAAAACTAGGAATAATATGTCAGGCCCAGGAAACTAGGCATCAGACTGGACCCTGAATATTCAGAGATAAATAACAGTCTATTTACTTGCGGACATAAATTTCTAAGGTCAATAGACTTGTAGAACAAAATTTCAATACAGAATGAGAATCATAGGTAATCCAAAGATGTCCATGGAAACTGAGTGCAGGGGTATTAATACCACAGCCTAGGGATCAGAGACCATCTTGAGGACTAGGTTCACTTACTATGAGTCTTGAGGATGAATAAAGATTCAAGGAAAACACAGAAAAGTATTTTGAGCCAAGAGACCAGCATGTGCAAAGGCTTAGTGGTATCAGAGGATATGATGTGTTTGGGAAATGTGTGTCATTTAGTAGAGCCATGTGCACATTTAGTGAAGTTCTGAGAAACAAAATTGCTGAGGTAGACTGGCAACCTACCATGCATTCATGCATGCAGGACTTGAATCATTCAATACAGATACACTGAACACTCAGTAGGAACAAAACACCAAGACAGACACCAGTAATATAGTGAAAAGTGAATCAGACATAATGCCTTTCCTCGTGGAATATTCAATCCTTTGAGGAAGGCATGCATTATTCAAATATTCAACAGACTATAAGTGCAAAAATAATCACTACCTTTGATAACTGTTATGAAAATCTGTAGAGTGTTCTAAGAGTAAATGACAAAGGTATCTGATCAGGCCTGGGGATGACAGGAAAAGATTCCTTGAGGAAAATATTTGAAAGATGAAGATAATTCTAACTAAAAGCTAATCAAATAGAAATGTTTCTTGGGCTCTTGCTATCTGTCAATTACAGAGCCAAACCCTTCAGAAGCATTATTGGATTTAGTCCTTACTTCCTTCCAAATTGATAATATCCTTATTTTTTCTATATTGCAGATACGACAAATGATGCATAGAAAGTCAATCCAAATTGTTCAGCTGTGAAGTAAAGAATTGCTAACTCTGCTTCACATTATGCTACATTCTCTCCAGCAGGCTTAAAAAAAAAAAGAGAGAGAGAGAGAGAGAGAGATTCCAGTCACAAAGAAAAGAATGTGTAAAGGCCCTTAGGCAAGAAGGAAGAAGATGTGAATACAAGCACCTTAGGAACAGGTAGTATTTTGTTTGTTTGTTTGTGGTTCATATACTTAAAAATGTTACCAGCAACAAAAGCCTTTTTTAGTAAGTAAATAGACTTTCCAAGGAATTATGTTGAAAGATGATATTCAGCTTAACAGCATATTCCTTGCCCTAGTTTACCATTCATTCATTTGTGTATTCATCCAACCTACATTTGTTAAGGCATCTACAGGAAGCACATAAGGGGGATCAAGGGGAAAAGGCTTGAGGCCAAACACCGACTGCTGGCTGCAATTTACCAACTCCACCTTTGGATGGAATTGAGAAATTTATCAAATCATCCAAGCTTCAGTTTCCTCGTGTGTTCATGGAGTTCTTACCCATCACACAAGGTTTGAGGATTGATTGGGATGTTGTGTGAACGGTACTTTGCACATTGTTTGGGATTACATGAAAACCCATTTTTTAATCCGATTTTACTTTACTGCGTAACAGGTGCTGTGGCTGCAGATGTGGCTAAGACATGTTCACTGCCTTCAAGGATGTCGCAGATTAGTGTGGGAAAACACATCAGGAAGCAGGCAATTCCAGTACAGAGTGACAAGAGATCTGTCCTTACGAAACACAAGGGGCCATGAGGACACAGGGGAGGTTACTGACATCATCTGGGGACAGGGCAAGCTAGTCACGACTCTTACATCACAGCTGAGTTTTGAAGGAAAAATAGGTGTTTTCAAGGAACATCATGGGAATAGAAACATGCTAGCCAGAGAAAACATTATCTCAAATGCAAATAGTAATTTACGTCTGCAAATACGTGGATTTTTAAGAACCTGTTTACCTTTGAAATAAGGGATCCATACAGTCTGGGCCATCCCTAATTAATTCTGTAGAAAGTAGAGCCTGTTCTTTAGACTTGGAAGTTTTTCTCATCCAGATGGTTATTGAACTTATGAGCTTACTTTGTGTTAAACAAATTTAATCTCACAATCAGCCTATAAATTAAGTACGATCTTTTCTTTTATTTTAAAAAGAGGAAACTGAACCAGGATAAAAGGATCAAAGAAAGAGTAAAAATGTTGTGCTTTGACATTTTTATTGTAGAAAATTAGGAGCCTTCCATCTGATGCCTATCACTTTCTTGGTGCTGGAATCCTTACCTTTCTCCCTCTAATTTTTACCAATAATTTTCTCCAACAGAATTGAGGCCTTGAAATTCATAGGAATTGGATCCATTATTGAGGCTTCCTGCTACTTATTTACAAAAGAAATTCTGTTGAATCAATGTGATTACTTGACTTCCCACAATTTTTCTCCTCACCCATGTTCTTATCCCCAGGTCACTGCATATCTTTAGGAAAGAATAGAAAGATGACCTTGTCTCTGATCTGCTTTGTTTTGACACCATAAATGATGGGATTGAGGGCTGGAGGGATGGCTACATAGAGGTTGGCAAACATGATGTGAAAGGTATGAGAGATACTGTGGCCAAAGCGATGAGCAAGGACAGAGAACATGGCTGGTGTGTAGACTATGAGGATGACACTGACATGAGAACCACAGGTGCTGAGGGCTTTCTGGCAGGGCATCTCTGGATGGAAGATGGAAAACAGCATGAAGGATAAGAGTGTAGGAGATGCCAATGAAGATCAGGTCTGAGATAACAGTCATTACAGGCACGGCAAAGCCATACCAGATATTGATAGAGATATCAGCACAAGCGAGTCGGGCCACCCCTATATGCTCACAGTATGTGTGAGGGATGATACGTGTCCTGCAGAAAGGCAAACGCTTCACCAGGAACACGACTGGCAAAATGACACTAAAGCTCCGACCAACAATGCCCACCATGATCTTGACAACTGTCGATGGTGTCAAGACGCTGGTGTATCTCAAAGGGGAGCAAATGGCCATGTAACGATCAAATGCCATGCCCAACAAGATGGCTGAGTCCAGAGAGAAGCTGAAGTGGAGAAAGAACAACTGAGTGAGGCACCCAGCAAATGTGATTTCTTGAGCTTTCAACCAGAATATGCCAAGTGTTTTGGGAACACATGTGGTAGATAATATGAGGTCTGCAGAGGCCAACATCGAGAGGAAGAAGAACATGGGCTCATGGAGGCTGTGGTCCACAGTGATGAGGTAGAGAAGGATGCCGTTACCTGCCAGGGCCACAAGGTAGACAGCGAAGAAAGGAATCCCAATCCAGATATGGAACTGCTCCAGCCCCGGGATGCCCACCAAAATGAAGGGGTCTGGATTAAAATTTGTTGAATTCAACGTGACCAACATGTTGATTGTCATTCCTTGAGGACAAAATATCACAGCTGACTCCAGGGACAGACAGCCCATGAATTCCCTTTCAGTGTTTTCCGTAACTAGGATCCTCCCATTCTATCACGATCACCTAACAAAAACTAGGGAAAATGTGACCTACCTCTTGTCACAACCACTACAGCATTTTCCAAAAGCTGCCAAGAGACCTCAATTAAACCAATTATTCCCCATCTATGGATATCACCATAACTGTATTGTTACTATATTAGGACCAAGTCCCAACAGATTCATGACCTACGAGCATATTGGCCCTTGGTTGTCAGTTAAAATTTCAAGATTGTCCTGCCCTTACCAAGTAACTCAGTCTGAGATTTCTCAAAGATGTAAATATTGACTATCTATCCTACACCATGAGTCTCAGTAATATCTTCACTGAGGTATCCATTCAAAGAAATAACAGGAACCATGTGCAAATTAGCAAATCTGCATTGTTTTAAAACTAATGTATCAGAGGAGGGTATAGCTCAAGTGGCAGAGCACATGCCTAGCATGCACAAGGTGCTGGGTTCAATCCCCACTACCTCCTCTGAAAAATAAATAAATAAAATCTAATTACCTCCCCCAACCAAAATATAAAAAAATAAAAATAAAACCAATGTATCATTAGGACTCTGTTTAGTTAATCTACTACTGCCTACTTGCCCCTGCTTCTTCAATATCTGGAGGAAAATCTTCATCTAAATATTCGGTCAACTAGCACATCATTATCCAAGACTCAGTATCTTCTTACACCTGCTAACCTCCTGACCAGCTACCCTACTTTATGATTGCATCATTCTCCCACTTCTGGAACAGGAATCTGAGGGTTCACTGTGACTTTTTTTTCTTCTTCAGTCTCTATATCTTATCTGCCAGCTCATAGGATCCTTGTCTGAAATCTCTGATCACTTATTCCCTTTTTTCTCCACATCCTCACCTACTCAATTCATCTTAATCACTAATTGGAACCATAGAATAAGAATTTCCGTTCTTCCATAGTTTTGAAAGTCTTTTCTTCATCTTTTGCTGCCATATTGCTCTCTCGAAAACATGATGTTATCAAGACATTGGCAACCTTGTTTAAAAGTGCATAATCACACTCATCGTGACTACAGAATACATAAGTTTGGCAGTCGGTGCTTTCCTTAATACATTAGATCTCCCTATGTGACTGCGTCTTACACTGCTCCCTAAAAAGCATCTATATAGGCCTCTCTATATTTCTCCATCACTCCTACCTTTCATTGAGTATACTGCTGTATTTTCCAGAAATGCAACCTTGTCTTCTTTCAACATGTCGAAATTCTACTTATTACTCCTGATCCCTACAAGTGCTAATGTCTACAAGAAATGTTCTTTAGTATAGCTGAACCACACAGTCTACTCCTCTGTACAATCACGGTTCTTAATTGTTATACCAAGAAGCTATCAGATAGTTATATTGAGCTTTGCATTATTCTCCTACTTATTCTCTTAGACTCTCCTTCCTAGGTACGTAGCTATCCTTCATAAATGATTGAGATAATCCACTATAATCCCCCTAATTTAAAGTCAGCTGATTATCAACCATAAATCTTCTTTGACTTATAACATATGCCCAGGTTCCAGGGATTAGAATGTGCATGTGTTTGAGGGACCATTCACTATTCTGCCTATCACAGGACCCTTTACGCTACCTGGATCTTTCCCATTCTGCCTCCCCAAACTTGTACCACCATCGGCACCATTACCACACTCAGATGATACTCACAGACACCTGATTTTGAGGTTAGTGCTGGGTTAGAAAGCCAGTAGAGAGCTTGTAGAGGATAGCTCCAAGGATGAGAACACAAAGATGCAGGATAGAACATAACACAATTGAGGAGGACATATACGAAGACAGAAAGGAAGGTGAGGCATAGGGAGAAAGAAATTTAATTCCAGCCAGGAAAGACAGACACACCTGGACGACATAACCTTTTATCTGTTGGTTTTCTCAGGGGGTGGTGGGAACTCTGAAAAAAATGAGGACTCTAAAAACCTGGGGGAATTCCAGGAACTCCAGTCCCCAGACAATATTATTAGTACCTAATTGTTTACATTAACATTTTCCTAGCCTAGAAATGACAGCATATACCCATAGGATATGATTCAGGGTTTTAGACAGAGGTAAGAAACCGGAAAGTGCCAGGATTCTTCAAGGTATGACCTGTATAGACTAGTCAATTAACACTTTTTGAAAGAATAAATGAATTAAGGAGGTAGGCACCAGGCTCTGACTCAGAAGAATGGTGTGATGATGATATTTAGAATTCTGGGTCCCAGAAGATGATTTATGTGAATGTTTGGAGACAAGACAGCTGATTGATTAGGGATGCTAGTGAGTTCCAGATGATAGGGTTGTAGGACAGATGTGAATACCAGTCTTTCCATGTCCTCCAAATTCTGGTGCATTCAGTTCCTCAGCCCCAACTCCTCCATCAAGTGAGAGTTTTCCTGGATTGTTATATCACCTTTTATTTCACTGAATGAGGCTTTCTGGGCTCTACTTGTAACTGCATTGAAATACTTTTTGGATGAAAAAAACTCAGCAACTTCTGAGCAAGATAGATGAGTTAAACTTTTACATAAACTACTCCCTTACATCACTGACTATTTAACTCCTACCGAGTGGCTGGAGATGTATCATTAGAATTTGTTGAATTCAAAGTGATCATCCAGCTGCTAATGGTAGAAACCTAGAAGTTATACTTGACACATTTTTTCTCACTTCCAATACTATTCTTTCATTTTATTGATGCTGTTAATACATTGCCACAAAAAAAACAAAACAAAACAACAACAACAAAAAACTACCATAGATCTCAGTGTCTTACAGAGACATTTCTTACTTGAATTGTCTTTTATAACAGTGTAATGGATTTATAATGCAGATGCAGCTTTACATTGGAGGAAGAGCTGAAGATACATTGTAATTTTGTGGTGCTAACTATTCTTTGCATTTTACTAATTCAGATATAAATATTAAGTCTAGAATATCAGAAGAGAACACAGAACAAGATATTAAAGGTGGCTGCATGCTGACTAGCTTGGTAGATCAATTGCGGCACATAAAAATGGGTAAAATAAACTTCTGCCTCCCTAAAAATTACATTTATTCTTTTGATTCTGTCTGTGTGAGTGAGTTCTTGCAGGTCTCTCAGCTTCTCACATGAAACTGTCTTTCTCTCGTTTCAAAAGTCAGAGTTGATTCTCTGGCAAAAAAAATCAAATTGGGAACACAGTGACATCAACCCCATCCATTTCAACAACATAGAAGAATAAATTAAACATTTTCCAATAAAAACACATAACATACACAAAGAAGTAATTTTTAAAAATTAAAGTAAAATAGTAAGAGATGGAAAACATTTAAAAACGAAACTGTTGCTTCCAAAAGGAGCCTCAGGAAACATGACAACTAAATGTAATGAGGTTTCCTGGATGGGACTCTGGAACAAAAAAAGAACAGTAGGTTAAATCTAGGGAAATCTGCCACTGCTGTGTGCACTGAAGTGTCCTGTCTCTGACCCAGGAGTTTTGTGTCTTCTACTAGCCTCATGAAACTGTGGCAGGCTAACTTGGTAGCTTGCAAATAGAATAAAATTCCAGACTCCTCACAGTTCCTAACGGAGACAATTTGAGAATATAGAATAAATATATCATAGTCTGAGCACAAAACCAAGTAAAACAAGATGTCCCTAAGAAACAATGAGTCACAGAAACAGAAACTGTCTTTACTACTGACTGGTCTCTTAATCAAACCAGCAAGATTATAATTCTTTGGAACAAATACATTTAATTATAAAGTGGCTGTTGAAAATGTGGCAGATGCATGCCATTCTAGAAAGCTGTATCAAAATAAGTCTAAGTTACAGCTCTTCCTAATAAGCATGAGTTATTTCCTGAATCTGTAAGACATACACTAAATGCCCCAAAGGCGTTCATTATTATTAGCTGTTATATGTAATAAAGGATATACATGGATACATACATTATATTATCTATTATACCAAAGAACTGTAAGGTTACTTGTCTGTATAAATAATCTTCAAGAATTATACATCACTATTTGTACTGCAAATACAGTGTAAACAGGAATAAATCTTTCTGTTACACAGTATATCAGAAATGGACTTGAGTTAATATATCTCTACCTTAATTAATAATAATGTACCAATATTGGCTCATTGATTATAACAAATGTGTCATAATGTAAGATTTGTAATAATATCTTATTATTAATTACAGGGCTTTCTGTACTATCTTTGTAAGTTTTCTGTGCTAGAAATGGCTAATATAAGAGTTTATTTCAGTAACAGGTTGCAAATTAATGTTTTGAAAATCACTGGCATCTCTCTCTTCTCTTGCAATAATCTGTAAAATATGAGAAAAATATTTCCTTCATTACAGTTTCCACTTCTCTCTCCCCATTCTCTCCAAACACTCTCAGTCTCTACCATCCCCTGGAACTGCCTTCTGCCTTGTGCCCAGTGACCTCCATAATACCTCATCTCATGAGCAATTCTTCATCTTTACTTTATTCAACAAATGAGCAACATTAGACAATTGTAAACACTCTCACCTACTTTGATTTTTCTCTCTTCGTGTCTGGGTTTTTCTGTTTTCTCCTATCCCCTCTTCTACTGCACTGGCTGCTCTGTACTGTCCCCTTTTCTAGGTCCTCTGTCTCTTTCCTTTTTCTAAATTTTGAATTATCCCAGTACTCAGTCTCCAACTGTCTCCTCTTCTCTTCCTCATTTTTCTCCAGAGAGATGACCTGACACAGTGTGTGCACATTAAGTGACATTTATTCGTGTTTAACTCCTAAATGTATCCTCCAGATTCCCCGATCCAGCTGCTTTCTCAGCATGGCCACCTGGATTCCTGATAAGCATTTCAGGCTGACATGCCCGATATCAGACTCTTCCTTCCTGTCCTTAAATCATCTCTATCACCATGGCTGACTCCATTATTCCAGTTGCTCAGACCAATAACCTCGTAATCATCCTTGATTTTTTCTCTTATATCACATGTGCGGTCATCATTAAATTCTGTTCTACTATCAAAATGCATTCAAAATCTGACAATTTCCAAGAACTCTAACTTTCCCTCTTTAGTCCACCTGGCCATAATCTCTGTCTATATTGTAATATCTTCTTAAATGGTGTCTCTTCAGTTTACTTTCCATGTAAAAGCCAGTAATATTTCTAAACATATAGGTCATAACATATAATTTCTCAGTTCCATTTTTTTCCCAACAACCACTATGGAAAATTGCCTGGCAGTTCTTTTTAAAACTAAAAATGAACTTACCATATGACCCAGGAACTTTGGGCATTTATCCCAGAGAAATAAAAGATATTTTCATGAATAAACTTGTACCTGGATATTCATAAAGCTTTACTTATAATAGCCAAAAACTGAAGACTATACAAATGTCTTTCAAAGGGTGAACGGTTAAATATTGTGGTTCAGTTTCATAGTGGAATACTACTCAGCAATAAATAGAAACAAATTATTAATACACTCAACAATTTAGATAAACCTCAAAGAAATTCTGCTGAGTGAAAAAGCTATCCCCCCCTAAAAAAAAACATACTGCATAATTAAATTTGTGAAACATTGGTAAAATAACCTAATTATAGAAATGGAGAATAGTTTAGTGGTTACCAAGGGTTAGGGAAGAGGGAGGGGATGGTTGTGGCTAAAGGAGATGAAGCTTGTGGTCCTGTAACAGCTGAATATCATGATTTTCGTGGTGTTATGATAGGCTACACATGTGATAAAACTGTACAGAGCTGCGCACAGACACACACACACATACACACACACACACACACACACACACACACAAATGAATGCATGTATAAATGATGGAACTGGAATGAGCTCTATAGATTGTGCCGATCAATCTCTTGGGCTTGATTCTGTAGTATAGTTGTTAAGAGGTTAACTTAAAGGAAAGGCTGGAATAGAAGGCTTGGGAATTCCCAGCACACTTCTTGTAAACTTCTGTGAATGTATAATTATTTCAAAATAAAAAGCTTTAAAAACAAAACAAAACAAAACCTCTTACTATGTTTTTCTAGCTCACTAAGAATAAAATTTACAATCTATATTGCATGACTTACAAAACTCGGCATGGTTTGGCCTCTTCCCACCCAACTGCTCACCCCTACTGATTCTCCAGCCACAGTATGCCACTTCCTAGTCCTCAGATACTCCAAGCAAGCCCATGTCTCTAGGTTCGAGGCAATTAATTTTGTCTCTACTAGGGATGATCTTCAACCAGAACTCTGAATGTTTGCTTCCTTCAATTTATTCAAGTCTCTGATTAAATATCACCCTGATGACCCAATCTAAAATAGCACCAACTCGCTGCCCCCATTATTCTCAACCTCATTATCTTTATTTTCCTTCATAACACTTATCACAACCTGTCATGTGATGATTCATTTGTTTATTACTTATTAGTATCTATCTCTCTTCTCTAGAATGTAAGTTCCACGAGAGCAATGGCTTTCTCTGTTTGGTTATCCTCAGCAAGTTCTCAATAAATAAATAAATAAATATATATATATATATATATATATAAAATTGAATGAATAGCATTTAACTATGGGGCAAAGGATAGTCTTATACAAGGTACACACAGACTTGTATGACTGTCTATTGATACAGAAATCCTGGAGAATAATTTGATACTAATTTTAAATACACTTGAAAGAGTTGAAAGAACAGTTTCCAAAAAAAGGGAGCCGGACTGTTAGAATAATATTTCAGTGAAGAAACTACTGTATCTGAGGTCAAACCGTAAAAAATATCAGAATGAAGAAGCTGCCACGTCTGCCTTCATGTTACCACAGGTGATTCTCAAGTTCCAGAAGTGCTCGGAAGAAATCGCCATGACGTACACATGTTTACAACAGCATTATTCATAATAGCCCAAAGACGGAAATAGCCCAAATGTCCACTGATGGGCAAATGGAGGTACACAATATGTTACATCAATTCATTAAAATATTATTTAGCACACAAAGAAATGAAGAACTGACACACACTACAGTATGAATGAGGAAGGGAAGAACACAAAGGGAGGAGAATTTTTGCTCCCAAAGGAGAAGAGGAAGTAAACACCATATGAAGCAAGACCCAAGATTCAGTTCTGTATATTAAGGAAGCCTCAGCTGTGTATGAAATGTTGAATTGAGAAACTGTGAGTCCGAGAAGGTGGCATTGGGGAGGTAAGTCTGGGTCAGATACTTCAGGATTGAGAGGAGGTTATTAATATGGCAAGATGGATGGAGAATGGGAACCAGGTAAGTGGAAAGCTCTGTAGCAATGTTCAAGGAGTGGAGGGCTGAAAGAAAAATTTGTCCAGGGTAGCTAGAGTGAATTGTGTTTTCCTGGGAAGTCAAAAGGGAGAAGTTTGGAGGGTCATTGTCCAGGTGAGGATGGAGAGATTGATGAGTAAGTGATCCTTCACTCCTAAGGAGGATGCAAGAATCGTAAACACGATGTTCTGCCCTTAGACATTAAGGAGCAAAGGCAAGAAAAGTTATTCTACTGCATTTGGTGGACCACTTTAAAAGGACAAAGTTCCTGGGCAGAGCAGTCAGGTAAAGGATTCAAAAACAGGTAGAAAAAGGAATTCATTATAGAAGAGACACTTTTTTTCTGGTAATTTTTCCAAAGATGACAGAAGCAGGAATCAGTGGGCAAGAAAATTGGGCATTTAAAAAGTAGAAGTTCTGAAAAAGTAGACTATCAGACAGATAACTTTAAGCAGAGTACTTGGACTTGCTCCCTAGTTTGGGGGTGAGTCAACATCAATGGATGCCTAAATTGGAATGAAAGCAGAAGTCACATGAATAAATGATAGGAAGAAACTGTGAACAAAGCCTGCCTTGGAAGTTGATTATTTAGATGGAGAACTGAAACTGAAGAAGAAAATTTTGTGCAGGTGCTGATGTGACTGACAAAAGTGGGAGCATGTAGTGATGAGTGTGTTGAGTGATACTGTGGGAAGAATAAACACAATGAATGACACAGACTACAGACAAGAAAATAATGTGAGGACAGAAGATCTGTGATTATAAACCCCTGATTTTTATGGTATTTGTATGTGTCCTGCATGATATATCAGAGATGGTAATATTTCAGTGTGATAAGTGCTTGAAAAAGAAATAGATAAGTGCAGGGGAATATAGGAGCACAGAGGACATGCATAACCCAGCCTTGGAAAATGAGAAAAGTCTTCCTGAATGAGAAATATAGACTAGCTAGATTAATGAGGAGGGTGGAGACAGAGGAAGTGGAATGCACAAAAGACCACAGAGAAAGAAGAGCAGGTTTGGAGATGTGCATCTTGACCAGTATCAGTAGAGAAAGCATGGAACATGTGTATATGAATCTATTAAGCAATGGGAAATTATCTGTAATCAAGTACGTAATGTGCTTGAAATGATTTTTTGGAAATAAAATAGATACTGAAAGGACTGCAGGCTAGGAGACCAGTGGGGAGGTCTTCGGATAAGCAGATCTGGAGTCTGAAAAGCAAAATAAATGGCAACTGTAGATTTGGGAGGTCTTAGTACATGCAGCCTAAATGAAGCCAAGGCTGGTGAGCAGCTTGGCCAGGTAGCATGAAGAGTGAGGGGAGCATAGAGACACCAGTAGGAAACACCAGCAGGGGTCCAGCCTGTAAGGACAGAGGAGCCCTTCGTGAGGACTAGGATGGAAGTTCAGGGGCAAGAGAAGAACCAGTGGAGGGCAAAGAAATCAAAGCCAAAATGAGTAGCTAATGAAAGGTATGATTTTGGAGGAAAGAAGATAGAACAAAAAGTGAGACAAGCTGGGTGAATAAGCTATTTTTTATTATAGTAGTTAAATTTTTGTTTACTTTCAAGGTTAAAAGTATTTGAATGTTCATAAATGTAAATACTCAAGAAATCAGGAGTAACAGATGATAAAGAAAAGAAGAGATAATTGATGGAACAAAGTCCTTGAGGAGGTAGGAAAGAAAGTGGATTCAGAGAATAGGTGGGCAAATTATTCTTGGAGATGTACATACATACATAAATACTTACACACATGTGCACACTTATAGACATACACATATATGCAAATATGTATATATGTATATTTGTGTTCTTGTGTGTTTTTTGGTATGGTGTGTGTATATCCAGCTTATTTTTAAAAGTAATTTAAGATAAGCCCACAAAAATAAAATGGCAATAGTGTAATGAGTATGTTAACTTGATTGTGGTAATCATTTCACAGCGTATACATATATTATATTATCACATTGTATACCTAAAATATATACAGTTTTTATTTGTCAACTATACCTCAATAAAGCTGGAGAAATTAAATTAAATTAAAAACTACATATTTATTTTGAGAAAATTTATATTTTAACAAGCCATTGAGTCTTCTGATCTGGTACATGATATACGTCTCCATTTATTTATGTTTTAAAAAAATCTCTTCTGGCAATATTTTGTAAATCTTAATGCAGAGGCTTTGAAAATTTGAGTTAAATCTAAAAAGAAATTTTCACTTGAATTTATAGTTGTTTGTGACTAGGATAAAAAATAATTGATTTATATTGTCCTTTACTCTCTAAATAAATAAATGACTTCACGAGCTTTCCTGTGCCTAGGTAAAGTGAAATGTACCACAGCTCTAAGGGAGGAGACATCAAAATGCAGGCGTGGCATCGACATTACTTTCTCTGAGTGGAGAAATGCTTGCAGAGATAAAAGATAAATTTACAGGAGTGGAATAATAAAGTGAGGAGTTGGCTCCTGACAGTCCCGAAGTCTCAGGTAGGAAGGAAGTTCAACTGAGAGGCAGGAACAGGGATCTGGGCGGCGGTAAAGGTTTCATCGCCTTTCTGAGAACAGTTTAACAGGATCTAGGAGGGGTCAAGGGGTCTAACGTGTGGTAAAGTCTATTGCTATGATTGTGTCATTTACTTCACATGAGTTGAGGAAAGCACTACTTAGTTTTAGTTGAAGCCCGAGCATTTTCACGGACAATGCAGCAGAAACTATCAGGTTTGAGAAGTTTCTGGTCCTATGAGATCGCCATCTAGACTAGATAGAGGAGAAAGTAAAAACATCAGTCCTCGCATCAGTTGTTCACAAACTTCAGCATAAATTAGTATCACCGGGTGATCTTGCTAAAATAGAGATTGCTGCTCCAACCTCAGAGTTTCTGATTCATAAAGTCTGTGGTGCAAGAACTTGCAAGTCCCCTGGTGACGTGGATGATGCTGGCCCGGGGACGGCGCTCTGAGAAGAATTGCTCCACACCTTCCTTCATGTTCTGGGTGATGACACCACACTTCAGAGCCACAGAGGTGACTCCAGAAGCACCACACAGTTTAATAAGGCTTCCACAGACAAAATTTAACGTGACACACCTCCGGGACAACACTTAATGCTCATTTTCAAGATTGAACAATTGTTTCTTAGAAAAGACAGTAGCTTGTCCAAAATCTCACAGTCTCACTGACCGAGATCTCTGAACCAGAATTTTTCACACTGTCCAGTGTGATTTCTAAATGCCACAGCTGCCTTCACCGCCTCTGTAATTGTCAGAGCATCTGTGACTGGCAGAAGAGAGACTCGGGTCTGCAGGGCACGCCGCCCCCAACCCTAACTTCCCACATAGTCTGCGAGGCAGGGGCAATTGCTCTTTGGGGCGAGACTGCAGCCCTTCTGTGCAGAGCCTGGGGCTTTTGCAGACCTCATTCCAGTTCACATACCCGTAGAGATTACAGAGATTGTTTTTGATTTTCTAGCTACCCCTGCTCTTCTCAAAACCCGTGGCTCTCTACTGGCACTGGCAATGTTTCTGAGCCCTGTAGGTGCCTGAATATCTTATAGCTGCACGAGGAGTCTCTGAATAAGGACACAGAGCCTGTCTGTGGGCAGGGCCTAGAGCTGTGCACTTTGTGCAGATCTTGCTTGTGATTTCCTGTACGGAATACACACACGTGCAGAGCCCTGTGACCGTGCGCTGACCTCGTGGCTGACTGCAAGCCATATGGGCTCTCGGCCAATGTACGGAGTCTGAAGCTCTTTTTCTCCTATGGCACAGGCGAGGACTCTGTAGAAAATCATGGCCCTTTTATCTGTTAGCAACACAGCTGCTGTGAACAACTCTGATACTTGCATGGCTGGCTGCCTCCTGATTGGCATCCCTGGGCTGGAGCACCTCCACATCTGGCTCTCCATCCCCTTCTGCACCATGTATGTAGCTGCCATGACAGGCAATGGCATTTTAATTTGTGTCATCCTCTCCCAGCCAAGCCTGCACGAGCCCATGTACATATTCCTGTCCATGTTGGCCAGTGCTGACATCTTGCTCTCCACTTCCACCATGCCCAAAGCACTGGCCAACTTCTGGCTCGGTTTCAGCCATATTTCCTTTGATGGCTGCCTCACCCAGATGTTCTTCATCCACTTCCTCTTCGTGGCTGACTCTGCAGTCCTACTGGCAATGGCCTTTGACCACTACGTGGCCATCTGCTCCCCTTTGAGATATGCCACCATCCTCACCAGCACAGTCATTGGGAAGATCGCCACTGCCACCCTGACCCGCAGCTTCATCATCATGTTTCCTTCCATCTTTCTCCTCAAGCGCCTGCACTACTGTCGGATCAACATCATCACGCATATATTTTGTGAGCACATGGGCATTGCCCATCTGTCCTGCTCTGATATCTCCACTAATGTCTGGTACAGGTTGGCAGCTGCTCTGCTCTCCACAGGCCTGGACATCATCCTTATCGCTGTTTCCTACATTCACATCCTCCGAGCTGTCTTCCACCTCCCTTCTCAAGGTGTCCGGTCCAAGGCCCTGAGCACTTGCGGCTCCCACGTCTGTGTCATCCTACTCTTCTACATCCCTGCCCTCTTTTCTGTCTTTGCCTATAGGTTTGGTGGGAAATGCATTCCACGCTATGTCCACATCCTCCTGGCTAACCTCTATGTGGTCATCCTACCTATGCTCAATCCCATTATTTATGGAGTGAGGACCAAGCAGATTTTGGACGGGGCTAAGCAGATGTTTTCAGATTTTGCCAAAGAATCTAAATAAATGCTCCCAACTTGACCTCAGCTTAATCCCTTTCTGTACTATTACTTGTTCAATAGTCACCTTCTCCCCATCTCTACATCTTCCAGTTACCCCTGTGCTATCTTCATCCAGGTTCCAATTATTTAGACATTCTACTCAAATCCTCCTTTGATTAACTTTTTTATAAATCCATAGTAATACCCACCCCACTTTCTTCCATATATTATTCAAATTAACTTCTGATCCCCCATTATCTCAAGAAAAACTAATTAGGAGCAATGTGATAACTTACCTGGAATCTACCATTTGAATAAGACTTTTTTCAGCCCCCACTTTCATTCTCTCCCTAATACGGTACCTAATCACTTGTATATAATTTTGACATTTAAATTTGCCAGTTTAACATCTTTCTCACAATGGGAACCCCTGAGAGCTATCATGTCTAGAATTTCATAGTCCCCTGGGATAATATTTATTTTTTTATTGTCCTCTACACACATCCATAATTAGACATGTTTAAATACTCAGGTTCAGAGATGCTAACACACAGCAGCATATGTAGGTGGACACATCTATTTATCACCAGCTTAAATATGAACATAAGCCTTTCAAAAAATTTTATCAAATAAGCCTAGGCTACTGTTACCTGTCCTAGACAAGAGCTGTCCTTAAAATATAAATAACTGTATGGTGATAGAGTACTCTTTTCCATCCAAACATGCTTTGTATTAAAAATTATAGTCATCATTAAAATAAGTCAAATACCTACTTGTATCTAATAGACATAGATTTATATATTCTTTAATAAAATGTTAAAGAAATGTAAGTGTGTAATTTGGTAACTTGCTCACTAATCATTATATTATTAACACCAGAGATTAGCCTAGCCTGTTGTCCTCTGAGATTCAGAAGAGCAATTCAACCCGAATTTTAGCCCAAGAACAACTCATCCTCAAAAACCTAGCTCACATCTCAACTCTGTCCACTTCGGTACTCAGCCCACAGTGAAAAATCCATCTTTTAAGATTCTCCACTTCTTTTCATCTAAATCACTAATTTGTTGGGCCCTGAGAATATTTCTTCTTGTTTGATTAGAGATCTTTTTTCATGTTTGTTCCCTTACATCCTGCCTAGAATGCATTCCTTGAGGAAAGAGTTCATTTTGAAAGGATTTTTATCTCTGTTACTCCAAAGCATAAGAACCTGCCCGAAGCAAATATGCAATACGTTTGTATGCGCATAAAATTCTTATTTTAAAGTTTCTTTGACCTCACTTTTCTGCTCAATATTTATTCTTCTTTGAGTGAGTTCTTCTCAGCCCTGAAATTCAGTGTCAGGTAGAGAAGAGACCACTGCTAGGTGTCAGGAGATGCTGATTTAAAGCTTGGATCTACTGCTTACTTAATTCAATGAGTTTGAGAGGTTGCATAATCCCAATGAATTTCATGTTCTACTCATCTGTAAAGAAGATGAGGATGATACAACATCATTTATCCATTACACAGTAAGCATTCAATGATTGTTCAGTTTATTTTTCTCTTTTTTCTTAATATTACTCAATCTCACATTCAGTACATACCAGCTGTTTATCACTGGGAAATAGATTTGATCTCGTAAAAGCTTGACGTCCTTCTCTTAAAAAAGAAAGATAATAACTTACTTCAGAGGAGTTTTGATTATTGAGATTAGCTAAGTATAACAAAATAAATAACTGGTGTTTTAATGGACATTTTGTTGTCATCACGTTTCACTACTATAAAAAAGGTGGAATCCATTCAGGAATATATTCAATCTACTTAGTGCACCTCTGGGAGAACTGTATTTCTATAGGTTAAATGCCTAAAAGTAGAACACTTAGATCAAAGATCATGCATGCTTGGAATTTTGATAAATTATTATGTTTTTCTCTATTTCAAGATAAAAACTTTCATCTGATCTTATTAGATTTTTAAATAAAAATTTTATACGTGCTATTAGTAAAGAATTAAAATTGAAAAGTGGAAAGCAAAGCTTCCCTGATGTTCTTTCCACAACAGTAACATGTTCTCGTTCAGCATCAAAAGGAGAATGTGACCTTTTTCATGTAAGAACACCTTCATGTGAGAGAGAAATACCACAGGGGGTAGATTAAGAGCTGAGAATCTGAGAGGAAGATCGAACAAGGAAGGTGTGATTTTGCAGGTATAACATAGTTTATAGAAGAAAGTATCTTCTCATTGATTCCCTTCATCTCAGCCCTCCCCTAACATTATCTGAAGAGTTATTTTCATTTATCCCTGAGAATGCCCAAATGAATGATGGCTTTACCACTTCAATTTGAGAGATTTTGAAAGAACAGGAAGAAGAAAAATTTGGAACACTTTCTTCCCTACCCCACTTGCATTTTTTCAAAGCCTCATGGCCCTCAATATCATTGTTTTAAACGTTAGCCCTAGAACAAACATCAAAAGATTTCAGCTAATTTTTTTTTCAATTTTTAAAAATTTTTTAATTGCCAGGTATCACAGCCTACTGATGGTCACCACCCTTTCTTTATGTATGCCAGTTTTATGAATGAGAAACCTTTTTAAACATCTTTTTTTTGACTGTCTATATCCATGCCAATTATGATTTGAATTAAACAAACCTAGGGTGTCTGTTCCATCTTAGCAAACTTTTGGTAAATACTTCTACCTCGCCTCATATTCTTCCTCTTGGTCCTTTACCTCTCAGTGTGAATAACCCTGAATAAGTTGAGAGACTTAAAATGCAGGACCGCCATGGGAGTGAGAGACTGAGGAAGGATGAAGATGAAAGACATGTTCATTTTTGGAGAAGTGATGAATAGAATTGAAGTTCAGAATAAGCAAGGATCATTTACATCAGTATTGAAGTTATCAAGAATCTTGATAAGATTCTTGAGACTTATGGAGGGAGAGAAAGGGAGAGAGACAGACAGACAGAAGCAGACACTACCTGGGAAAGAAGACGAATAGCCAGGGATGAGCCAATGGGTAGATAACTGGAATATGGGGGGCTAGTGAGAGGTGTAGTATAATAAAGTGATGAAAAGATACTAGAGTTTTATATTTTAATTGAAGGGAGGGGATCAGTGGGAAGGTGCAGGGATGACGATTAACCCCACCTCCAGGCCAGGAGATCTGAGAAGTGTGGGAAAGAGTGAATAAATGTACTCTAGAGAGCCAGGTTTCAGTTAGCCAAGAAAGTAGTAAGAATATTCCAAGACAACATTGATAATATAGGGGATTTTGCTGATGGCTGACTATGAGTCCTAGATTATCCAGTAAAGGATTTCAAAAATTGGAGAGGGGTGGTATATGGAAGCAAAACTAGGGTATCCAGAGCCTATAGAGATGAGGATCTGAGTGATGACCTTGAATCATGAGCTTTCCGCATCTGGCATAACAGGAATAGAATGTAATGCCATTGCTCCTAATGGTCTCAAAGCAGTGAGTGGTGGTGAGTGTTATGAGGAGGAACGTGTGAGAATGGGAGATGTGGAGGCTGGGGAGGTGCTAATCTTCTCTGGAGCAGGGGAGATCTTTTTTGATTCCTCAGGCATCACCCCAACATTCCATTCCCCTTTTGAACAAGATGAACTTCACCTATTCTCCACAAGGTAGTCAAGTTTTCCCATGCTCTTTTCTGCCTTCAATACTCAATTTTAGACTCCAGAATTTTTAAGTGCTTACAAAAAATATATGGATCCCAGAAACAATATGGACTTAATAACATTAATATAGGCGGGGGGGGGGAGCAAGCAATAAAACCTAAATTAGTCACTGCTTCACTCACTCTTAACCACACTTCAATTATGCTTTGATTCAATTCTCCTAGTTAATTATTTTTAATATGTGGGATGTAGGCCTGTTTTCTTTGTTTTAAACTGTGGAGGAAAAGAAACGATCACCGAGGCTGGGACCTCAATATCACCATCTACTGGCTTCCGTTGTTATTTCAAAGCCCTTTGTCACTGCTGTTCTTTAGAATCCTGACACAGTTCTTCCTTACTTAGGACGCACATTTCTTTCTCTTCCTGCTTTCTGATTGGTGCTGTAGTGTTCTGGACTTGGAATGACTGAATGTATTTAAATTCGGCTCTGTAGGAGATTTCCTGGCCTCTCCGGTCCCTTCAAGATAATTGCCACTTCCAGAAGCTTTCCTTACTTTCTGTCTTTCTCAGCATTTGCAGGTATAGGCAAGTGAAGCCAGGCAGCCTTCACCATCCCTTCGGAGAGTTTTACCTCCCCTGCCAGACTTCAGTAGTTGGCTGGAGAAATGTAGGGAACTTTTCAGGTTTAATGTGTGATCCAAGCTTGGGGAGAAAGCACAGAAAACCTTCATGAAGAGAACACCAGTTATTCACAAATTCACTCTCTTCTATCCACACTCAGTAGCACCTAGCTGAACACTTTCTCCTCCATTCTACAGCAATAGCTAGACATTTACTCCTCTGGATTTAGGCACTTTTTGTCACCTCCAGCCCTCTTCAACCTGCTCAATGCTGCCAGGTGATCTTTTCTTAGATAACATTTAGATATTCAGAACATGTCATTCTCCACCACCTGCCCCTTCCTATCTTCCTGTCTGTCTCTGTCTCTCTCTCTCTCAAACATACACACACACACACACCCCTACCTCATTAAAACTCCTTAGTGGTTTCCCAGAAATGTCAAAACAATTCAACAGGGAAAGAATATGGTCCTGGGGCAAAAGGATACACACATGCAAAAGAATAAGACTGAAATCCTATCTCACACAAAAAAAATGAACTTAGATCATAGACCTAAGTGTAAGAGTTAAACTATAAAACTTTTAGAAAAAAATATGGGAGTAAATCTTTATGACTTTGGATTAGGCAAAGCCTTCATAGATACGACATCAAAAATACAAATGACAAAAAGATTGAATTTCATCACAATTAAAACCTTGTTCTTCAAAGGATGCTGTTTAGAAAATGAAAAGACAACTCGTACAACGGGAGAAGATATTTACAAATAACAGAACTCGTAAAGGACTTATATCTAAAATACATAAAGATCTCTTAATAAGAAAAAGACAAATTAAATTTTAATTACCCAATTAAAAATGGGTAAAAAATTTGAATAGACATTTCTCAAAAACAGATATGCAAATGGATAATAAATTATATGAAAAGATGCTAAAGAGACATGCAAATTAAAATATTGATGAGATACCAATTTACTCTCAATAAGATAACTATAATAGAAAAGATACATAATGACAAGTATTGGTAAAGATGTGGAAAAATTGAACCCTTCTTTATTGCTGGTGGGAATGCAAAATAGTATAATCACTGTGGAAAACAGTCTGGAATATCCCCCCAAAAACTAAATACATAATCCAGTAATTCTATTCTTGGGCAAGAGAAATAAAAAGACCATGTTTCAAACAAAACAAAACAAAACAAAACAAAACAAAACAAAACAAAACAAAACAAAAAACCAACTTGTACAAGAGAATTCATAGCCGCATTATTCGTAATAGCCAAACAGTAAAAATCCAAATGTCTAAAAACTGATGCGTGGATAAGCAAAATGCCGAAAATCCATACAGTTGAGTATCATTCAGCCATCAAAGGAATAAAATACTCAGGTTACAACATAGATGAAACCTGAAAATATGCTACATCACCCAGCTCTCTCTTCAAATTTTTATCTGGACACCCTCCTCCCTCCACTCACCTTCCAGACCAGGTCAGTTTCCTTGGGACCGGAAGTTCAGCCTTCCTTTTCTTGTCAGAGTTGCTGTGCTATTGACACCCTGAAGCTACAGTTCCTGGGGCTTTATAAGCTTTGTATGTATTCATAAGGCCATAAGAACAAACTTTTGCAGTCTCTCAGTTTACACAGGTTAAAATTACAGGTGTCATTTTGACACCTGTAATATTTAAATTACATTCGTAATTTTAGACTAATAAAGTTTAACGATCTTTTTGCAGAACATGCCATTGTGATGCCAAGCGGTTATCTTTACTCACTCGTATAACTTTAGATACTTTCATTCGGACGTTTTAACTGATAGTTTAACGTGGAGTACAAATGTGTATTCTCAGTATTATTAACACCGACATGAGTTCTGAAAGCTAAAGCGAAGACGATTTACACGCGCCCTCCCTGGCCTTCCCGGGCTCCCCAGGGCCTCAGAACTTGCCGCTCATCAGGTAAGCGGAACAGCTCCCCGGCAGCTGGGTGGGCCCGGCGACCACACCCCTGGAGCGCAGGACCCTGCGCGGCGCGGGACCAACCGGCCCTATCCGCATCCTCTCCTCCCCCCTCGCCCCGCCCCTTCGCCACGAGTCTGTCAGCTCTGCTGGACGCGGCATTAGCTGTAAATCCTCGGCTCTGACCCAGGCCACACATTCCAGGCTGGTGAGCGAATCCATTTTCTGGCCCGCCACCGCTGTCCCCACTAGTACTGAGAGTTTGACCCGCCCTCCAGGTGCGTTGTGGGGTTCGCGGGCGGAGGCAGAGTGAGGGGGACCTCTGCACTTTTGAGTTGACTCCAATTCGGGAAGGGAGCATGAAGGAGGCACCTTTGGAACTGGGTACTTTGTGTAGGTAGTGATGATTAAAGTAGTGGCTAGTGATCATTAAACCCCGATTCTAGGAGGTATAGGATGTAGGAGTGGCAGCCCTGAAAGTTTTGTGAGGGAAGGCCGGCCGACCCTGGGACTGGCGTGGATCCGGAGGTCAGCAGCCCTTCCCCCACCCCAGCCTCTCTGCTCCAGGAAGTGAGCACCGTTTATCCCCTCACCCGTCCCCAGGAGGCCCTGACTCCTCCCAGAGAGTTGGGAGATGAGCCTTCCGCACCCAGCCCGGCATGCGGGGTCTGTGCAAAGGCCAGGCTGGCTGCCCAGAGCCCTGCATTTCCCCGAAGGGAGCCGGGCCGTTCGCGGTTGAGTTGGGATAAAAAAAGACCAAAGGAGTGGGCGCCCTGTGTTCCTCAGAATCTTTTTAAAACTCCTTGGTTTGCCCAGAAGAGCCTTGACCACCTGGAGGCTCGCATCTGGGGCCTCGATGTGCCTGTCACCCGGAGCTGTCTGCCATCTATGACGGGGCGGGCCACTTACTGTCACTCCTGGGAGAAGTGACCAGGCAGTGAAAGAAATGATGTCCCTTCCCTTTTGGAGCTCATAATACAGGTAATTCATCTTTATTTTTCTTTCATCCTCACCTTGAATGAGCTCATCATTTAATCTATCAATTAGTGAAGACAGAAATGCGTGGTTAAGAGCCTGGGTGCTGCGGCGAGAGGGTCTGTATTCAAAATCCGCCTCTGACACTTAGATGCAGGCTGTGTGCCCCCAACCTGTTGCCTGACCTCTTTGAGGTTCAATTTCTTCCATCCATAAAATGGACAGAGTAATACTTATATTCTAGAGTTTGGGTGAGGATTATGTGAGACAGAGGTTTAAAAACAGGAGAGTGCGTGAACAATCGTAAATACTCAAAATATTAAGTTATTATTGACGAACTCAATGCCTTGCTTTAAAAAAATACAAACTAAAATAATTTTTGAAAGAACAGGGAATAAAATATGTAAAAATGCACTAAGATAAAGGAGAATATGACTACTTCCGACATCTAAATAAGTTAAAATACAGCATAGTTTAAAAAATTAGGAATTACATAAAAAATGAGTCTGTCATGTGTGCTCCACAGCATGCTTTAATTTGATTAATTCAGTGTTTCCGATTGATGACCCCTGAGATGATTTTTGGTGTTATATGAATAAACTTCCAAAATGTTTAGTTGCCTATTTGAATTGGATGTAAACTAGAAAAATATACCCACACCTCAAATTCATGATTTGACAGGTTTTTATTGCTTAGACTGAGACAGGGTAAATATTAAAGTTTTTTAAGGTATCACTTTAAAGAAAATATTAAATATGGAATATGGAAAAAATCAGAAATTACAAGTGAGATATCACAAATGCAGAAAAAATAAGTGTATTATCTATCCTATAAAATCCTTAGTTAATGGATTATGTAACACAGAGAGAAGAACCCCTGTGTAGGACCATATTTTAAGAATTCGCAGTTATTAAATCATTGTAAGTTTTGAATGCATGAGGCAGTGATTTTTTGAAGTTTGAAAAAAAAATGAAACTATGCTCCAATTCAAATATTTACTGAGTGCTTCTTGTTTTTAATCAACTCCAGATAATTGGTTAAAGTGGAATAGAACCCTACAAAAGGGTAAAAAATATAATTTCCTCAGCAGAATCCCATCTCATTTATGAATGCAGTTGCTACCTGTTTAGACTTTTACTCTATTTACACCGGAACGCAGAGATGGGGTGCAGTCCTGCCTACCTTATTTCTAACTTTCATTCTGAGCCCCCAGCCTGGACCAGTGTTAGGTATCCACTACCCAGTCACTGACATTTATACTGAAAGCCATTTTAATATTGAAATGTGGGCTTCCATTCTCATAGGTGCTTCAGATCTAAGTATCAGTCCATTCTCTGGCCCTCCCCAGCCACCCTCACCTCTTTCTGTTTTGCGTCCTAAGTTGTATTCACCTGGGAAGAAGGCGCCCTCATTGAAAGCAGTGTTTCTGAAACCTTAATATGCAGATGAATCACCAGAGATCTTATGAAAGTGCAGATACAGATCTGGTCTCCGTGAGGCCCCCACCGCTGCCAGAGCGGCTAGTTAGATGGCCTGAGCTCCTGCTCCCGCTTCGGATTTAGCTGGTCTTGAATTTGGCCTCTTTCATTTGCTAATTTGACCCACAGGGCCCGTCCCCTCAGGCTCTGGGATCTGCACCCTCACAGCCGGACTGTCTGCCCACCCACACTGCTCTTGAGGCGGGGCCCGAGTTGGGTTCTGCTCTCTCAGAGTGGCTCCCCAATCAACTCCTCAATCCACTATTCTCCATGGCTTTTGGCTCACCCCAGTCTGAGGCATCTTTCCTTTCTCATCATGTTCTTTGGCTTCATCTGAAGAAACAACCCGTTAATGGTAGCTGAAAATTTTTCTCAGCTTGCTTTCTCCTGATGGAAAGTAGGCAGCCCAGAGGCCTTTGTACTGTCCACAAAAAATCAATCTAAGCAAAAAATGGAAAATTTTATTTGAGCCAAATTTGAGGATCATAACCCAGGAAAAGCATCTTAGAAAACTCTGAGTTCCACCCATTTGAAATCAAGGCATGGTTATATAAGTTTTTTGATCTAGAAGGCTGTACATCAAATGATGTATTGTTGACAGTTTACATAATCCAGATCTCCCGTGTCCTCTGGGCTGCACACCAGTGGTCAAGGGCTCGCTGGCATGTGGGCAGGGGTTACCCAAACCCTTTCCAGCTGAATTTTAGCTGACATTATGCGCCCCTCCTTCCTTTCCCCAACCTCAACTTTACCCTTTGACAAGAGACATCAACTCCTCTATAATCTTTTCTGTTCAAGAATCTTCCTCTGCCTTGGATAGTTCATATAGAGCATTAGATGGAAAAGAAATACAGAAATATAATAGGGCCACATATATAATTTTAAATTTTCTAATGCCCTCCTTAGAAAGTTAGAGGAAACAGGTGAAATTTATTTTAATATATTTAACTCCATGCTTCCAAAATATATTTAGAACATGTAATCAATGCAAAAAATCTGTTAATGAAATATTTTAGATTATTTTTGCTTACCAAACCTTTGAAATCCGATGTGTATTTCATATTTAAAACATCTCCTTTCTGGAGAGGGTATAGCTCGGCAGTAGAGTGCCTGCTTAGCATGCATGAGGTCCTGGGTTCAATCCCCAGTACCTCCATTAATAAATTCATAAACCTAATTACCTCCTCCTAAAAATTAAAAAAAAAATTAAAACATCTCCTTTCTGACTAGCCACATTTCAAGTGCTCAAATGGTGTGGCTACCATATATTGACAACACAGTTCTAATTTGTATTGAGAAGATCAGAAAGTCAAGCCTTCAATTTTTCTCACTGCATGTCTTCTGTTTTCGTTAGCTCTAATGAATTATAATTCACATCTAATAAGTTAGCAATTTTGAGCATACAGTTCCGTGAGTTTTGACATGTATATTGTTGTGTAACCACCGGCACAGTCATGATATATAAAGGACATTTCCATCACTCTCCCCAATTTTTTTTTTGCAATTCATCCCTTTCTCACAGCTCTGGGCCCTGGCATCCACTAATCTGATTTCAGATAGTAGAGTTCTGTCTTTTCTAGGATTTCATATAAGTGGAATCATACAATAACTTATTCTTGCTGTCTAGGTTCTTTCACTTCATATAAGGCTTTTGAGATTTCTGTTGTATTTATCAGTATTTCCATTTTATTGTTTGGTGATATGCCATTATTTGCATATACCACAGTTTGTTTATTTACCAGTTAATGGTTTTATGAATTATTTCCAGTTTTTAGCTACTTCATTGCATTTATGAAGCAGAAACTCTCCCCCAAGAGAGTCATGTATATCAAGTACACATTTACCCGAAATAAATGTGTGATGTGTGTGTTGGGGGAGATGGAATGGACCTTCAGTTAAAATAGTAAATGTTGTATCACCAAAAATTTTTTATTAAGATGTTATTTTTTTTAGAACAGTTTTAAGTTCCCGGCAAAACTGAGGGGAAGGTGCAGAGATTTTTATGTATACCCTCTGCCCTCACACATGCGTAGATTCTCAGTTATCACCAACTGCCACCACAGTGGTACATTTGTTACAGTTGATGTACCTACATTGGCACACCGTAATCACCCAAAGTCCATAGTTTACTTTATGGCTCAGTCTTGGTGTTGTACCTTCTATGGATTTGGACAAGTACATGAAGACATACATCACTGCATGATTCCAACTACATGATATTCCAGAAAAGGCAAAACTATAGAGACAATAAAATTATCAGTGGTTACCAGGGGTTGGGGTGTGAGTATGAATAGGTAGAGCACAGAGGACTTCTAGGGCAGAGTAACCTTTTTGGAACATCTAGTGTTTGGGACTTTCTGCAACTTAATGGTTAGTTTCTGCAAAGCAAATCATACTTCCTCGGTTTAACCGCATCCCTTCCCTACTGCTGCCGAGCTAACAGACCTTGTGTTCTTAAATTACATCCACGCTGATGGTGTTGTACATCAGTGCACATCTGCCTTTGCTGGGGGACCAGACAGAAAGAATTACAGTGTCACACCTGCCCTCAGCCACCCTGTACAGGTGCATCCTGTCCCTGAGGGTCACAGCCGGGGTCAGGGATAAGTCAGTGCTTCTGTCGACTGGCTGGCTCGTCTTTGGTGGTCCAGACTAGACTTCATCTGGGCAAGCAGAGCAAATGGCTTCCAATGAGAGTGATTCAATGCTAGAATAGTAAAAATAATTAAGTAGGTAAGTAATTTAGAATGTCTTTTAAAAGTTACGTGATTTAAGACAACAGCAATATGATTTAATGACTGAAAACTTTCAAGAATGAGAACAAAGATGTTTTTCCAGGAAGACATCTATTTTGATTCAGCACAGACAAAAAAGTTAAAAGTCAGGGTAAGTTCCAGCATCCTTAGTTGTCTTGTTACAGAAGCTACTAGCTTTCATAACTGACCCTTGCACCCAGTGCACAGAAACTGCTGGGTCAGGTCCAGCGTTCTAACGTGGACCTTAAATGCCGTCCTATTAAATCTTGTTATGAACTGAGATAGTGGATTTTTCTCCTGGGTCTAAAAAAGGTAAGAAGATAGGAAAGGGTGCGAGAAAGTGATGTGTTCATTCCTACAACAAGACTTATGTAGCACTGTCCTCCTGCCAGACATTGTTCTATTCCTATTCCCAGTAAAAATGTTGAAGAGGCTCTTTTCCTCCTGGTAAGAGGGCAGAGCACTGAAGGATGGAAGAGCAGTGACAGTAGAAGTGTAGTGACAACTTGTTTTTATTGAGACTCTTCTACACATTGGCTCCGGTGACTTATCATAGCGAGGGAGGAACTGATTTCAGCGGTACACAGATTAAACCACATCTCTCGGCCTGCTGGTCCCCTCCTTCCTAGAGCTCTCCCTCAGTCATCCCGAGGCTCCTTCTCCAGCCCGCCCCTGCCTCACTCCTGGCAGCACAGCCCCAGGACAGGGGCTGCTTCCCTTTCCCTGCAGCATGAAGTTGAACAAGAGGGCACTGACTGCAGTAACACAGACCTGGTCCGAGTCCTGAATTTATCTGTCTCATTCTGGAGCACTGAGTATTTCCTCATGACACCTCCTGGGAGCAGGGGCAAAGAACATTTTGAAGTTAGAAGGTGAAGCCCTTGTTACCCCAGGTGTCTGACCTCTATCCAGAACAGTCAGCTTCCCTCCTTTCTTACCCTGAGCACTTTTTTTGTTTGCCTGTCTGCCCAGGATCCTATACCCAAGAAGCACCTTGGAAGTCAGGGCTGGGCAGGCAGGAGCCAGGAGAGTGGCTACAATGACTTCAGGAATCCTGGTGGACATCCAAGATGAAGTGACCTGCCCAATCTGCCTGGAGCTCCTGACAGAACCCCTGAGCATAGACTGTGGCCACAGCTTCTGCCAAGACTGCATCACAGGGAGTAGCCAGGAGCTGGGCTTCTGCCAAGAAGAGGAGAGCAGCTGTCCCGTGTGCCAGACCAGCTACTGGCCTGGGAACCTGCGGCCCAATCGGCACCTGGCCAACATAGCGGAGAGGCTCAGAGAGGTGGTGCTGGGCTCGGGGAAAGCAACTGCAGGTGACTGTATGTGTACACCATGGAGAGAAACTCCAGCTCTTCTGTAAGGAGGATGGGAAGCTCATTTGCTGGCTTTGCGAGCGGTCCCAGGAGCACTGTGGTCACCACACATTCCTCGTGGAGGAGGTTGCCCAGGAGTACCAGGTGCGAGCCCAGATGGAGGGAAGACAGGCAGGAACAGAATCCTTGTAGATCTGAACCTTTTTTTATGCTCTAATCTAACTTCTTTGTAGTTCTCTCATTTACCTAGAGGCTGAACCTAGAAAAAGAACTCCTTCCCTCCCCTTGCCAAGAGTAGAGACTTTTTCTCGCTGCTCCAGGTCAGCTCTGCATGAGTAGAGGATGCTGCTGGTGGCCAGGCGGGGGCTGGGCAGGTAGAATGCAGGGTGTATGTTGGCAGAGAGAGTAAATGACTTAAAGGGCTTCTTGGTCAAGTTCTTTTCCCCGGAGAAAAGAGAATCAGCCTATCCCACTGGCTTCCATCCCCTGTTTATAAAAGATGCTTTGGTCTTCTCAGTTTTTCACCCCAGGACAGACTTCTGAGGTCAGCGTAATCTCTCCCCCATTCATGCTGTGTCTAGGTACTGAGACAGTTCGACGCTTGACTCTGCTTGACTTGAGGTCTTTCTTCCAGGAGAAGTTCCAGGCGTCTCTGAAGAAGCTGAGGCAAGAGCAGCAGGAAGCTGAGAAATTAACAGCTGTTATCAGAGAGAAGAGGGCATCCTGGAAGGTAAGAGTGATCCCTCTGAAGGTGCCCTGGAGGGGAACCAGGGCATGTCTGTTCCCAGATCTGGCGAGAAGTGCTTCCTTGGCCTAGTCCTTCACAACAACCCTTCCAAACAAGAGTGTTGCTCTTGGTGCAGAACCAGGGGGAGGGAAGGGAGGGTGAGAAAATGAACATATCAAAGAGAATCTAGGATTTTGAAGACAATCACATAGGAGAGGAACCATGGCCCTTGGCAGCCCCTAATTCCTGATTCTGGACCTTGTACAGTTTTTTGGGGGGAAGGGTGTGGGAGTGGGTAGGCAATTAGGTTTTTATTTATTTGTTTGTTTGTTTGTTTATTTATTTTAACAGAGGTACTGGGGGTTGAACCTAGGACCTTGTGCATGCTAAGCACGTGCTCTGTCACTGAGCTGTACCCTCCCGCCTCCCCTGTTCTACAGTTTTGAGCTCTGAAACTTGGAAAGATAGCTCAGGCACAAGCCAATCATTCCTACCCTAATATTCAAAATTGGAAAGGGAGGCTGATGCCATGTCCTTAGATATCCCCTCTCCCCGAGGAATCAGTCTCTCTGGGAAGCCTAGGTAAGGCAGCCTGGGGCCAGTGGTCTGAGAAGAGGCAAAGGGAGAAAGGAAGGAAAGGACAGATTCTGTTGGACTAAGTCCCGCATTACTCCCCGTCCCCCCGTGAGACCTGGCCAGGACAGCAGTGCCAAGCCTGCCTCCCCCACCCCTTAAACAGGAGACCCTCAGGCCTCTTTTTCTTCTATGTTCCTGAAGAATCAGCTGGACCCTGAGAGACGCAGGATCCAGAAGCAGTTTGAGCAGTTGAGAAGTGTCCTGGACAGAGAAGAGCAGCGGCAACTGAAGAAGCTGGAGGAGGAAAAGAAGAAGGGTCTGAGCATCATAGCAAAAGCTGAGGCTGAGCTGGTCCAGCAGAGCCAGTCCCTGAGAGAGCTCATCTCAGACCTGGAGCGCCGGTGTCAGGGGTCAACAACGGAGCTGTTGCAGGTAAGCGTCACGAAGGAGCCTGTAGTCTGTGAGTCAAGGCAAAGAGAGGCTGACTCCTTCCCTTCTGACGTGGAACTGAGGTCCTGATGGAGGGAAGAAAAAAATATTCCTTTGACCCTGTAGTGCCTCTTCCCTATTAAACAGTGGAGAGTTGGTGGAGAAAGCATAGGATAACTAAAGGTACAGATGCTAAGGGAATGTCTCACTTCATCTCTTGTGTGTGAAGGACAGTGCAAAAGTTCATTTGAGACTGCGGAGAAGAGCTGTTATATCGAGTGAGGTTTTATAGCAACATTTCTCAATCTCAGCACTGCTGACATTTTGGGCTGGAAAATTCTTTGCTGTGAGGGGCTGTCCTGTGCATCGTAAGATGTTTAGCAGCATCCCTGGCCTCTACCCCTTGGATGCCAGTAGCATCCCACCAGCTGTGACAACCAAAAAGCCTTCCAGACATTGCCAAGTGTCCTGGGGAGAACTATCCCCCCCCCCCCCAGCCCTTGTTGAGAATCACTAGCCGTTAGGCACCTGTTGTCTTGATGCCGGGCTGGGATTTGTCATGCTGGGTTTTTTCACCCAGCTTAGTCACAGGCAGATGCGTACTAAACTCACTCCCGGTTTCACATCTTCATTTTATTCTTCTTTTCTTCTTCATCTTTGATGTTGGCTTTCCGTCATGCTTGCTCCTTCCAGTACTCGTTCTAGCCCCTTCACAGATTCCTCAAGCTGGAAAAATGGCTTTATAAGTGCAAATGGATCATCCATTCATACAATAGCAAGTTCAGGCACCTGTCGCCTCTTACACCCACTAATAAGGCTGCCTGGTGGTCATGTGAGCTTGAGTGTTACCTCGCAGTCAGTTTTCTAGACTTGCTCATTCCAGACACATTCCTCCTTCTCTTTTCCACCTCTGTTGGACAGTTATTGCCCATTAAGATTTGACAGCTGAATGCAAGCCTGCAGCTTTCGAGTTTCAAAATGTAAACCCTAAGAATAAAGCCAAGAGGAATAGGCACGAAACAGTATCCTGATTTGATCATTTGAGTTCCTTATTACAGCCATGCCTTAAGAGGATGTAATGCTGGGTATCTGGTGTAAGTTGACATATCTACCACCTCTACCGCTTTGCATGTTCAAGCCTGTTAGAGTTGTGGTTTTTTTCAAATGCAACCAAAAATAACCCCGATACCATGAAATGGTTGTTCCTATGTTATATAGATCAAACCATTGGCCTTTTCTTCTGATGCACTGAGGTGTATAGAGCAGAAGTTAGGAAGACTAATTAGGAGGCCATGAGACAGCTCCACTCAAATGAGGCCAGCAGTGGCAGTGACGATGGGAAAGCGGAGGTGGCTGCAAGGATTCAGGGGTGTGAAAGAGGTTGACGTGGTCTAGGATGGGACCTCAGGATGAATATAAAGTAGTTTTTAGGACAGTACTTTGTTTACATCTGGTCACTGGACGCTGGTATCAAGGAAGATGGAAGATAACAGAGAAGACCTCGTGGTTGCAGGAAATGTAAGTTTTATTTTACACATCTTGAGGTCGTGGTGCCCGTGGCTCATTTGCTGGGGTGTATAAAAGAGATGCAAGCAGAAGCACAGATTTGGGAACCATCAACACATGTGTGTTGAGATCAAGAAAAATATGTGAAATCAGCAAAGCTAGCACAGAGGATTAGGGGAGGTGAGGTTTTAGAAAACCATGTTTAAGGCCCCTGTATCCTTAGCAACCAGAATGTAAGCATCTTGAGGACAGAAATTAGGACTTACTCACATGAGAGCCTCTAGGGCCAGACATAGTGCCTGGCAAATAACAGATGATGTACACTTGTAACATTACACACACACATACACACATGCGCGCGTGCACATACACACACTGGTGTAAAATTAAAGGCACTAATGAATGAACTGAATCATTTCCTGACATCCCTACATGGAGTCTCAGGGACAGTCTGCTCTGAGTTCTTAGCTCTACTCTGTGGCCTCCATTACTGAGGCCTAAGTCTCCCCATCATACCAGGGGGTGGTGGGGTGGGGACAGGACAAGGGACGTGCATGAGTGAGGCTGTATTAGAGGACGAGGCCTATTACTCCTTGACTTAACCTGTCTCTTTCTTCCCTAGGATGTGAGTGATGTCACCAAAAGGTATGTGTAGGAGAACATGAGTGGGAAAGGACAAAATATAGTCACAAGGCAGGGAAGATTTTAGGAGTACAGTGCCTTGAGTTGCTTATCATGAGAACTTTGGGGGTCCCAAACGTAAAAGGAATGGCTTGGTTTCAAGGGTAGGAGAATTTGGGTAGTGAGAGGTCACAAACTGGGGACAGTAGTGCCCTTAAGAATCAAGGGTGGCACCTCATGGTGGAACTCCTTTTCCACAAACCTGTGAACCTGCTTCCAGCCCTGATACTAGTAGTTCATAGCTACCTCAGAATTCACAGGGATTTTCTTTGCCCACATATTTTATCAGAGGGAAATTTCCCATCTGCAGTGTTTCCCGAGGCTCAGGAATCAGCTCTTGGGACACCTGCTTAAGTCTCCCTTCCTCCCTTGGCTTTGAAGCAGTCCACGCCTTGCTACCTAGTCTTCCTCAGACTTCTATTTTTCTCAATTCCAGTAACAACATAGACCTGAGATCTTGAAAAGAATGGCTTTGGCCTTGGAACAAAAACACGTTCTCTATCACATGCTCTAGAATTTCATTCAATCAAGGTGACATCTAAAGTTGCCCACATACCTGGTTCCCATAAGGTCCTCACAAACACGTGACCTTAGAGCCTGTGGTCCCTTTTGAAGTCTTCACTCTCAGTGTGGAGGTGAGGACATCTCCTTTCTTCACTGTCCCGGAGACAGTGAGTCCTAAGAGGCTGTTCTGGGGGTCTTTCTCCCTAGGCCTCTGTGAGACCTTAAGACCTAAACCAGAGACCCTTCAGAAGGGAACCCTTCACCTGGTACTCTCCAAACCCCAGCAACAGGTCCTGATGTTCTGCCTGTCAACACAGGTACCTGTAGACCCTCTAAGAGGGCACTGACATTTTAAGTATTTTGTATCTTTTCGGGGTTAGCAAAGGATTTCCCAGCCATTATTTTATGTAATATTATACAGTCTCTGGGATGGAGAGAAAGAAGGGAAAATTACCATATTTTTACAAAACAACAACAAACCAAACAAAGAAACAAAAATGAGCCTTTGAGGGATAAATCTGATCAGCTTTTTTTTTAAATTGACGTGTAGTTGATTTGCAATAGTGTGTTAGCTTCAGGTGTACCACATAGTGATTCAATATTTTTATAGATAATACTGCATTTGCAGTTATTATAAAATATTGGCTATATTATTCCCTGCGCTGTACCAGAGACACGTGCACCCCAGTGTTCATCACAGCACTATTTACAATAGCCAAGATGTGGAAGCAGCCCAAGTGTCTATCAACAGGTGACTAGATAAAGAAGATGTGATATGTGTGTACGATTGATTATTACTCAGCCATTAAAAAGAATGAAAATCTTATCAATGTTTACACAGAAGATGAGAAGCTAGTTTTTAGTCCAGGTCTTCTGGCTCTGGTGCCAGGGCTTTTGCAGAATGATGCTAAGTTTCTTCAGGAAAGAATGTTGAAGTTCACCAGTGGGCCTGGGAGAGGAGGGAGACAGTTGTTAGAGGAACCCAAGGTCAGCAGTGTTGGAGATTCGTATTGTCTGTTCTCTCCAGGAGTGAGTTCTGGACTCTGAAGAAGCCAGAAGCTCTCCCTACCAAGCTGAAGAGTGTGTTTCGAGCCCCAGATCTGAAAAAGATGCTGCGAGTGTTTAGAGGTGAGGACATACAGGAAACAGTTTGGATGGGGGATTATTATACTATTAAGAAATAAAAAGAACAAGGGTATGGGTGAGATCTGGGAAGAGTGGCAAAGAGAGAGAGATGGAGATGGAGGGACATAATAATGTGCAGAAGAAGATGCAGTTCAGACTTAAGGGGGAATGAAATGGCCAGCTCACATCCTCACAGAATTCCCTGCTGCACCCCTCAAGCAGGTAAGGGGAGAGAGAGCGGACCTGAGATGGCTGGTTCTATGTAAGTGATTGACTCTTTGTCATTACAGAGCTGACAGATGTCCAAAGCTACTGGGGTAAGTAGCAGTCGTGACCTCTTTGAGCTGATGTGTTCTTATTCTCCCCAAAGCAAAGCCCCACACACGCTCAGGTGTGAGGTGTTGCTAGCTGCCTGCCCCTCCCCCAGGCCCACCACCGCACAGCACCTATTCCTCCCACCCACATCCTGTGTATCCTCTCCTCAGAGTCGTAAGACCCACATACCCATGCTCACCTGCTGATGTTGTGCCTTTTGCTCACAGTGGACGTGACTCTGAATCCACACACGGCTAACTTAAATCTCGTCCTGTCCAAGAACCGGAGGCAGGTGAGATTTGTGGGTGCTCAGGTGTCTGGGTCTCACCTGGAAGAGCATTATGGCTGTGGTGTCCTGGGTTCTCAGCACTTCTCCTCAGGGAAGCATTACTGGGAGGTCGATGTGACCAAGAAGACTGACTGGATCCTGGGTGTGTGCAGTGATTCTGCAGGACCCGCGTTTTCTTTCAGCCAGTTTGCCCACAGTCGGAATGTGTACTCCCGATATCAACCTCAGAGTGGATACTGGGTGATCGGGTTACATCATAAACACGAATACCGAGCCTACGAGGACTCGTCCACTTCCCTGCTCCTCTCCATGACAGTGCGTCCCCGCCGTGTTGGGGTCTTCTTAGACTATGAGGCTGGCACGGTCTCCTTTTATAACGTCACCAACCATGGCTTCCCCATCTACACCTTCTCTAAATATTACTTTCCTACCACACTTTGTGCATATTTTAATCCCTGCAACTGTGTAGTCCCGATGACCCTGCGTCGCCCAAGTCCTTGAACTTTCTGCTGTTTGTACCCGCATCCGAGCAGTAGCCTGTACTCTGGGGCTCACCTGCATTTGTCTTTCCTTTTTTACTTTCCATTTTCTTGGGTTATCACTCCTTTCCCTTTGAACATTTACTCAATGCTAGAGTTGAGTAACCCAACAGTGATAGTGAACATCCTTGACTGATTAATTACAGATCTTGAGATGGGTGAGGGGACGCTTTCAACAGTTTACCATTAAGCATGGTGTTTGATGGAGATTTTTCTTTGCTGAGGCATGGAATCAAATTTAGGAAGTTCTCTCCTATTAATTTGATGTCAGTTTTTGTACTGAATGGG
The DNA here is from genome assembly GCF_009834535.1 of Camelus ferus. Lineage (NCBI taxonomy): Eukaryota > Metazoa > Chordata > Mammalia > Artiodactyla > Camelidae > Camelus > Camelus ferus. The sequence continues at coordinate 55,580,041 of NC_045705.1, read as the reverse complement.
AAATTGAAGTTCAATGGATGTTGTCTCTAATTATTGAGATAATCAGGTGTCATCTTTATTCTGTTATTGGAGTACATTGATTTGTTTCAGTTTCTAAATCCAATACAGATTTCTGAAATAAACCACTACTGTTCATGTGCAATACTGGATTCGTTTGTGCTAATACATTGTTTGGGTTTTGTTTTCATCTCTATTATAAAGAAACTGACCTGTAATTTTACACTCTTGTAACATCATTGTCAGGTTTTATAAAATGCAATACATGAGCAAAAAAATTGCTGTATTTTTGTACAAGTATATAGAGAATTGAGTGCTATAAACCATTATAGTGTTAATTTTCATAGCTTTAAATTCGAATTAGTGAGATTCTAACTTCCCTTTTCTAACTACAATCTTCATGGATCTTAAAAACCTAAGGTAGTAAGTGAAAAAAAATAATGTTTTTTTAATCTTCCAAATACCTTGAAGTGAAAACAGAAAAGAGGAAAATGATCAATTCGATACAGATTTTTTTCTCCCAGAATGGGAGGAAAATGTAAAGAGAAGATGGTTAATATAAAGCACTTTTAGGAAAAGAATGATTTGTTTTAACTTCTTGTACCTCCTTTTCTTCGTACTCAAACATGAACAGCTCGTTAATGAGCTGCTTTGACTTTGGTAGAGAGGTGCTACATGCTTTTTGAGCCAACTATAAAAGAAATGAGGTGGATGTGAGGGTGGAAATGAAAGTCAAGGAGTTGACTAGAGCTGGCTGTCCATCATGGTAGCCAGGAGCCGTCAGTGGCTGTTGAGCACCTCAGACGTGCCCAGTCAGAATTGGGATGCACTGTACGTATAAAATGCACATTGGATTTTGAAAACTTAGTTCAAAAAATAAAGTATAATACCTTGATAGTAACTTTTATATTGTTGATTGCAGTGATAATACCTTGGATATATTGGATGAAATAAAATATATATTAACTTTACCTGCTTCATTTGATTTTTTGGATGTAGAGACTAGAAAATTTTTAATTACATATGTGACTGACATTGCATTTCTATCACATACTTCTTCCTGTAATGCAATTTTATCCCCAGGGGCCCTAGTGGAAGGCAGATATGTTTATTTCTAGAGGGACTCCCTGCCCCTCAGAGGCATATCTGTAGCAGAAGATAATGGCAGGGAGAATTGGATCTCAACATATCTAGAAATTCACAATTTGGAAGATCACAGGAAGAGTTCATGGCCAGAGCGTATGACTGCCTAGTCTGGTCCCTATCTTCAGCCCTTAATCTGTTGGACACTTGGCATTCCTTCATGGTTTGAGTTCATCCACTGGGCTCGGCGCTGGTGTCTGATGAGATAAAGGTTACAGCCAAAGCCCAGGACTGGTTTGGTCTAGGGTAGGGTTTTGTTTGGGAGACAGAGGCCAAATGCACACTCCTCACCCTAATTTGCACTTCAATTGGAAGAAGTATGAAAGGAGAGAAAACAGGCAACCCAGTGTTCATGGAGCTGGTGGAAGCTGGGGGATCAGAGGCAAAAGGAGTTGGCCTAGCTGTCCGCTACCTGCGGAGGTATCCAGTGGATGACCTTAGATAATATGGAAAGACAAAGTACTTGCTAGAACCGAGTAGGTGAGATTTGGGGAAGTTTGCTCAATCCGAGATTTGGGGAGAATTAAATTCCTTGGAATGAGTTTGCAGCCCTGACTTCCTCCTAGGCCGTTGGCGGATTTGGGCAGAGGCCTGCTGGCTTTGATGGTTTTGCAGTAGATTGAACTGCTATGAAAAAAGTATATTCAGAAGTATATAGTGAATCAGATACTAAAGACATTCATTTCTTTTTCATGTAAAAATCTGCTATGAGTGCAACTAGCAGGTGAGTGGCACTGTTCCCTGTGGGATTCAGAGTCCAGTATCTTTTATTTTTCAATCTGTGACTCCTCCATTCCCTAGGACAGTATGTTCTCAGCATTCAGCCAGCAGAAGGATAAAGAAAACAGAAGGCAATTTGCTTCCTAAATCTTTAGTTAATATATGGGATTCATAATTTCTGCTCATTTTCTGTTGCTGAGAATAACCAAGGGGCCTCATCTATCTGCAAGGAAGATTGTAGAAATGTCTAGCCATACCCAATTATGTACAATCAAATTTCAAAGGAAACACAGATTTTGGTGGAGACCTAGTGGTCTATTACACGGATCCCAGGAGTGCCTGGAACTTTAAGGAACTCCTTTTCCCCATCACAGAAAACCCAGAGTCTCTGCTTTAGTTTCTGGGGCTGTGGTTATTCTGTCCTGTGGCCTAAGGCTCAAAAAGAAAAGAGAAGAGTAATGCTGTCACCAGAGCTCTAGGCAAATGGTGTAATTGTCCTGACACCTCCCAAGTCTGCTCGCTAGGGCCGGCATTTACACTTGATTCTAATTTAAAGGGAATCTGGGGGGTAGGGGGGAAGGAGCTTCTAAAGTATCTTCATTGTGGTATACTGACATACAGTAAATTGCATATATTTAAAGTATACAGTTTGATGAATTTTGACTTGTGAAACCATCATCATCATCAGAAAAAGATATCCACCCCCCTCAAAAGTTTCCCCTGCTCCTTTGTAATACCTCCTTTCTGTTCCCTCCCCCTAACCCCATCTTCTAGCAAACCCTGTTCTGTGTTTTGTCACTATAGTTTGCATTTTATAGAGTTTTATATAAATGGAATCATACAGGATTACTGCCTGGTTTCTTTCATTCACCAGGTTTTTGCATATATCAAGAATCTATTCCTTTTTAATTGCCAAATAGTATTCCATCGTGTGGATATACAATAATTTCATTCACCTGTTGATGGAAATTTGGGTTGCTTCTAGTTTGGGGCCATTACAAATATGGCTGTTATAAACATTTATTGTAGAAGTCTTCCAATGAGCATATGCTTTCATTTCTTGGATAAACACCTAGTAGTAGTGGAATAGGTTATATGGGAGGTACTATAAAGGTAATTTTTTTTTGAAAACAATTTTCGAAAGTGATTATACCATTTTACATCTGCCCTATTGGTGCAGAAGTTGCTCTACATCCTTGCCATAATTTGGTTTGATCGGTCTTTAATTTTATTTAAACTCTTTTTTTTCTTGTGATTTTGGCTGTTTGCACTTTTTTTAAGTTTTTAAACTTTCATTATTTTAATTTTAAATGTTCTAATAGATGTGTAGTGGGATATCTCATTGTGGCTTTAATTTGAATTTCTCTAAAGCCTAGGGATGTTGAGCTTGCTTGCTTGCTTGCTTGCTTGCTTTGTCATCTGCATAGCTTCTTTGGTGAAACGTCTTTTCAAGTCTTTTGCTAATTTTTTTAAAAAATTGGATTGCTTATTTTCTTGTTACTGAGTTTGAAGAACTTTTTATACATTCTTGATATAAGCCCCTCATTCTGTATCTGCCTTGCATATATCTTCTCCCAGTATGTGCCTTGCCTATTCATTCTCTTAATAGTCTTTCAGAGAACAGACGTTCTTAATTTTGATAATGTCTAACTTAGCAAATTTTTCTTTTATGGGTCATGCTTTTGATGTTTTATCTAAGAACTTTTTCCTAACAAAAGGTCACGAAGAATTTTTCCTTAGTTTTCTTCTAGATATTTTATATAATTTGGATTTTATACTAAGTCTATGAACCACTTTGCGATTTTGTTTTTTAAGTAGTGCAAAGTAGGAGATCAAAATCCATCTCTTTGTATTTGGATCCAGTTTTTCCAGCACTATTTTTTTTGGAAGGGGGGATAATAGGTTTATTTATTTACTATTATTTTTTATTTAACAGACGTACTGGGGATCGAACCCATGACCTCATGCATGGTAGGCATGTGCTCTACCACTGTGCTATACCCTCCCCCCCATTCCAGCACTATTTGTTGAAAAGATTCTCCTTTCCCACTGAATTGGCTTTACACCTTCATCATGTCTCAGTTGATCATATATATGTGAATCTATTTCGGGACTCTGTTCTTTTCCATTCATCTACTTGTCTATCTTTGCATCAATATTGTATATATTGATTACTGTGGCTTCATAATAAGTCTTGAAATAAGCTAGTATAAGTTTTCTAACTTTTCGTTCATTTTCAAATTTGCTTTGTCTGTTCTGTCTTTTGTATTCCTATGTGGTGTGTGCCTTGGTTGACCTCTTTGTGATCTCCCTCCTCATGGCCTTTTATTCATTCATCTATCCTAAATTTTCTGAATGGATCCTGGCATCCAAGAAGACAAAATGGAAGTTACAAGGTGCAATACCCTGAATTTCACACAACACTTCAAACCTATTCTGTTGGTCAAAGCAAGACAAAAGTCCACCTCATATTCAGGGTGCTGGAAAACAGACTACACCTCATGTATGGGGGATGCCATGTCTGTACAGCAGACGGAATAATGATTGGCAGCCACTTTTGCAGGTACTCAGCCACATGTGATACACAATCAGATTGACAAAGTTCAAAAGCTTGACAACATACTCTGCTGGCAAAATTATGAGAAAAAAGGCACTCATATTTTGCTAGTAGCAATCAAAAATGGTGCAATCACTGTGGAGGGAATCTTCAATATCCAATAAAACTATAAATGCATGTACTCTTTGACCAAGGTAATTGCACTTCTAGTAACTAACCATGAGACTTATTAGCAGAACTATCCAACTGAAGGAGAGAGAGAGAGAGGGAAAAAATGACAGAGAGAGAGAGATTCTTGATACTGATGAAACCACATCAAAAGATCTAACATATGTGTGGTTGGGGACATAAAATGAAATGAGAGAGAGAATGAGACAGAAAAAAACTTTTGACAATAATAACTACTGAAATTTTGCAAATTAGGCACAAATCATAAATTTAGAGATTCAAAAAGCTCAGTGAACCTGAAAGGATAAAAACAAAAAAAGTATGCCGGGGTACATCATACTCATACTGAAAATTAAGATAGATTGAAAAATCTTAAATACAGCCAAAGGTGGCAGGGGAATGAAATACAAATGTCCAAGGTAATCAAGACGCACACCTCTTCTACGAATTATTCTGCAGGTACATGTAAATTCCCTTGGTTAACAGGTAACTATTATTACCTGTGAAATGTGAAACTTACAAAAACCCAGGGGATGAATGTAACTTCCGTGCATTTTTTTTCAAGAGGAGCCAAACTTTACAAATCATTGCACATGTTTATTATAAGTCTTCACATTCCTGGTGAAAACATGGTTCACGTTCATTAAAATAGGCCTGTAGCAAGGCTAGATGAGGTGGAAAAGGCTTTTATATCAGCAGGTTGAGAGAAACCAGGAAGAGGAGGATCAGAAGGAAGAGTGGGAGGTGGGCAGTGGCTTTAGAGAGTCAGATCCCTTGGGAAGAGGATGAGGCTGCTAGAGACCGTTCTGTCCCTGGAGTCCTGACGTAAGTGCTTCCCACAAGGGTTCCATAAAGGAGGATAAACAGCCCTACTCCTGACCCCTCACAAGCTGACCTTTATGACAGACCTCCTGCCTGTCTGCCCCTGTAGTCTCAGCCTAAGGCTGGTGAGTGAATCAGACATTTGTGCGTGGGGGTGGTTCCAGAATCAAGGTAAAGACAAGGGCAGGTGTTATGTCTCAGACAGGCCAGAGGTGACAGGACTCTTGATATATGTGGGCAAAGAATGGGAAAGACCAGAGGCACAAATCTGATTGGTCATAGCAGCTGTGGAGGGTGAGGTCTGGGAAGGGCGGTTGAGAGCACATGGGCTAGATGGAGGTTACTGAAGGGGTAAATAATGTAATAAACCCAATAAATGGCTGGTGCCCTAATAATTAGAGGAGAGATGAGAAAACAGAAAACATATTTACTTAGACTACAGACTCCTGTTGGCAAAGCATGAAAGGAGCCCTGAGAATGACAAGGGACTACTAATCACCTGCCCTGAGCCAGGCATTGGAGGGGGCTTTGGGAGACAACCAGGGATCTTGGCTAATATAACAGGAGCCCGTTTTCCTCCCAGGAAGAAAGATCAGGGGTACCAAGAGGGGGACTTGGAGTAGAAGAAATAACGTTAATAAGTATAAGATATATCTTAGCCACTGAGCTAGATATTTTAAGATACCCCTTCCTTTAATATCCTCAGAAAGCCCTTGAAGTAGGCATGTTATTTGGCCCCATTTTTTTATTGGACACGGCTGTCTTCTCAGAAGGTGTCCTCTGGGCTCATTACATCTGCAACATTTTACTAGCTCTGTCTGCTTACATATCCACCATTCTCTCAAACCATGAACTTAGTAAGGACCCAGTTGCACAGCACAATGCCTGAAAAACAGTCACTGCTCAAAATGTGCTTGTTGAATGAATAAGCTAATGAATGAAGAAAAGTGTACATTAGAAAGTAATTGGCAAAATTACGTGTTAATTTCTATCAGCTGAAGAATCTTCCAAATATCAAGGACTGCAACCCTGTGCCCGTCAGCAATAATGTCTTCCTTTTTCCAGTTTCAGTTCTTTCTAAGCTTAGCTCCCCAAGGTGTGAGCATGAAGGATGCCTCTTCTCAGCCACACAAGCCCTGCCTGTTACTTCTCAAAGTTCTCACAATCCCCTTCACAAGGGAACAAACTGGATGTGGTGAAGTCAGATGGTTCCAAACTCATTTTCATCAATTGTTTGTTGGGAAATTTGGCAAGGGATTCATATTCTCTGAGTTTCATTTTCCTTAGGTGTGAAATAGACATAACATCCACCTCGTCAAGTAGATAATCTACTCCCCAAATGGACAGTATATAACTTGCTGCACGCAATATGCATGCTACAGTCCCTGGCATAAGACAATGCTTACTAAATACCAGTTTAATTCTTTTGTGATTATATTACATTCAGATATATTCTCTTCCTGGAGCGTGACTATCCTTTTAGCATCAAACTCTTCAGTCAATTACTATTCCAATAAACCCCCGCAGGTCATCATTCTACATTAGAGTAATTGTTGTAAACTACTAGCTTCAAGACATCAGATGGCTACCCTCCGTGTAACAGATGAAATCTAAGTGTTAAGCTGTGATCGGTCAGGAAAATCTGTCTACATAACCCCCTATGCACACTAGGTACATTTTGCCCTTCGCTGGTGATGTCATGACCTTCCTGGATATTTACCTTGCAGTGATCTCTATATTTGTGTTATGCTGCTTCACTTCTCTTTTCGTTCATAATTTATTATGAACTCATCATTTTCAAAGTCACGTTCAAGTATCATCATCTTCTTGCACTCTTCCCAGGTATGCGTCCTGATTTATTCTCTGTATTCATTTTCCTCTTTTTGAAAGTGAAATACATACCATAGCATCTCTTACTTTGACTAGTTGGAGGTAAGTGTAACTGGCTGTACTCACGGGGATGCAGACCCTATCCTTTCATCTTTGCACATTTCCCATTAGCTGCATGTCAAAGAAGATGGAGAGTATGCTATGCCCAGAGCTCCTGATATCTTCTCAAAATACACTAGCATAGTACTTCTTACTAATATATTTAAAAGAATATGTATTTTCCTCTATCTCTGTGAACAGGAAGTGAGGTCCCAGGTCATCTGCTCCAGGCATGACTACCTTAAACCACACTGGTGTTAGCCACACAGTCTTCTGTTTGCTGGGCATCCCCAGCCTTGAGGATCAGCACATGTGGATTTCCATCCTATTCTTCATTTCCTATGTCTCTACCCTATTTGGAAACAGTCTGCTCATCAGCATTATCCTCACAAAGCGCAGCCTCCACGAGCCCATGTACCTCTTCCTCTGCATGCTGGCCGGAGCAGACCTTGTCCTCTCCACTTGCACAGCACCTCAGGCCTTGGCCATCTTCTGGTTCCGTGCTGGGGAGATCTCCCTGGATCGCTGCATCACTCAGCTTTTCTTCATCCATTCCACCTTCATCTCTGAGTCAGGGATCTTGCTGGTGATGGCGTTTGACCGCTACATTGCCATATGCTACCCACTGAGATACACCACTATTCTTACACACGCACTGATTGGAAAAGCTGGTGTGACTATCTTTCTGAGAAGCTATGGCACAATTTTCCCCATAGTATTTATTTTGAAAAGATTGACTTTCTGCCAGAATAATATTATTCCACACACCTTTTGTGAGCATATTGGCCAAATGTAATGACATTCGAGTGAACATCTGATATTTGTGTTTTCTATCCTAATGTTCACAGTGGTTTTAGATGTTACGCTAATTTTTGTTTCCTACGTGCTGATTCTCCATGCTGTCTTTCACATCCCATCCCAAGATGCGCGTCAGAAGGCTCTCAACACTTGTGGCTCCCACGTCTGCATCATTATCCTGTTTTATGGGCCTGCAATCTTCACAACCTTTACTCAGAGGTTTGGACGCCATGTTCCACCTCATATCCACATCTTGTTGGCTAATGTCTGCATTCTGGCTCCACCTATGCTGAATCCCATCATTTACGGGATCAAGACCAAAGAAATCCGAGAGCAGGTGGCTCACATGCTGTTTATAAAGCAGAAATAACTGTAGTATGAAATGTGAGTATTCAAAATCTCTAGCTATCTGTGAAGAGATCTTGCAGAAGTGGTGGGTGGGAAGGGTCACAGCTGAAACACTGGGAAATAGCTCAGTGTGTTCTTTCTCTGGAGCAAGTTCACTAGAGAAGTCACAGGACTTACTTTTCCATTGTCAAAGCCACCTGAGAGAGCAGTGCCATATTCAAGTGAGCAAGCTACCTCCTGCAAACACGCTGGAACACTGTGGGTTGATTTTTAGAAGTTGTAAATGACACTAGCATGACCTTTAGAATTAGATGAAGTAAGAGCAGTGCTCTGGCCTGGAATTTTGTTTTAGTCCTATAATTGATTCATTGGTGGTGAAAATCCAGCTTGGTACCCACTGGAATTTTAATTTTGAATTCTGATTGCTTTTCTGGTCTTTTCCTGAAAACAGAAAAAAATTAGAAGCAACTCACAGGCTTCATAATCTTGTCAGCAGAGGGCGCCATTTCTAGCCTCAAGAAGCTCTTTTTAAGACCACGAAACTTTTTTGGTTTTTTTATGTTATGTAATTTTTAAAGGTTATTATCCATTTACAGTTATGGAAAATACTGGCTATATTCCCCATTTGTACCATACATACTTGAGGCTATTTTACACCCGATAGTTTGTGCCTCCCACTCCTCCTTCCCTATACTGCTCACCTCCCAGGCTGTGCCATCCATGCTCTGCGTGCACTTCTGCCCTGTCTTGAGATAACCTCCATCAACTTGTGGAAAACTCTTATTTCCCTTTTCATAACAATTCTCATCTCGTCTCCTTTGTGATAATTTCTCTAACCACAACTCTTTCTTTTTTAATACTTATTTGATTAAAAATCTGTATTTCTTTGAGGAAACATTAGAAAAAAGACAACATGAAATGGAACTCATGAACCCATAAACTTACAGACCTCAGCAGTTTTATCATTAAAAATGTATTTTCTAGAGCTGTACATTTATATCTATGTGCTTGCATATCTACGTCCACTTACATCTGTATTGCTGTATCTACCTGGAAACTATTATCATATGATACATATATAAGCATGAACCATACCACATGTATAACACTACATATATGGCGTGTAACTAACTTTTTCTCACAGTACATTCTTGACGTTGTTTGTTTCCAATATATAAATTTATATAATCAATTACCATGTCTATACAGTATTTCATTGCAAGGTTCCTTTCCATCATCTCTAAAAGGCAATGATGCCATCTTGTATTCCTGGGGGCTTAGGACTGTGCTGGGTCATAATTAGGGATGTGATATCCATAGTGGAAAGTTTGGGTGGGCTCAGGGGAATCTCAAGGCATCCTGTGGTGCTCAGAAGTCTCTCAACTCTGGGAAGCTGAGACTTTCATTGAAATAGACATAGGATTTGCACTCATTTGTAAAAGATTTTTGTGATCTGTTCGGCCTAAGGACGATGTTTGGCAGTCACTTGACCCTGACTCCGATCCCAGATCCGGTTTTCGTTGTTCGTTTGTTTTTCGCATTTCAGCACCCCCCACTGTCCCACCTCCACAGTGCCTCTCCCAAGCTATGCACCTTTCCAGTTTAGGTGATTCTCATCTTTTCTCCCTCAAGTGAGAAGAGAGGAACAGTTTTTTTTGAATGGATTGCTTTTCAACTGAGATCCTACAGGTAAGATACTATATCCTAAATAGTTTGTTACTCTTGAAAATATTGGAGACCTAATAACAGAGCTCATATTGTCCTCAAATTGGGAGGGGGGGCACCTCATAGTACATTAATGAACATTAATTATCTTTCTACCAGATATTCTTTCATGCCACTTAGTAATCTTTAACAAACTCATACAAGTTTAGAGTATTTACATTTATTGTGGGATATGACTGTATCTTTGCTGTTGAATGTTTTATAAACAATCTAAAAATACAGTTGGCATCCGTGGCCCTCACTCATTTCGGAGATCTCAGATTTTCCTCTTTAGGTAAGTGTGCCATTTGGACCTCCAGAGTACAAAGTGTTCAAAGGGTCTCCTTCACTGACTGGTGGGCTGGAGTTCTGAAAGTCTACACCGTGCTGCACTGGCTATATAAGCGAGCAGGACCCTATTACTACTGGTGACCATATGGCATTTGTAACTGCTTAATTGTACAATAGTTTGAATGGCTTTTCTCATGATCTTGCTGACCAGGGTTAGACTGAAGAGGAGAAGGGCTTGGGTAGGTCTGCCCAACCCACTGGTGGTGTTGCATGTGGAGATCATGGGCAGTGCCTGCGTTTTGCTCCCTACACCTCAGAAAAGGCAGGTGGGTGTTTTGTGCATCTTGTTGTTCATAAACTTGCCCTAACATGTCTGCAGCTATTTTTAGCCCCTTGTGCTTTCTCTGTATTCTGTTGCTGGAAGTGTAGGTTCCAGCCTGCAGCAAGAAGTCTCAGGCCTAAAATGCTGGAAGTGTTTATCAACCTGACTTTCAACTGCACAAGTTTTTCTCTAGAGCACTTTTACACAGACCTTCTTCCTATGTATCCTTTGCCCTAAGTACAAGAATATTAAGAGAGTCCCTGGAGGTGAATTTCACACCCAGCAGAGGGAAGGGGACCACTACATCTACAAAAATGAGAACAACCTTTGCAACAATTTATTACCCTGTATACAATCCTTACGGAAACTAGCTCTGCCCCTTGAACTCTTGAACTTTTACTATAAAACCCCCTGCTTTATCTTCCCGGCAGGCTCACAGTCTTGGAGGCATTAGCTCACTGTGACCTCCTTTGTCTGCCTTTTCTACTTCATCCAAAACTCTGTCCTCGAATCTCAATTCAGTAAGAGGGCTAAGGAGGTCGAGTTCTGGCAACAGTTGGCCCTACCAACAGTATCCTCCGGCCCCTTCCCGTCTGAGTTATTCGCTCCCAAACTACCACTCCATGGTGTCACAGGTGGAGGCCACTGCAGCCCCATGTGGTCCTCCTTTAAGCTGGGGCCACAATCTCAGTTTGGGGAGCTATCCCAGCCTCTTACTGTCTCCAAACTGCGGTCCTCTCTCCTATGGGTGGATTGGCTCTTAGAAAGAATACGATAGCATATAGAAACATAAAAATAAACTTCAGTAGAAGGTGTGATGATTTTACACACACCAAAAAAAACAAGGCAAATGTTGCACAAACAGTGAGTGAAACTGTGAAGGAAAAGTAGTTCATTAAAGATAATTAAAATATTTTTAAAATATTACACATTATATAATTAGTTATACACATATAATTACACAATATACATTAGTTCTATGCTAATAAGTTTTAGAATCTCTGTGAAGTAATTCTGTGAAAAATAAAAAAGTCTAACATTCAAAAAACAACCAGAGAGCTTCCTAATAAGATAAACATTTAAAAATGTACACAGTTATCTTCCATGTGCATAGAGCCTCATGCATGGTGATACTTGTGGAGGTCCAGGCTTCTGAGTCATTTGTGAAGTAGAGGCTCATAGACAGCACAGCCTTGCTGGACCCTGCTCTCGGAGAGTGTGGACACTGTCGGGAAATGACGGGAGTAAAGCCAGAGGAATCTGGGAAAGCTGACATTGAACTCCTGCACTGGTGTCTCCTGGTGCTTGTCATCATCCTCCAGGTAATTCCTCTCTGCCTGAGTCTGGATATCGTGATATTTGCCCACCTCTTGTGACCTCTCATCTGTTTACCTAGAGCTCCAAGTAAAATCCCATGGAATTATATGCAGCTTCTGGATGCACCAAACTCATTTAATCTTCCATCCAGGCCATTTCTATCTCCCCAAAGCACAGCTCAGCTTAGAGTGGTGCACCAGAGGAAATCCTGATACCTGAAGATTAGTTTCCAAAAGTGGCATTTTTTTCTCCTTTTAACATCTTATATGTTAGTAGATGGTTGCTAAGAAAATAACAGAAATGTGGCAAAGTCATAGCAGAGTTGCAACCCCATAAAGAAATGAGATAAAAGAAAATAGAAGGGGGAATAAAACATGGAAACAAAATTAGTGATAAAAAAATTGGATGTCACACATACAGAACTGACAGACAAGACTAAGATAATATGCACACACAAAGTAATGATTAACAAATCTATCTAATGGTTTACTATCTGGAAGGCAGCTATGCTCACCACTAAACCACCAACGCCTTTAATGGTTTACTATCTGAGTGACATAAATTACCAATATTGAACTAAAGAGGAAAAACCTAAATAGAAAAGTGACAACTGACTCCTTAGAAGTGGCCACAGGAAATGTCCAAATATAATTGGTACAGATATTTTTATGAGAAAGTTGTTAAAACTTTAATCATTTTTAAAATTGTTTTTCTGCTTGAGACTTGTCCTTGGTCCCCAAGCATGAGTCAGATGATGGAAGAGGGCAGATGGGATAACTGAACCTTGAAAAATGGTTTCCAAAAGTGGCACCCTTTCTTATGTAACTAACATGTTCTACAGGAGCATAGGAGACCAGGACTTCCCTGATGAATATAGCACAGAAAATTAATCCATCAATTTATTTTCCTCATGAAAACAGAGCATACTCTCCATGGAGACACACAGTGCTGGAATTATCCTGGGCCCAAAAACGGTGGTGACATCTGACAGGTTCACGGTTATTCCCCATCCGGTGTGGTTTCAAGGTTACCCCAGTTTCAAAGCAGCCCTTCCTCTCCAGAGCCCAAAGGGTCCAATTCACCCCTTAAAGTCAGTGGTCCTCAACCTCAGCTTCACATAAGAATCATCTGGAGAACCTCTAATTTTCTTTGATAATTAATTTTATTGAGGTACATGTTACAGGCAATAACATGCACCCTTTTAGAGTGTAAAGTATGATGAGTTTTGACCAAGTTTTACACCCGTGTAACTACTCCATAATCAAGATTTAGAAAACTTCAGACACTCCAAAAAGTCCCCCAGGTCCTTTGTAGTCAGCTCTTCTCAGTACCGTCCATCCCTCCTCCACTCAACTCCCATCTCATGGTGGTGGCGGCGCAGGGTTTGGTGGGGGCAAGTGGGAAATTGGACAGGAAGGGATGATTCCAGCTGGTAGACTGACTGAGGGCCTGTGCACCACCGTGAAAGTGGTAGGAGATGCTCGATGCCTACCTGGCTGGCCTAGGAAACAGAGAGGGTCAAAACAGAGCCTCTCAGCCTCAGCACTACGGGCATCTTGGACAGGATACTTTGTTGTGGGAGCGGCCCTGCACCTTGCAGAAGCGTTAGCAGTAGCTCTGATCTCTGCCCACTAGATGGCAGTAGCATCCCCCGCAACTAAATTTTTCTCAGCCCACCTCCCCCACTCCCGCCCCGCCCTTGAGAACCACGGGGTTAAAGTATTACTTTCTTCTCTCCAGTGGCCCTAGGGGACTGCAGCCCATGTGGCCCAGTTCTCCTTCCCCTGTCCTCTTCCCGCCAGCCCCAAGAATTTTACTTTCACTTCTTATCCAGCTCCTCCCCGGGGAGGAACTGCTTCGTGTAGACTGAGCCCCGTTTGGTGAGTACATTCTGAGCTTGCCGGGCACTGGCCTTTCTTCACCACTTGAACCAGGAGTCAAGACTTCTCTGTGGCCTGAAGGTGTGTGAGGAGGCTCATGGGGGCGCACAGGGTGGGACACTCTGGAACGACAGGACTAGGTGGAGTTAGGTGGGTGTCTTTTGTGGCCCAGACTTGCTCTGAAGGGCAGACAAGTCAGCTTTGCAGACTTCCGGCTCCGAGTGCAGACAGATGACAGCCCCGAGTTTGGATGAGGGCGCCCTGAGTTTTTCACTCCTTGAAAGAAGGGAGTGTGGAAGAGGCAGAGGGCCTTGTTTCCCTTCCTGAAGAAGCCTTTATTTCTCCAGGCTGACTCTCAAGTCCGCCCCCATCTCCTCCCTGCTCTGTGGCCTTGATTGTCGACGTTGCTGAGAGAAACTGGAACCAGTGGCACCCACCCTCCGCCTCTCTTTCTCTCTCCTTTCTCTCTCTCAAAGAGATGAACAGAATGTTCCTTCTCTTCTTCCCACCTCCACGTCATCAGAAGAAAAGCAGGTGAAAGAAGCCCCTGTTTTCCAAATGTGTTAAAGCCCCAGGTCCTAGTCCGGAGAGCAGGACCGAATGGCGACTTGGGGGCGTGATCAGGGGCGTGTTGAAGCGGGTTCGTCCCATCCATTTCTGTTTTTTTTCTGTCTTCTTTTTTTGTTCTTCAATATTTCAGTCTTAACCAGTCTTTAATGTCTACACAGTTAAAACTTTTTTTTTTTTTTTTTTTTTTATCTGTGCCATTCTTATACATCTCTTTTCAATCTGCCCATCCATCCAGGAATCTTTAAGCAAGAAGAATCTCAGGAATTCTGACGGGAAGAAGCCAGAGAGAGCAGCTGCTATGGCTTTAAAAATGCTGGTGAATTTACAGGAGGAGGTGACCTGTCCCATCTGCCTGGAGCTTTTTACAGAACCCCTAAGTCTAGGCTGTGGCCACACCTTCTGCCAAACCTGCATCACTGACAACAAGGAGGCAGACACCAGCCCTGGAGGGGAAAGCAGCTGTCCTGTGTGTGGTATCAGGTACTCCCCTGGAAACCTCTGGCTTAATCAGCATGTGGCCAAGATTGTGGGGAGACTCAGAGAGGTCAAGTTGAGCCCAGAGGAGGGGCAGAAGAAAGATCTCTGTGTGCAACATGAGGAGGAACTCCTACTCTTCTGTAAGGAGGATAAGAAGGTCATTTGTCGGCTTTGTGAACAGTCTCAGAAGCACCATGGTCACCACATATTCCTCACGGAGGAGGCAGTCAAGGAATGTCAGGTAGGGCGCAGGATGGAAGCTAGTACTTGTTGGAAAATCTCATCTTTCCATTTACTCACCTTGGCACCATAGTACTGAGCCCTGTAATCTTCTGCATATTTCTTACCTTATGCTCATCTTCCAGTTCCATAAAAGAGAAGCCTAGAGTCAAGATTCTTGGCTAGGAGTGAGAGATTTCTTTCCCTTTTTCCCCTTTTCTTGTACGGATGGGAAATTCCTTCACCAGGTTGGCCCTAATTGCTCCTTCCAGCAGAAAGGATGCTGCTGAACATTGTGGACTGGACATGAAAAGTGTCAATAAAAGAAAAGGACTTTCCTTGCTGCAGCAGAGTCAATACTTCCCATAAGGAAAGAGCAACTCGTGATAATACGCTTAGTGAGGGGGTAGTGACTTCCAACACTCAGCAATAAAGAATACATTTACCTCCTCAGATTTTCCCCCATGTCATAGATTCTAACCATCAGATTGGAATCAGTTTCTGTAAACTGATCTCTTCTGAGATCAGTGTGGTTTCTTTCCTGTTTATTCTCTGTCCAGTTGCTGAGAAAGCCCATAGCTTGATGCTGGTGTGATTCCTCTCCCATAGGAGATGCTCCAGGCAGCTCTGAAGAGGCTGAGGAAGGAGCAGCAGGAAGCTGAGAAGTTGGAAGCTGACATCAGAGAAGAGAGAACTTCCTGGAAGGTGGGAAAAGACTCTTTCTAAGGGATTTCTGAGATAGGAATCTTGACATGACCTTCTGTCTGAATCACGAGGAAGCCCCTTCCTCTTGTTGCCTGGCACTGAATGAGTCCAGAGGCCATTTTATTAGGTCTCTCCTTTGTCCTGTCCCTGTTGGGAGTCGGGGCTGGAGACCTGATATGTTACAAGTACACACACAGATATTTGGAATTGAGCATAAAGACAGACTCTATGGTGAAGAAATCTGGACAGTTCTGTCTTCCATTCCTCTTTTCCAATGAGGCTCTGACACCTCCAGGAGAGGGCAATGAACAAAGGACCGAGATTCTTCTCAAGGTTCAACCTTGGGAATATGGTAACACAGGGAGGCATGAGTGTCCAGGACAGCTGTCTACAACCTAAACCTCACTCAGGTTTTACAATTTTTGTCCCAGAGTTGGCCTAGATAAGTGATTTTGGGTTTGTACTAAAGGGAAAAATATAGGGAAAACAAACAAGCAAAAAAACAACAACGGCTTTCCCAAAGATTGCTCACCTGCTTTCACTCCCCTCCTGGTTAGAAGTCTCTGAAGAAATACTTATTTTTCTGGCTCCTACTCTGTTGCATAGTGTAGGCTCTCAGGCTGGCAGATTCATCACTGCTCTGTCTTGTCCAACCTTGCAGCATCAGACACAGACTGAGAGACAAAGGATACGAACAGAATTTAATCGACTTAGAAGCATCCTGGACGGTGAGGAGCAGAGAGAACTGCAAAAACTGGAGGAAGAGGGACAGAAGACACTGGATAAGTTGGCTGCGGCTGAGGCTGAGCTGGCCCAGCAGAGCCGGCTGCTGAAGGAGCTCGTCTCGGACCTGGAGCGTCGCAGCGAGTGGTCAGCAGTGGAGCTGCTGCAGGTCAGGAGGGTCGCCCACCCGAAATTCTTAAAACACAGTGAAAGTTACCTTCTCCTCTGTGTCCTTGGGCTCTAATCCTGTTGCTGACACTAAGAGGTTTCTTTGGCCTCGTAGAGAGCCTCCTTTGCCGTCCGTTCTCAAGCTCATGGGATGACTGAATGTAAGCATTCCAGGGAAGTGTCTCATTCTTATTCTTTCATGAAGCAACGGAATACATTTGACCTTAAAGAGAAGAGTCATGGTGGCCAGTAATGTTCTTTAGATCCCTATTATCTTTTCCCTAGTGTTGGAAATTTGTCCAGTTTAACTTCTTCTTTTTCAGTATAGATGGTTTTTATTTTTTTCTTTGCCTAATTCCTTTGACTAGAACCTCTAGCACCATGTTGAATAGAAGTAGTGAGAGCAGACATTTTTGTCTTGCTCCTCATCTTAGAGAAAATGCACTCAGCTTTTTACCACTAAGTATGATGTTAACTGTGAGATTTTCACAGATGCCTTTATCAGACTAAGAAAGCTCCCTTCTATTCCTAGTTTGTTATTATTATTCTTGTTTTGTTTAGGGTGCTGTATTTGTTAAATACTTTTTTCTGTGTCTATTGAAATCATCATGTGGCTTTTTGTCTTTTGTTTTATTAATATGATGCATTCAATTGATTGCTTTTCTCATATTAAACCAACCTGGCATTTCTGGGATAAATCTGACTTGACCATGGTATATAATCTTTTATGTTTTCCTGGATTAAATTTTCTAGTGTTTTGTTGAAAAAGTTTGTGTCTATATTCATAAGGATTATTGGCCTGTAGTTTACTTTTCTTGTGATATCTTTGTCTGGTTTTAACATCAAAATAATTTTGGCCTCATGGAATGAGTTGGGAAGTGTTTCCTCCTCTTTCAATTTCTGGAAGAATTTGTGAAGTATTTGTGTTATTTTTTCTTTAAACTCTTAGCAGAATTCACCAGTGGAGCCATCTTGGCCTGGCCTGGACTTTTCTTGGAGGAAGTTTTTGATTTCCAGTCCAAACTCTACATGCTTTAGATCTATTCAGATTTTTTCTGTTTCTTCTTCCTGAATCAGTATTCATGGTTTCTGTGTTTCTGGGAATTTGTCCATTTAATCTAGGTTATTTAATTTGTTGGTGTACAATCATTCATAGCTTTTATAACCTTTTAATTTCTGTTGAGTCAGTAGTAATATCTCTTCTTTCACTCCTTATTTTAGTAATCTGTCTTCTCTTTTTTCTTGGAATATCTAGCTAAAGGATTGCCAATTGTGTTGATATCTTCAAATAATTTACTTTTGACTTCCCTGATTTTTTCTAATGTTTCTCTATTCTTGCTTTCATTAATCCTTCTGTACTATTCATTCTCCTTGACTCAGATTTTCTCTCTCCTTCCTAGGACATGAGTGGAATCATGAAATGGTGCGTATGGGTGACCGGAAGTGGTGAGTGGCGCTTTTATGGTATGAAGAAAGTTTTGAAGCCATGACAGTTATCTGGTGGTCAATCACAATGAAAAATTTCCCCAAACAAGGAGGTTTTGATGTAGTATTATGTTAAATTGCTAGTCATAGACGAGGATTCAAGTATTCCCTGTTTAGTGAGAATGTGGACCAGATTCTGTATTAGTAAATCTGGTGGTTGGAATTTACAGGTTTAGGGCTGTAAGGATTAGGGGATAAAGGATTTCACTATCAGACTCCTGTGGCTTCACTCATTCAATTCGCCCTCTGTCCTTGCTCTGATTTCTGTATTTCACAGATACTTGTCTTATCACACTATGTCATGGGAGCATCTTTTTAAATATTTATTTTGCATAAATGGGAATAGAGAAGGACAAGGTCATTCTACAAGTTTCTCTTTAGATTTCTAAAAGCAGACCTGAGCCTTGGGGTTAGTGGTTTTGACCTTGATGCCAATAATTAATCTCTTCCTATTCACACTTGAGAAGTTTATTTGGGAAAGTGTAATCCTTGTATCTAAAGTTTGCCAGTCCACCTAGCAGCACCAAATTCTTTACAAACACATGAAATTCTAACCATTTTAGTTTGGTAATGATAACATCTCCTTTGCCAGAAGTTTTTAACTTTTTCCCAGAACACCTGAAAACTTAAATGTTGTTTATGGGCCACAGCTCTGGAATTAAGGCTTTCCACTAGGGCACAGGTACATAGGCTCTCCAAAAATAGACTCCCTACTGATCTCCCTGGGAACCCAGATCTATGGTCCCTTCCTGGGAGACCCATTGTGATCTGATGATTTTCCACATATTACATACCTTTTGTAGAGGTTGCAAAGTCATTTCCTGTGTATTATTTCATCGAATTTCATACTACTTCCATGAGGTATCAAGGGAAGGGTTAATTATTCCATTTCTAGAAGAAGACACTGTTTCTTTGAGGTGAAGATCTTCCTAAGTGGGC
Source organism: Camelus ferus (assembly GCF_009834535.1). Classification (NCBI taxonomy): domain Eukaryota; kingdom Metazoa; phylum Chordata; class Mammalia; order Artiodactyla; family Camelidae; genus Camelus; species Camelus ferus. The sequence goes on along the minus strand of NC_045705.1, from coordinate 55,560,759 downwards.
AGGTGGACATGAGCACATTTCTTCTGTCTTGTGTCAGAGCCCTCACTTCTCCCCTCCTCAGTCTTCTCAGGGAAGAAGGTTTAAGTGCATCAGCGGTAGGGAAGGAGAGGAAGGCAGTGGTATTGAAAGGAGGCAAGTTAAGAGATGTAAGGTCAACATTTTTGTCATCCCTAGGAGTGAGATCTGGACACTGAAGAAGCCAAAAACTGTTTCCAAGAAACTGAAGAGGACATTCCGTGCTCCAGATCTGAGTGAAATGCTTCACGTGTTTAGAGGTGAGGAAGTCAGGGCAGGAGTGTGCATGTGGGATTCTTGTGGTGCCAGGGACTAAATTTGGGACCTGGAATATTTCCAAGTGAGTACAAAGAAGGAGGGTGTTCAGAGAAGGGATTTTGCTGAAGAAGATGTGGTTATAGCTGAGGAAGAATGGCTAGATACCTGGTTTATCCACTCATTCACCAGTTCTTAGTTTCACAATAGTCCCCTCCCCTGTGCCTGCTCTAGAGAAGAAACCATTATCAGTGCTTAATCACTTGTGTCAAATAACATCATTGAATCTTTTATCATTTCAGAGCTAACACATGTCCAGTGCTACTGGGGTAAGAAGATTTACTGGGTCTTCAAATCACTGTATTCTGATTCCCTTTTAGAAGTTTGTGGTTTCAATTAGATCTTATGATCATAGCCCAGTGTGCTCACTTCTCCGGATGATATATTTGTGCAGTACATCACTCCAATGTTTTAACTCCTTTCCCCAATCTATCAACACAAGTTCTGCCTAGTCACTTCCCAAGTTCCCTTTTCACAATGTTACTGGATAAATTTCCTCTATATTTGTGGCATGCTTTCATATTTTTTTTTCTCTGCAGTGGACATCACACTGAATCCATTCAACCTAAATCTGAATCTTGTCCTTTCAGAAGATCAGAGACAAGTGATAGCTATGCCCATATGGCCGGTGAAGTATTACAATTGTGGTATCTTGAGCTCACAGTATTTCTCCTCAGGGAAACACTACTGGGAAATAGATGTATCCAAGAAGGCTGCCTGGATCCTGGGGGTATACTGTAGAACACGTTCCCGTAGTGTAAAGTTTGCTGCTGGACGAGGCACAGATCATCAAAATGTTTACTCCATATACAGACCTCAATTTGGCTACTGGGTTATAGGGTTGAAGGATAAATTTAAGTACAAAGCCTTTGAGGACTCTTCCACCTCTGATCTCAAAGTCTTGACTCTTTCCGTGGCGGTTCCTCCCCGTCGTGTTGGGGTTTTCCTAGACTATGAAGCAGGCACTGTCTCATTTTTCAATGTCACAAACCATGGGTCACTCATCTACAAGTTCTATAAATGTGGCTTTTCTCAGAATGCTTATCCATATTTCAACCCTTGGAACTGTCCTGCTCCCATGACCCTGTGTCCACCAAGTCCCTGAAACTTCTCCTTCCCTCATCCACTTCTTACAACGACCCTTGTCTTGGGGTTCGTCTCCTGCGAGGAGCTCACCTGCACCGCTCGTGCCGTCTCTCCCTGTCTCCCTTTCTGTGCTCTAGAACCTGTGCTCATCCTTGGGGTGTAGAGTGTATCTGATTTGAGTTAGAAGAGATGCTTATTTACCCACTGACCCTGTTTCATATCCTCAAAGAAAGACATCTAATTCCTCCCAAAGACAGACCATTATTGGTATAACATCTTTGCCCTCCGAATTCTCCATATATTCCTTTATCACTGACCTAAAGAGATGTGGCAAAACCGGTCTGCCACCGTCTGTGACATCCAGGACAGTCTACAATCACTCCCTACTCACCACCACCAACTAAGAAGTATTTGAGTGAATGTCTGTTTGCTGCCCAGGATACACGAGGTTCATCATAGGGTCGTGGAAAGGAAACCACAAGCAGTATAATGTACTCAGAGTTAAGACTTTATGTTCATAGTGTTTGAGTTCTAATCTTGTCTCTTCTTTTCCAAGGTGTGTAATGATGAATAAATTCTGGGTTTCTTTTTCCTTAAATATAATTTAGGGTTTAAAACTGTGCCTAACTCTTAAGAGCAATGTGTAAAACTAAATGTCACACTATGTAAAGCAACTGTTTAAGTGTCTTGCACAATGTAATAAATATTTGCTTTTACACTTACTGAAAATTATAAGCTGTGTCAGTGCCATGTGCAACAGATTTGTGCTTGTCAGTGGGACAGTCATTGACCTACGTGAGTCTCGTTTTCCAGGTTCCCAGACTTGGCTGTCGAGACCACTCCAGTCCCAGCTTTGTTTTGTTAGAACTTTTCATACAGAGGCTGTTCTGTATGGGACTGTATTTAAGGCACTTTACTGGAAATGGATCAGAAAAGTGCAAAAGTACGACTTTCTAAAGTCTGTCTAGCAGAGAGAGTCATGTTTAGGAACAGCTGTTCTTATTAAGGACAGCCTTTTGGTTTTCAGGCCTTTCCCTGGTGGTGAAACACTTGAGGAGTCCCCTGTATATGCCATTCCATGCACTTTTCTGTTCTGTTCTTTTTCTTGGTAAGCAGTTTCAAATTCAGGGTGAAGAATAGACTTACCTGGGATAGCAAAGCAACAAACTTTTGTTAGAGAAGTGCACAGTATAAATTAAGGCAGACTGCTCTACAGTTCACATCAAATCATGGAATGTCCCAGTGGAATGAAAAAGAAAGTGCGTGGCCTGGATATGCTATATACATACCTAAGCACACACACATGTATGCACACATATAATTGTATGTGTAAGTGTACATACATAGAGTATCTTTATCCCAGTACATCTTCAAAAATATCACATAAAGAACAAATTCCTATCAGGTCATTAAAAGAATGCGTAAACCTGTGAGGTATACCTAACATTTTATAGCTAACGGTGTAGGAGGCAAGATTAGAATTGGGACTGTGTTTGTTCAGCACAGGTGCCCATTCAGCAGCGCACTCCCCACGAAAAGGTAGGAGCCAGATTCCCTGGGGTGTGCAGTAGGAGGGAGAACCCAGGAGGTACTTAACTGCCAGAGCTGGGAGCAAAGGGGACAAGCTTAGTTTGCCCAGATACGTCCCCATTTGCTGGGCTGCTGGTTCACACTAGGACCTGCCGTGACAGGAAGGGGCAGGAGTTCTGTCTTGGGCTCCCTCAGCCATGGTGTAGGTCGGTGTTTCCTGTTCCTGGTCAGCCCCGCCCTTTCCAGCGAGCTGAAAGGCTGCAGTGATTCTCAGAAAGGAAGTCACACCTGTTCCCCTCGTCTAGTGAGACTGCAGGGCAAACGCGGCTACAGAGAGGGTCCTTGCAGCACACGGTGGGCTCCCTGTCTCTTTTGGCATTTTCCCTTCCCACTCTTTCCCAACCTACTTATGAGATGAGAGAAAAAGACAAAATGGGCTACTTGGCCAAACAGTGTATTTCTGGTCTCTGTTTTCAGGGGTAAATGAGATGCTTTGAGGGGGATAATAGGGAAGTCAGAGAGTTCTTTGACAGTTAATAATTTAACACCTGCCACTGTAATCGTGTATTTCTGCATGGCTCTCCGGGTGAATCTCTCCCATCCGGGTCTCCTTTTTTATTTATTTTTATTTACTTAATTTGTTATGGTTTGGGAACATTAATAGTGTGACAGTTGCCCTGCTCTGCAGCTTCTTTTGTGTTTACTAGTCCTCCAAGATTTCCAAGTTTAAACTCTAGGGTCTACTGCAGTTCCCCTCAAATCACTAACTGTTCATCCATCTCCCTGGGCCGTACCTGCCTCCCAGACACAGAGCTCAGTGGAGAGCTCAGGAACGAGACGGGCACGTAGCAAGAATTTCCAGAAGGGGCATCGTTGTACTTTCAGTGAAGCAAAATGAGAGGCCTGATTGGTTTGAACCGTGTGAAATGCTGTCAGAAGTGGCATGATAGTGATGTCCTGAGACCCATGAGAAGAGGAAGTTAAAATAGAAGTGACTCGTAGAATAGATAAACAGGATTATACTGTGTAGCACAGGGAAGTATATACAGGATCTTGTGGTAGCTCACAGCGAAAAAAAATGTGACAATGAATATATGTAAGTTCATGTATAACTGAAAAATTGTGCTCTACACTGGAATTTGACACAACATTGTAAAATGACTATAGCTCAATAAAAAATGTTAAAAAAAAAATAAATAAATAAAATAAAATAAAATAAAATAAAAGTGACTCTTTAATCACAACTTTTGTATGAGGCGCAGATGCACCGAGACTGACTCGCTGGGGTGATAAATCCCAGTCAAAGCGTTTTTTCTTTCTTTTTCTTTTCTCCTACTCCCCTGTTCCTGAACAGATCTTACTGGATTAAGATTGACATGCTGAGCATTGCCACCTCTACAACATCCTCCTTATACCCTTTACTGTGGCAAGTCGCTGTTTGGCACACGTCTTTTTAAACGGCACGGTTTAGTCATGTCATTATCATTACCACGGTTCACCGGTGCCACCTAACACAGACTGGGAGGACTGTTTTACTTCTGTAGTCGTGTTCGCCAGAGAAACAGAGAAGTGGAACCAATCTGAGATGTATATATATCTCATATTGCATATATATACACATAACATATGTACATACATATATATACATACATACATATTTATGTATGCATACAGGAGATTTATCAAGATAAATTGGCCCACATAATTATAGAAGCTGAGATGTTCCAGATCTGCCCTCTGTAAGCTGGAGGCCCAAGTAACTCAGTGTAAATCTAGAAGCTTGAAAATCAGGGTAGCCATGGCGCAAGTCCGAGTCTAAGGACAGGAGAAGACCTGTATCCCAGCTCGAGCACGTACGTGAGCAAATTTTTCCTTCTTCCACATTTTGGTCTTTTCAGGTCCTCAACAAATTAGGTGATGCCCACCCACATCGGAGAAAGCAAACTGCTTTACTGAGTCCACAGATTCAACTCTAATGTCATCTGGAAACAAGACCCTCAGGGACACACCCAGAAAGACTGTATAATCTGGGAACCCAATGACCAGTCTAGTTGACACATAAAATTAATCATCACATTAATTTCCCTGCTTTATTTTTATTATGATCATAGGGATCATATATTAAATAGTATTAGATGACATTGCCCAACAAATGATACTTCCTAAAGTCTCACCCTTTTTAGCCTATTTAGGACAAGTCTCATTTTGGCCACACTGAATCCAACTTTGGAAAGCTAGCATCAGTGTTCTAGCACTCTGTGATAGCCCCTCTATATGGTCAGCTGAGTAATTTCAGATTTAGAAAGCCATTTCCTGCAACATGACCTAACAGGACACAGACTGATCAGATTTACTTATTTCAGCTGGTGGACACAGGACAGGGGAGAGCATTCTGACACAGGAAAATGGGGCACAAGAGGATGGCCATGTTCTAGGTCCCAGGCAAGTCCCTGGAAGTGCCCCATCAGGTGAGGGTCCTCGGCTTTGCGCAAGAAAGAATTCAAGAGGAATAGTAGAGTGAAGAGCCATAGGAGAGTGAAGGTAGATTTATTCAGAGAGATGCACACTCCATAGACTGAGTGCAGGCTATTTCAGGACAGAGAGGCCATGAGGCATGAGGGTATTTAGCTTAAGTTAAAGCAGATACACACTCCACAGACAGAGTGTGGGCCATCTCAGAAGGCAAGAGAGAGTAACCAAGCAGCTTAGGATACACACATTCCAAAGGTAGAATGCTGGCCATCTACAGAGGGGAGAGGGGGAGGGGAGAGGGGAGAGTGGCAGCCTCAGAGCATGGGGGCGTCTAGGAGAGTGAGAGCAGCTGTGAGGTATGGGGGTTGTTGGTTTTTATGGGCTCTGCACCTTCATATGCTAACAAGTGGGAAGATTATTCCAACTACTTTGGGGAAGGGGCTGGGATTCCCAAGAACTGGGCCACAACCCACTTTTTGGCATCTTACAGTGGGCCTTGGAACTGTCATGGTGCCTGTGGGAGTGCCATTTCCCATGCTGATGTATTACAATGAGTGTATGAGGATCAAGGTGTCCTGGGAGTTGAATCTTCTGCCATCTTGGTGCTAACGGCTGTGTCATTCCTTGAATGGCTGTGCCCTGCCCCCTTCCCTCCTGTCTCAATGCCAGTATTGCTGCCTCAGGTGGGCCCTCAGTGTGTCTTCATTGTGGTAAAGGAGAACTTCCTCTCTCTTCCTGACAGCTCCTTTGTAAGGAAACTGGGCAAGATGGATTGTGTGAAATGACATTACTTAGGTTATTCTTCAAAAGTTCTTCAAAGGATAGATTCATTTGAAAAACCCTGAGAACAGCTGAGACAGGAATAAAAATGCAGTCCCTGGCCCACCAGGCTCAGGCACAAAAGCCTTGTCATTTCGTGGGGCCCTGTGTGGAGGCCTCTCGTTGGTCCATAGTTTCTCTCCTCCTTTTCTGCCTGTACTCCACCCCCAAGACTTAACTTTCAGTTTTACTCAGCTCATCTGGGAAATCCTTTTTGTGGCGCTCAGGCCCCTTGTTTGATGAGTGAATCCTGAACACATCTGCCCAGGGTCTGCCTTTAATCTTCTCCAAGGAATCACAACTTCTCCATTGGTCCATGGAGATAGTTGAGTGGTTTGTGGAGAGCAGAGTTTGCAGACTCAGATGAAACACTGAATCTGCCTGGGTGAGTTTGATTTGTTGTCAGGAAGCTATTCTAATGGGGGGAAAAGGTCTAGCTTGCAGGCTTCCTGCTAAGAGTCCTGACTGAAGATCAGTCAGGAGAGGGGAGGTCTTACTAGAAGGGGGATAAGAAGCAAAGAAAGGCTTTGTTTCTTGGAGTGACTGTTTATTTCTCCAGGGTGAATCTGCCCACATCTCCTTCCATTTCTATAATTTTGAATTGCACCTTGCTAAGGACAGCCAGAATCCTTGATTTTTCAGACATAGAAAGTTCCTTTGGTCAACAACAGGAACAAAAAACAGAGCAGTCTTTGAGTGCTAGTGTTTTCCTTTCTATCAGAGTGACAATGCAGTGTTTCTGCCTGACTCTAGATCAGTCCGCATCACCTCGGCCTGTCTGTGCTCAGGAGCCTGGTGCTGTCACAGCTGGCAGGCTCTGAGCCTCTCTGTGTTCTCTCCTCCAGACCCAGGGAACCACTGCCATTCCTTAAATCACTAACCTGATTATCCTTCTCCCTGAGACTTATCTGCCACCCAGAAACAGCTCAGCGGAGAGGTCAGCAGCAAGAGAAGCACGTAGGAAGAATTTCTAGAAGGGACATCTGGAAGCATCTAAATTCTAATAAAAATTACCACTTACTTAAACATTTTTTTAATTGAAGTATAGTGAGATTACAATGTTGTGTGAATTTCTGGTGTACAGCATAATAATTCAATCATATATGCATATATATATTCATTTTCATAGTCTTTTTCATTACAGGTTACTACAAGATTTTGAATATAGTTCCCTGTGCTATACAGTAGAAACTTGCTGTTTATCTATTTTATACGCATAATAGTTAGTAGTTAGTATCTGCAAATCTTGGACTCCCAGTTTATTCCTTCCCACCATCTTTCTTCCCTGGTAACCGTAAGTTTGTTTTCTATGTCTGTGCATCTGTTTCTGTTTTGCAAATAAGTTCATTTGTCTTTTTTTTAAGATTCCACATATAAGTGATATCATATGGTATTTTTCTTTCTCTTTCTGGCTTACTTCACTTAGAATGACAATCTCCAGGTCCACCCACATTGCTGCAAATGGCAATATTTTATTCTTTTTTATGGCTGAGTAGTATTCTATTGTATAAATATACCACATCTTCTTTATCCAGTCATCTGTCGATGGACCTTTAGGTTGTTTCCATGTCTTGGCTATTGTAAATAATGCTGCTATGAACATTGGGGTGCATGTATCTTTTCAAATTAAATTCCCTCTGGATATATGCCCAAGAGTGGGACAGAAGACACAGTATTAGACATGGCAGCATCAGGTGAGCTCTCAGAGATGGCCCTTACAATGGTACAGAATGTACATTATCCCCATCATCTCAGCCTTTTAAGGAACCAGATCAGATGGGGGTAAATGAAACTACGACAGATTAGATAAGCCTAGTGCTGCAAAGGATTGATTACCTTGTAACAGACCATGAGCAGCAACTTCCAGGGACCTGAAAGAGACACATTTGGACATAAGAGTCACAATCCCTGTGAAAAATGAGGTCTGTGTTTACCAGGTGGTATTAGAGTTCTGTATAAATTCTTCCTACCCAAATGCACTTTATGTATCAGGCTAGTTTTACTATCAATAATGTGATCTTGAAAGGTTGCTGACCTCCACTATGTTGTAACCCAATGGATTTCCCAGAAAAAACAACACACAAACACACACACACTAGGAGAAGAGTAAGCCACCCCAGGCCTGATGTTAGTCCTTTGTTCCCACATGTCTAAGCCAATCCCCAATCCTGCACATTTCCCTCCTCCTGCGCTCACTCTCATCTGCTGCCTCCATTGTCTTCAGCACCCGGCCCCTCATCATCTCTCCCCGGAGCCCCTGTGCAGGCATCCCACCTGAACCTCCCAGGTCCACGCTGGGTCCATCTGACACCTCACAGCTCCAGTGCGCAGCTCGCTGTGCCCCCACTCTTCTCTGACGGGGAAACATGGGTCATTGTCCTTCCTCTTGGAAATGGGTCCCTAAATGTTATGTAATTTAGGAAGTGTCACATTTATGTCACTGTAGCTCTTGTGAGACCAAAGGCCAGCACTTTTCTGCTCACCAGCCACACGGACACTTGCAACCTCAGAATAGATGCTCTGTACTCCAGGAACAGCCCATTTCCTCTCCCTAATGCATTTTTCCTCTCTCTCATGCCATGTTTCCTTCCTCTGCTTGAGCCTTCAGTTCAACCTTTGTGTTTACAATTTGGAATTCTTGAACAATCCCTTATTTTCCCCCATTATTTGATTTCTGAACATGTACAAATTTCTAGCAGTATTTGTCACATCTGCTCTTTTGTATATATACGGGTGATTTTTTATTTACTATTACTTTTCAGGTAAATATCAAGTCCATAGTGGCTTAAAACATCTGTTTAGAGTCACTTTTCTGATTATGAATATTAGTCCAGTTGATAGATAAGTCATTGTCAAGGATAACTAACTGAATGATCTTGCCTGATATTTTGAGCTCTTTTTCCCTCATGACTGACATTCATTTCATGTGTGTTTCTATGTTTTTAGGTGTCTGACTCATGTGACCCTATGAGCATACTTATACCATCTTCCTCCCCATCATGCTCATGCACAAACATCTTTAGTCTCCTATCAATGTCTGACATATTTCCAGGCTAAGGTGAAATCACCTTTCACACATTCAAGACTTCCCAGAACCTCCCACCTAGTCTGGATCTCTTCATCTCCACACATCCCATTGATCTGGGTGTTAATTGGGTAAATGAAGTCACCTCTGTTTGCTTTTCATTGACTCAGTGGGGTAGGAGAAAGGCCTCTGAAGAAAAACCTCAAATATATTTAATTCATTCCCATTCTGTGTAGTGAAGGTACTTGATTTTTGTAAGTCACTGTCTCTATTTACACATTTGATTAAAGGTTTGCTCTTACCGTAAATGCAAACACATTTTCATATATTATGTCATGATAATAAGGAAAATCATTCTAAATGTACAGCAAATGTTGGCAATGGTCACCGTGTAAATTAGTCATCAGAGCAGGTCTTTGGGATAAAAGAACAAGTAATGAGAGAGTTTACTGAAGTGTAAGAAAGCATCACACTGATCTGTGGGGCATCATTCCTGCTGAGAGAAGAGTAGGTTTGAAAGCCCAAACACGTAAGTGGTTTCAGCCTTATATATTGATGATCTTTCTTTCTTTCTTTCTTTCTTTCTTTCTTTCTTTCTTTCTTTCTTTTCTTTTTTTTTTTTGCACAGGAAACAAAAGCAGGATAGAAGCTGAGTCACACATGGATCTTGGTAAAAAATGAATCAGGTCATTCTTTGTTTAGCAAATATAAATATTAAGAATAATTGCACAGATAAGGGTGGATGGAATTTGCCATGTGATATAAACCATGAACCAAGAGTAAAGTTTTAAAAGTATCATGAAATGTCCTTTTTAACACATCAGCAAGCTTCTTCCCTTTTTTCTTCATGTTTTCTTTTACGTCCTTCAATAATTTGGGCTTGCCCCACCCTTGATTTCTACACAGCTGTTATCAGTTTATTGCCACCTTTCTCACTCTGTCCCCTTTTAATATTCCCAAATCACGCAGGGATCTGTGAGTACAAGAACCCTTAGAAATCAGGATGTGTGAAACAGGGGAGTGGCTGGCATGGCGTCAGGAATACTGGTGAACATACAGGAGAAGGTAACCTGCCCCATTTGCCTAGAGCTTCTGACAGAAACCAGGAGCCTTGACTGTGGCCACACGTTCTCCCAAGCCTGCATCACTGCGAACAATAAGGAGTCCAAGACTGGCCAAGAAGGAGAGAGCAGCTGCCCTCTGTGCCGAGTCAGTTATGAGCCTAAGAACCTACGGCCTAATCGGCACGTGGCCAACATAGTGGAGAGGCTCAGGGAGGTCAGGCTGAGCCTGGAGGTGGAGCAGAAGGAAAATCTCTGTACACACCACAAAGAGAAACTCCTGCTCTCCTGCAAGGAGGATGGGAAGGCCATTTGCTGGCTTTGCGAAGAGTCTCAACAGCGCCATGATCTAACCAGAGAGGACTCAAAGAGATACAGCAAAACTCGTTCACGCAGCCTACAGAGCTCAGTAATAAAATTCAAGTTCTGAAGGAAAACCTTCCCAACAAGGATGAAACTCTAAAACAGAATCGAACAAATTCTGGAGCTGAAGAACACCGAAAGTGGGAAGAACACGTTAGAAAGCATTGAAAGTAGAGCAGACCAGATGGAGAGGGAATTCATGAGCTCGCACGTTGAAATCTAGAAATGATATGAGTAGAAGAGGAGAGAGAAATAAGACATAATAATGAGTTAATTTCCTAGGACTATCGGACTCTTTTAGGAAGGGCACCATTAGGGTAACAGGTATCCCAGAAGGAGCAAAGGGACAAAAGGGAGCAGAGAGATTTTAAAGAAATAATAGCTGTGAACTCCCCAAACCTGGGGAAGGAACTGGATATACACGCCCATGCACCTGAGAGAACACTTAATGACCGCATTGCAAAAAGGCCTTTTCCAGGACACAAGATACTAAACTTGTCAAAACTCGATGTCAAAAAGTGAATTTTAACTGCAGCGAGTGTAAACAGGATGATCATGTACAAAGGAACCTCGGTAAGACCATCAGCAGATTTTTCAGCAGAAGCCCAACAGGCCAGGAAGGAGTGGAATGACATTCTCAAAATAGTGAAAGGCAAAACTGTCACCCAAGAATACGCTATCCAGCAAAGTATCATTCAGATAGGAAGGAAAAATAAAGACTTTCCCAATCAAAAGCCGAGGGAGTGGATGAACCCTAGACCCCCTCTTACAAGAAATTTGAGAGAATATTCCTACCAGAAACAAAATGGCAAAAATACACAAAACTTAGAGAAAAGTGATAAGTAGACAGAACCAGAATATCACAATATCCATTATCATTCTGTCATTGACTTACTCCTCTTGTCTCTCCCATTTCTTCTTTTTAACTATGATGTTAATGTTTTGTTTGTTCTAAATCTCTGCACCATCACTATCCTTTCTCTGCCTGCCTTTCTTTTCCTCTGCTCTATGCACATGGAATGTTTCACTACCCACCATCACCTCAGGCATTCCTCCACAAACTTAAGAAAAAAATATGTCTAGCGAAAGAGTTACTTGAATAAATAATGTAGGTTAAAACCCTTTTATTTTTAGAACTGTAGAAATCGAACCTATCCATACAAAGTCAACTTTCTCAGTGTACCATATTATATCATATTCTAGAGTAAGGTCAACCAAGTAGGCTACTAAACCCATATCCAGAAAATGTTGGTTTATAGCATTCCCATGCTAAAAATCACATAGTTTTAGTATCATTCTACTAACCATCATCTCAGGAACCATAATTGTAATGATACGCTCACACTGATTAAGATTTTGAATTGGCTTCAGAATAAACATAGTATCTATTATCTCTTTCCTAATAAAAATACTTACTCCATGAACCATAGAAACATCCAGCAAATTATTTTAACACAAGCTACCATGTCAACATTCCTATAATTGCTATCAGTATTCATTTAGTATATTCAAATCAATGAACAATTTCCCAAAACATTTAATACAACAGTAACCACCATCAAAATGGTAGCCGTTATCATAAAGTTAGCACTTTCCTCATTCCACTTGCGAATGACCAAAGTTAAACATAATCCACCAAGAGCAGGCCTAATCCTATGAACAGGACAAACACTTTCAGCAATATCAGTTTATTTCAAATCTCACTATTCGTCAACATAAGCGTGATACTAACCATAGTCATATTATCCATCCTAATCAGAGCTTGAGATGGACTTAACCAAGCCCAGCTAGGAAAAATCATAACCTATTCATCAGTTGACAATATAGGATAAATGGCAGCTGTTATAATACGGCATTTAACCACAATAATTCTAAACATTGATTTCCAGTATAATAACACTCGCTCTCTTTATGTTATTCATGTGCAATTCCTCTACCATAATAATATCACTAGTGCGGAAGAAAATACACTGTTTGGCACAGAGCTTTAGAAATTACATGGTTCAGCTGAGTCATTGGATTACTCTCATAATTCAGCTATGTCACTTAACAGAATTTTAGAAATTTTTCATTACTGTATTACTCAGGGTTCTTCAGAGAAATAGAATCTCTTTCTATTAGCTAGCTAGCTAGCTATCCACCCTCATCATATACATTGGAAGGTGCCCTATTATAAGGAGGAGGCTCATATAATCATAGAGGCTGAGAAGTTCCAGACCTGCCAACAGCAAGGTGCAGACCCAGTAACTCAGTCCAAGTCGGGAAGCTTCAGACCGGGAATATCTATGACATAAGTTTCCGTCTCAGGACGGGAGAAGACCCGCGGAAGCAGAAGCAGGCAGGCAGGAACAAAAAGAACAAATTCTTCCTTCTTGCACATTTGTGTTCTTTTCAGGCCTCAACAAATTGGATGATACCCATCCACGCCACGGAAAGCCAGCTGCGATACTGAGTCCACAGATCCCATTCTAATCTTGGCTGGAAAGAACACTTTCACAGACACACGCAGAAAGAATGTCTAAACTGGGCACCCAGTGACCAGTCTAGTTGACATATAGTAATAACCGTCACACGAATTCCCTGGATTCATTTTTCTCATGTTGATCATAGGCGTTACGTGTAAAATAGTGTCAGATGACATTGCTCAACAAATGATGCTTCCGAGGGTTTCATCTCTGGCTGCTTATTTAGGAAACTTGCCATTTTGGCCATAGTGAATCCACGTTCTGAAAGTCAGCATCAGTGTTCTAGCGCTCTGTGATAGCCCCTGTGACTGGCTGCCGGAGAAATGTCAGAGTTGGAGAAACTTTTTTCTCTAACGTGTCTTAACAGTGCACGCTGGACGGATTCATTTAGTTTCGCTGGAGGACACTGGACAGGAGAGCGCTTCCAGTAGGTGAGCCCTCAGTGGGGCGTCTTCACTGTGATAAAGGAGAACTTCCTCTCTCCTCCTGACGGGTCATTTGTAAGCAAACTAGACAAGGTGGATGTGTGTGATATGACATGGCTAGGCTAGCCGAGTTCTTCAAAGGATGGATTAATTTGAAGAGCCATGAGAACACAGGAGACAGGAATAAAAATACATTCCTTGGCCCACTAACTTCAGGTGCAAAACCCTTGTCATTTCCCAGGAACCTTATGTGGAGGCCTCCCACTGGTCTAGCTTCACTTCTCATTTCCTGCTTGTACTCCACCCACAAGACTGAACTTTCATCTTCCCTCTCTTCTACTGGGAATCTTCTTGGTGAAGATCAGTTCCCTGGTTAGTGAGTGAATGCTGAACACATGTGCCCAGGCCCTGTCTTCACCCTTCCCTAAGAAATCACAACTTCTGCATCGGAGAGTGAAGACACTCGAGGGTTTTGTGAGGGGCAGATTTTGACAGACACAGAAAGAACAACTGAGTCTGCTTTGGTGGGTTTTACTTGCTTTCTGGAAGCTGTAGTAAAGAGGGAAAAGGCTGGGCCTGCAGGCTTCCTGCTGAGAGTGAAGATGAGACTGGGGCAGGGGGAGTCTTAGAAGAAGCAGGGTTGGAAGAAGTAAAAGGCTTTGCTTGTTCCTTAGAGGGACTGTTTGTTCCTCCACGGTGAATCTACACACGCCTCCACCCCATTTTATAATTTTGAAAGCATCTTGCTGAGGACACAAGATTACTTGATTTTTCAGAGCTAGAATGTCCTTTCCCTCAACAAGGACAATTGCAGAGGGGTCTTTGAGTCCTAATAGTTTAGCGCTTATCAGAGCAGCAGTGTAGTGTTTCTGCCTGACTCCGGAGAAATTCTCACGACCTCGGCCTGTCTGTGCTCAGGAGCCTGGTGCTGTCACAGCTGGCAGGCTCTGAGCCTCTCTGTGTCCTCTCCTCCAGACCCAGGGAACCACTGCACTTCCTTAAGTCGCTAACCTGCTCACCCCTCTGCCTGAGCCATATCTGTCACCCGGAAACAGAGCTCAGCTGAGAGATCGGGAGCAAGAGAGGCATGTAGGAGGAACGTCCAGAAGGGACGTCTGTTCTAACTTTTAATAAACCAAAGGAGTTACTTGACTGGGGTTGATGATATAAAAAGATGTCAGAAGAAACAGAATTATAACAACATCATGAGACTCAAAAGGGAAGGATGTGAGAGGAGCCTCTGTGTTTCCTCCCCCTCCTCTGTCCTATGGGCAGTACAGCTGCACCCACCTAACTCGGCCAAATCTCTCTTCTCACCACGCCTTCCCCTGATCTGACCAAATCTTCCTTCATCAAGGTTCACTCTGGAGATGATCCCTCGGCTGTGTATTCCTAGACCCCTTCTCAGCATGAGTTGTTATAGACACTTGTCTTCTGAACTCGCACAGTGCACTTTCGTCAGGCCAATTATTACAGGACTTTAGAACTGATTTATTACTTTACTGTTTTAGGTTTCAGTTCACTAGTGTTGTCAGGAGTTTATATGAAACAAAATTAGATGACTGCCTAGGAGGTAACACATTGCACGACTTCCCTTTCTTATTCTATTTGGGAAAAGTAACGTTTTCCATTATACCATCCATGAGTTGTGGCTTTATCATGATTAGACAACCTGTTTTACTGCAGTGACCAGAGAAGAAAGTTCTTTCTATGAACTTAACTTCTGGACTTTTACATAATAATTGTCTTTTTATGTCCTTTAAGCTTGTCTTTAGGTGTTGCCGCTGGGATGTATTGAGTTTGCAATCTCATGAGCTCAGATGTCAGAAGACCGACTTGTAAGGTGCAGTCAGCTGACACCATGGCAGCCACATGACCTGATGTTTCATCAGGCAGATGCCACTCTCTTTCCCACGTCCACCTCCCTGACTGCTGGGGAGCCCTTGGGTCACTGCTTAGGTAGTGGGGGGGTCATCCTTCATGTGTGAGGACCTGTTCCTTCTGTGTGTGTTGTGCTGCAGCTGCTTTGACAGTAGCTCCTTGGAGCCCTGCAGGGAAAATAAATTCTGCAACCCCATGGCAGAATCCAGACTCTGCTCTCCCTCCTCTGTAGGTTCTTGACTCATCTCAGCATTGGTTGGATCCTGAAAGGTATGAGAAATAGACAGAGGCCCCACCACAATATTTGGACAACAGCATGAGTCATGAACTGATACAACGTCACCTCTCATCTTGTTACTCATTAGCTAGATCTTTGCCACCTTTGGCAAACTGCAGACGGCCTCTAGGCTATTTTCAGCGTCTGTACCTTCATCTGCATTGCATTTACAGTTCACCTGCAGCCTCCTTCTGTATCAAGTGTTCTTCATGCGTGAGGAACATGGCGTAAGTGTGGAGTTTCAGCAGGTGTACATTTATCTCTGGGCAGCTTTGTAGCTTCTCCCTCCCTTTTGCTGAGTAAAGGGAAACTTATTGTTTGTTTCATACTGGCGGTCTTTCTTTTCCCATCAAACGTTGACAACCATCAGGACACGTTTATTGCTTCACGGCCCCATTTGCCTAGAGTAGCTACAGAACTCCCGAGCCTGGACTACGAGCACCGGGCCATGCTGAGTCCAGGTTGAAGAAGGAGCATCACTCTGCTACCACTCTGCGATGCTCCCTCTGACTGACCACCAGGAGTGGCTTCCAGACTGGACCACCCATGCCACGCACACAGCCTCATAGGACATAAACTACCAGGTTCACTTAGCTTAGCTGGGAGTTTCAAGACAGGGGACACAGCACTGGATGGCTGGCTCAGGTGCGCTCTTGGAGGTGGCCCTTACAGTGGTCCAGGAGGTACATTATCCCCATTATCTCGGCTGTTTAAGGAACCAGACTAGGTGAATATGTGTGTGAAACTACCCCAGGGGACATAACCCTGTGGCTTATCTGCTTACCTTGTAAAGGTTATGAGCAGCAGCTTCCAAGGAACTAAAAGAGACATATCTGAACATACCAGTCACAGCCCCCTGTGAATACGGAACCTATGCTTACCCTTGGCATTTCAGCTCTGTATAAAGCCTTCCTAACCAAACGCACTTTATATGTCACGATAGTTTTCCTGTCAATAATGTGACCTTGAAAGCCTGCCAACCTCCACTTTGTTGTAACCCAGGAGGTTTCCCAGGAAAACATCACACACACATACACATACACACACACGCACACGCGCGCACACACACACACACACTAGGAGAAGAGTAAGCCAACATTGTCTGTAAAGCAACAAAGACCCCAGGCCTGATGTTAGTCCTTTGTTCCCACGTGTCTAAGCCAGTCCCCAATCCTGCACGTTCCCTCCTCCTGCGCTCACTCCCATCTGCTGCCTCCATTGTCTTCAGCACCCGGCCCCTCATCATCTCTCCCCGGAGCCTTTGTGCAGGCATCCCACCTGAACCTCCCAGGTCCACGCTGGGTCCATCTGACAGCTCACAGCTCCAGTGTGCAGCTCGCTGTGCCCCCACTCTTCTCTGACGGGGAAACATGGGTCATTGTCCTTCCTCTTGGAAATGGGTCCCTAAATGTTATGTAATTTAGGAAGTGTCATATTTATGTCACTGTAGCTCTTGTGAGACCAAAGGCCAGCATTTTTCTGCTCACCAGCCACACGGACATTTGCAACCTTATGATAGATACTCTGTATTCCAGGAACAGCTCATTTCCTCTCCCTAATGCATTTTTCCTCTCTCTCATGCCACGTTTCCTTCATCTGCTTGAGGTTTCAGTTCAACCCTTGTGTTTACAACTTGGAATTCTTGGACAATCCCTTATTGTCCCCCATTATTTGGTTTCTGAACAACATGCATCTCTAGTATTTTTCTCATCTGCTTTTTCACATCGACATATATGGATATGTGGCTGAATTTTAATTTGCCATTACCTTCCAAGTGAATTTCCAGTTCATAGTGACTAAAATCCTCTGTTTAGACTCATCTTTCTGATTATGGCTGTTAGGCCAGTTGCTAGCGTGTAAGTCACCATCAAGGAAAATTAGCTGAAGGATTTTGCCTAGTACTTTGTGGATTTTTCTCAGGGCTGACATTCATTTCATGTGTGTTTCTATGTTTTTAGGTATCTGACTTCTGTGATCCTATGAGTATACCTGTACCATCTCCATCCCATCCATCCTTATACATATATACACACATGAACACACACACACACACACACACACACACACACACACACACATACACACAGGCTTAGTCTCCTATCAATCTCCTTGACAGAATTCCAGGCTCATACATGGATCTTGGTAGAAAAATATCAGATCATACTTTTGTTTGGTAAAATTAAATAATAAGAATCATGAACTGAGAGCAAAGTGTTTAAAATTATTATGAAATGTCCTTTTTAACAGGTCAGCCAGCTCCTTTCTTTTTTCTCTCTGTTTCTTTGTTTGTTTGTTTGTTTTGGCCTTCAATAATTTGGTCTTTGCGCATCTTTGATTTCTACACAATTAATATCGCTTTCTTTGTACCTTTCTCTGATGCCTTTTAATATTGCCAATCACGCAGGGATCTGTGAGTACGAGAAGCCTTAGAAATCAGGACGGATGGAAACAGGGGAGTGGCTGGCATGGCGTCAGGAATCCTGGTGAACATACAGGAGGAGGTGACCTGCCCCATTTGCCTGGAGCTTCTGACAGAACCCTGCAGCCTTGACTGTGGCCACACGTTCTGCCAAGCCTGCATCACTGCGAACAACAAGGAGTCCAGGACTGGCCAAGAAGGGGAGAGCAGCTGCCCTGTGTGCCGAGTCAGTTACCAGCCTGAGAACCTGCGGCGTAACCAGCTTGTGTCCAACATAGTGGAGAGGCTCAGGGAGGTCAGGCTGAGCCCAGAGGTGGAGCAGAAGGAAAATCTCTGTGCGCGCCACGGAGAGAAACTCCTGCTCTTCTGTAAGGAGGATGGGAAGGTCATTTGCTGGCTTTGCGAGCGGTCCCAGGAGCACCGTGGTCACCGCACGTGCCTCTTGGAGGAGGTTGCCCAGGAGTACCAGGTAACAGACCAGAATGGAGGGAAGACAGGGCAGAAAACGGTACTTGAGGGGAAACCTCCACTTGGCAATGGGCTTTATTTACCTGGTCACCAAAGACCCAAAGCCTGTGGCCTCTTCTCTTCCAGTGTGTACCTTCTGGTGTCAATGGACATGTCTGTGTATTCCACCCAATTACAAAATAATAACCCTGCACACAGCCTTTCAGGTAGAAGTAGATACTTACGCACTTTGTGCTGGATGGTGGGGACCTGGTGCCAGAGAGAAGCTCTCATTATCACTCCGAATAAGAGGCTAACTAGGACACTGGGTGAGCTAAGGTGGAAGTCGTTCCCTTGCTATAGGATCCGGGTTCTTCTAGGACAAAGAGAATCAGTCCTCTGTCGGTGAGATGTTGGGTCTTCTATCTCTTGAGTCTTAAGAACACATTCACTACTTCATGGTTTTTCCCAAGTCATAGATTCTAATTGCTCATTTCTATGGATTCCATTGTCTGGAAACCCGACCATTTCTCCCCCGTTTATCCTCTGCAGTGATGCTGAGCAAGCCCAGAGCTTGACTCTGGTGTGCTTCTTTTCTCACAGGGGAAACTCCAGGCAATTCTGAAGAGGCTGAGGGAGGAGCAGCGGGAAGCTGAGAACTTTGAGATGGAAGTTAGAGAAGAGATCACTGCCTGGAAGGTAGGTGGAGACACTTCCTGAGGGAGTTAGACAGGTATCTGGGCAGGACCTTGATGTTAGTCTCAAGGAGATAGCTTCCTCTTTGTTCCCTGACAGTCAAGTCCTTTCATTGGTCCGTTTGTTCATCCTTCCCCTGATAGGGCTGAGGGCTGAGAAGCGCACGTACCCCCAGTGAACACCGCCACCCCAAGGGAGGTATTCGTGTGCAGGGGCTCTCTGCTGAGGATGACGCGTGAATTTCATGTTCCGTTCATGTCAAATGGCAATGGCGGATGGTTCTGTCCTCAGTGTTCCACTTTTGGCAGAGGATTGTGGGAGGGGATCGTGAGTAATTACAGGGAGGCACGAGCATCCTGGACACATTGTGAAGCCTAGCACCCACAGGGATCCTATTTTGGCTCAGCGGGGCCTAAGTAATGCAGACTTGGGGCCATTAATTTGGAATGTGATGGTGAAAAAGTGATGGACAATAACCAGCTTCCCCAGGAACTCTTTTCCTCCTTCTATCTCACCTCCCTGTGGGAACTTCCTGAGTACGTAGGTCTTTTTCTGGTTCCCAGTGTCAGCCTGAGAGTTCTAATTCCTCTCTCTCTCTTTCATTCCTGAAGCATCAAATGGAAAATGAGAGACAAAATGTCCAGGCAGAGTTTAAAGAACTGAGAGCTATCCTGAACGATGAGGAGCAGAAGGAACTTCAAAAGCTGAAGGATGATGTAGGAGGTATTCTGCGTAACCTGGCAGACTCTGAGAATGAGGTGGTCCAGCAGAGCCAGTTGGTGAGAGACCTCATCTCAGATCTGGAACAATGTTTGCAACGGTCAATGGTGGAGATGCTGCAGGTAAGCCTGGGGAAGTAGCCTCAGCATCTGAGAGCTGAGACAAATGAAGCCTAGGTTTCCATCTCTTCTGTATTGTTGTGTTCTTTCTGGTGTTGTCACCAAGGTTGCTTTGGCCCTGCTGTGCCCCTTCCCTGCATCTCATCTGGGGGGTATAAGAATAAGTGAATGCGTGAATTGAATTCAGGAATAACAAGAGGAATTTTTATTTTTTAATGTACCATGTTCAGTGCAAAAATGTGACTGTGGAGAGAAGATTCACTGTCTTCAGTGATTTGCTAGAGGCCCCTGTTATCTGTGATCCAGTGTTAAGCATTTGTCAGATAGCTCTTCATGACGCAGCTTAGTCACGAACAAATGCACTTCTGATTGCAAGATGTTTTTTCTTTCCCTTAATGTGTTGATATTTTCTTTCTCTTTCTCTATTTCTGGAGATAATTTTTGAAGGACTGTTATTTATTCTTTAAATATTAATGGAATTCATTATTGAAGCCATCTCACTCTGGCTTTTTCTTATAGGAAAAGTTTAAACTATTTTACCTGTATTAGGATTATTTCTATTTTTCACAGTCATTGAGTCAGTTTTTGTATGTTTTTGTAGGAAATTGTCTATTTTCAGTTTTCTTATTTGTAGGCATAAATTTCATTATAATAATCCTTTATTATCCCATTAATTTCTGTATTATTCACAGTAGTGTCCCCTCTTTTATTCCTGAGTTTGGTGATTTTCTGTTTCACTTCTTTCGTGGTCAGTTTATTTATGTTTTGTCAATTTATTGATTGTTTTCAAAACCAAAGTAATGTCTTATTTATTTTGTCTATTTTAACCTTTTCTTATTCATTACTTTCTGTTCTCACATTTGTTGCTTTCTGTATGTGTGTGTATACTTGTGTGTGTGTTTGTGTTTGTGTGTGTGTGTGTGTGTGTGTGTGTGTGTGTGTGTGTGTGTGTGTGTGTGTGTGTGTGCTGCTTTAATATGCAGTTCCTTAGTTTCCTGAGGTGGGAACTTAGATCGCTGATCTGAGACCATCTCTTGTGATACAATGTTTAATGATGTAAGTGCATGTCCTTAGTTGTATTCCTCACATTTTGATTGTTTAGTTTTAATTTTCATTGAATTTCAACTTCTTCTCAGATTTCCTTTGCAGTTTTTTGTTTTGTTTTGTTTTGCTTTGTTAAACCTTGGATATTTTAAAGTGTGTTGTTAATTAGAAAATACTCGGTGACTTATGAGTTTTACTTCTGCTGTTGATTTCAAATTTAATTCTGCTGTAATCAGAGAACATATATATTTTATTACTTTAAAACTTTTAGGTTCATTGACACTTGTTTATGGCTTAAGAACTTTATGTTCAGGAAAATTTTCTATATAAATTTGAAAAGACTGTGTATTCACAATTATTGGGTAAAATGGTCTATAGCTGTTAGTTTGGTCAGGATGGTTGATAGTATCGTCCATGTCGTCTATAAATTTGATGGTTTCCGTATAAGCTAGTCTCTCATTGTTAAGAGTGAGATTTTGAAATGTGTAACTATTATTGAATCATCTATTTCCCCTTTTAATTTTACTTTATGTACTTTGAAGCTCTGCTGTTAGGTGCATATACGCTTGTAATCCTTATAACTTTTTGATATACTGAACCTTTTGCCATAATAAAATTTCTCTTTCACTCTCACATAATACTTATTGTCTTAAAGTCTATTTTGTCTACTATTTATATAAGCACTTGACCTATCTCCTGATTATTGTTTGCATGTTTTTCTGTGTTTTTACTTTTGCCCTTTTTGTGTTGTTGAATCTAAAATAGGTCCCTTATAGATAGCAATAGTTGAACTTTGCTTTTTATCCAGCCCTACCATCTGTGCCTTTCACTTGTGGTATTAATGCATGACATTTAATGCAAGTATTGATATGGCTGTGTTTAACATGACCATTTTGTATTTGCATTCATTATGGCTACTCTAGTTTTCATTCTTCTCTTTCTCCTTAACTAGCTACTTCTGTGTTAAATGAATTTTTCAAGTATACAAATCTCAGTTGTCCTATTTTCTCACTGTATTTTTATAAGCTTTTTTCCTAGTGGTTGCTCGAGTGATTACAATATGTCTCCTACCCTATCATCGGCTACTTCCAACTACACTAAGCTATTTCTAGTAAAAATGGAAACTTCCTTCAGCACTATTTCATTTCCTTTTGAAAACAACGGAGGGATGTTTTTAAATGGGCTGCTCATCCTGTGTAGGCTCCTGCCTGCAGGCGTGCAGATTTTTTTGTTGTAACTGGGAGGAGAAGCTCTTTTTTCTTCTAGAGTTTATATGAGGAGATTCATGTTTCCTTTATGAGCTGAGAATAAAGCTAATATAAGTGGAATAAACAGAACTGGAGAAAGATAGAGACCTGATTCTGATGACAAAGTTTGAGCTTCTTAATTAAAGTTTGAGTAAAGTTGTAGCTCTCCCCCAGAATCATTTATCATTTCTCTACTTATTCTATATTTATTTGAGTTTTGTCTTGTACAACAAAGGAGCCCTAATACAGAAAGAATTTTTTTCCTAAACCCAGCTATGGTCCTACTTTTTGGTGACATGAATGAAGTAAGTCTTCAGTAAAAGAGATCAAATATAGTGGTACATATATGTTCAAACAAACAAAACAATATCTGTCATGATTAAGAAGGTTAGATGGCTAAAAACTCTAAAGGATCTGGACTAAACTGACTCAGTAGAGACCAAAATGCAGATAAATTCTGCAGTTTTTAGGGCAGTGAGTGGATATTGAGAACATGATGAAAATGGGGTACAAGGGAGGAAACAATTTGGTCAGTGAATGATAACTAACATATTAGACATTCTACGTCACTGATTCCTGTGGCTGTTTCACGACTGAATATAATAATATGCATTTAAGAGACAAAATTGAATAAAAATAAAGAGTTGGAAATGAACTGCACATATGGGCATGCTGAATTAAAGACAGTGGAAGGGGTCATTAACAGTGCATAAATTGAGAAGAGAGAGACCTCAAAAATACCTGCATGAATACATTTGCTTACTTGTACCCTCAACAAAAGCCTTATAAATAGTTTGGGGGAGATTAGGATTATGTATTCAACTTTGATACTCCAAAGCTTCGATAAATAACAGTCCATCATTTCACAGTTTTAGTGAATAAATGACAGCATTTAAATCATCTCATGAAGTATTCAAATCAACTCATGGGCCATCAAATTTACAGGCCTCTCATTTTTCCCATAAACATGTCTCATCTCCTGATATGGAAGTTTCATGCTCTTTTTTCGTAATGGCCAAAGCATTTTTCACCTTTTTGGGAACCTGACAACATCACATGAGTCTCTGGCATGACTGACCTCACTCTCATCTTTACTTTCCGGCTCTCACATTGAGTCAATCTCTATTCCCATAATCAGGGGCTGGTGGGGACATGAAGAAGCTTTGTAAGTAGGGGAACTGCTTGGTTCTTGACTCGTGTTTTCTCTTTTCTCACTAGGATGTGCATGGCATCATAAAAAGGTATGTGTGGGAGACCAGACGTGGTCCTTTTGGGCTGTGAAATAATAGAAAGCCATTGGAGTTATCTGGTGGCCAATTCGAGTAAAATAATGTTCAGGGAAGAAAAAATGGGATGCACATTTATCTTAAATTTCTGTTCACAAATCATAGCTAGATTGTTCTATAAATACTGAGAGTGGACTAGATTCCATAGTAGACAGTTTTGGTCATGGGAATTTGCAGAGTTTGCGTCTGTAGTAGTATTAGGGATAACACTTTCGAATGTCAGACACCTGTGACCTCAAATATTTAATTCACACTGTGTGTCATTATCTAACTCGGATTCTCATATTTAACAGGTGTTTGACTTGTCATGGGAAGGTCAGATCTTCTTTATCTGTCAAGCATCCAGAACTAGAGAAAACTCCTTTATATTTGAACTTCTGCCCTGGGTATAGAAGAGACCAGCTTCTTATATATATTTCCATTTAAATTTCCAAAAATAGACTTAAATCTCCAGGAATATTTTGGCCCTGATGCAAACAATTGATCCATCTTGGTCACATACTCTAGAAGCCAGAATGAAAAGGTAGCAACTTTGTGTCTGAATTTGCACCCCTACTTGGCAGCATCAAACTCTTTACAAACACGTGAAATTCAGACCACTGTTGGTTTAGTGTTCATGATGTCTTAAATTTCCGAAGGGTTTTTACTTCTTCCCAGAGAACCTGAAATCTCAAGTTATTCTGAGGGTCTCCTGTTGGGGAGCAGCCTTTGAAATTTTGGGGACACTCTGGACAATATTCTCATACATGATACATCTCAAACTCGCAGGAGGCAGGTTCACAAGCTCATTTTCTGACATCTTCCTGGAAACCCATATCCATGCGGTGACTTTTCCACCAATTAAACTTTTTAACGTACCAAAATTTTGTTCTGTTGAGTCCATTATTACCTATGATTTCTAGGAGGGAGAGGGGGAAAGGTTAATTATTTCAGTTTGAAAGGGACAAACTGTGCTTCTGAGAGATCAAGACCTTCTCAGGTCACACAGAGGAATTGGGAAAGTGAACATGAGCACATTTGTTCTGGCTCCAAGATCAGGCATCCATTGCCTCCTTTCTCAGGGTCTCTAGGAACGACCCTACAAGTGCATCTATGGGGTGAAAATATAGAAAGTCACTGGTTTTCAAGGGATAAAATATCCGAGGTGTGGTGGTCAATTTTTATCATCCCTAGGAGTGAGATCCCTGACTCTGAAGAAGCCAAAAACCTTTCCCAAGGGACAAAGGAGAGTGTTTCGAGCTCCTGAGCTGAGACAGATTTTGAGAGCATTGGATGGTGAGGAGTGCTTCCCAACGTGGGTGTCTGTGGGATTGTTGTGATGGCTGCAGAAAATGGGCAGCAGCTCCAATTTTCCAGGGGTGGATAGAGGCATTGGAGGCCAGATGCTATGTGCTGACGATATGGTGGTATTTAATGGGGAGTGACCAGCTGTCTGGTTCATTCTCTCTTTTGCCAGTTTTCTACTTCACAACAGTCCTTCCCCTAAACTGGGAGAAAATATATTTCAGTCCTAATTCCTTTGATTACATTTAATATTATGATTTTTATCATTTCAGAGCTGAGAGACGTGCAACGCTACTGGGGTAAGGAGAAATCACACTGTCATCAAGCCACCCTCTTTTCATCAACTTTTAGAGTCTTTCATTTTCTAGTAGGTCTCCTGTTTTAAGACCCATGTCTCCCCTCCCAGCATACACAAACACAAACATATTTTCTTTCCCTTAAAGTTCTTCTAAAGATCCCTTCCACGACATCACAAATAAAACTACATCGTATCCCTCACTCAGTGCTGTTATTTTTCAACAGTTCCCGTGACCCTGATTCCTCCAAAGCGTAAATCAAATGTTGTCATTTCTGCGGATGGAAGACGAATGAGTTATGTGCATACTTTTGGACAATCCAATGCATATCTGAATGGTGATTATCAAGACCCTGGTGTCCTAGGCTCCCCATTTATTACAAGAGGAAAACATTACTGGGAGGTAGATGTGTCACAGAAACGTGCCTGGATCCTTGGGGTATGTGATGAAAACCAACAGAGAAATTGTATGAGACTTTTATCCCAAGAACATGAAAATTATCAACCTGTTTGCTTGCAATATCAACCTAAATGTGGCTACTGTGTTATAGGGTTACAGAATTATCAATATTATGCTTTTGCCCAGTCTCCCTCCTCTGATCCCTTAAAGATACCCCTCTCCCTGAGTGTTCCTCCCAGGCGTATTGGGGTTTTCCTAGACTATGATGCTCTCACTGTCTCATTTTTCAATGTCACAAACAACGGGTCTCTCATCTATAAATTCTCTTCGTGTTCCTTTCCACAGAAACTGTATCCATATTTCAATCTTATGAAATGTGAGGCCCCCATGACTCTGTGCTCGATAGGCTCCTGAACCTTCTTACACTCACACCCACTTCTTTCTCCTTCCTCTTCTTGTGCATGCATCTAACCCGCCTGAGCTCATCTGCACCATCCCTCCATTTATCTTTCTTCCATCTATTTTTTTTTTCCATTTGAATGTTTTTCATTCATCAGTTAGGCTATTCAGCTGGCCTTGTGTCATATTTTTTGGTTCAATATCATGTCTGGATTGAGAGAAAATCTTAATTCATCATTTTCCATACCCAAAGATAAAGTGATTACTGCCGTACAAAGAAGGAGCAGTCCTGATGGAACACCTCTGCAAATTTTTACAGCCTCATTTCCTTTGGCACTGACCAAGAAGAGGAAGGGATGCTTCTTAAAAACTTCATATATTATCAAAGCCCTTGTGTTTACTTGTCATTTCCTAAAGTGTGATCCTGA
The DNA here is from genome assembly GCF_009834535.1 of Camelus ferus. Classification (NCBI taxonomy): domain Eukaryota; kingdom Metazoa; phylum Chordata; class Mammalia; order Artiodactyla; family Camelidae; genus Camelus; species Camelus ferus. Next base: position 55,534,241 of record NC_045705.1, on the reverse strand, counting down.
GTGGTGTCTCAGTTTACCTATATTGTCCCTTACTCCTTAAGGAATTAAGGAGAAAATATCATAAATAACATGTACTAAGATTGGAAATTTTGTGTCCAGAGTATGTGACTTCAAGCCCTGTCTCTCCGCATATGAGCAGTGAAACCTTGAAAAACATACTAGAACACTCTGTTTATTTTCTTAAAATGATCCTGGTATAAAAACTGCACCGTATATAAGATCATTGTGAGTAGATAAATGTTATTTATTATAAAGCATTTAAGATTCTCAACTTCACAATAAATACTAGATCTGTTAGTTACTGAGAAATATAAACTGTGTCAGTGTCTCATTAAACAGGTTTGTGCCTTCAGGGGCACAAGGGTTGTTTCTACTGTCGTCTCATTTTCCAGATTCTAGATCCCTCTGTGCTGCTGACAAGACTACTCCAACTCTCCCTGCCATGGAAAACTGTGTGTGTATGAGTGTGCATGTGCACACTCTTTGATTAGTAGTCATCCATGGAAACTGAAGGAAATCAACCTAAATTTTCCCTTTGACCTCTGTCTTCTTGTCACCCCATTGCTACAGTGATTGAGGTTCTGTCTCACTGAGAAAACTCTATACCCTTGAATTATTGACAAATGACTTTCTAGGGACAATGATGGCTTTTCATTTGCTTGCATGCCCAGTTCTCTAGTTGAGGATGAAACACCCACATATAAGAATTGGAAGCCCTGAGTTTTCGTATACAACAGAGAAACATCTGCACATCGAGGGGCATTCACTTTATAACAGAGAATCTTGGCCCCAGAAATGAAGCCCTCCACTGAAAAGAATAAGGTATCTCTAAGTTGCTCCCAGTTCCAGATCCTCTCCTCAGTAAAATGCCAAAGGTGTCCTGGAATCTCTTCAATACTTGGCGCTGGGATAACTGGACAGCTACATGCAAGAGAACGACAATTGAACATTTCCTCACACTATGTAGAAAAGTAAACTCAAAAGGGATTAAAGACCTAAATGTAAGCCCTGAAACCATGAAATTCCAAGAAGTGACCATAAGTAGGACACTCCTCAGTATAGACCTTGGCAATATATTTTTCGATCTGTCTCCTAAAACAAAAGAAAGAAAAGCAAAAAGAAGCAAACCCCAAAACAAATGGTCCGTAATTAAACGTAAAAGATTTTAAGAAGCACAAATCATGGACACAATTAAAAGATACTCTACTGAATGGGAGAAAATATTTCCAAGTGCTATGATCATTAAGGGGTTAATATCTAAAGCTTATGAACAGCTCAAACAACTCAATATTTTAAAAAACCAAAGAATTCAATAAAAAATGGGCAGGAGACCTGAATACACTTTTTTCCAAAGAAGGTACACAGATGTTCAAAAGGCACAGGAAGAAATGGTCAACATTGCTAATCATTAGAAAACTGCAAATCAAAGCCACATTGAGCTATTATCTCATGCCTGTCTAAATGGTTATCATCAAAAACAAAATGGTTATCAACAAATAACAAACATTGGTGAGGATGCTGGCAAAAGGGAACCTGAGAGCAATGTTGATAGGACATTAAATTGGTGCAGCCACAATACAAACAGTACAGAGGATCTTCAAAAAATTAAAAGTGAAATACTGTATGATCCAGCAATCCCACTCCTGAGCTTATATAGCTAAGAAAAGCATAACACTAACTTGAAAAGACACATATACCCCAATGTTCACAGCAGTATTATTTACAACTGCCAAGAGATGGAAGCAACCTAAGTTTCCGACCAGATGAATGGGTGTAGAAGTTGTGGAATATACACAATGGAATATTACTTACCTTCAAAAGGAATGAAGTTTTGCCATTTGCAACAACATCAGTTATCTGAAGTACATTATGCTTAGTGAAATAAGTCAGACAGTAAACAACAAATATTCTTTGTTATCACTTACAAGTGGAGTCTAAAAATGAAATCAAAGTTACAGGACGAAACAGAAGCAGACTGACACATACAGGGAACAACTGGTGGCAAAACTGAGGAGCAGGAAGGAGGGAGGGAGAAGATGTGTGTATGGGACCAAGAGACACCAACTGCTATGTGTAAAGTGAATAGGGTACAAGGATATACTGTACAGCACAGGCAAGTATGGCTGTTGTTCTGCAGTAACTCTAAATGGAGTATCATCTCTTAAAATCTTGAATATGTGAAACTTGAATACTGAGACAGCCTTCTTGACCTAGCTCCTCCCAGCTGTGCCCCTGTCCCATGTGGAACCTGTATCTCTAAGGGATCTCAGATGGATGCCAGGAAAGAGCCCACCATCCCGGTGATGACAGTGGCTCTGGCAGAAACAAGGCAGCAACCACCGTGGTGGCACATGAAGCTGCAGTGAAAGCATGGAGGCACCTCTTACAGAACCGGTGCAGGCTGGAAAGTGCGAACTCAACCACAGCCAGAGGAAGCGCAGGCAAGAGACATCCAAACTTCTGTGATATCTCCACCTACTGGAACACCAACCAAAGGAGCCTCACTCCTAACCTGTCATTTTATTTCACATGCACAGACAGAGAAAAATTCATTCACTGAATCACCATGCTGTTCACCAGAAACCAGCACAACATTGGAAATCAACTATACTTCAATCAGAAAGCAACATGAAGAACCAGAATTACACTACTTGACAAAAGGAAAATGCCAATTTTCCAGAAATCAAACTGAAAGTCATGGAATATTGTGATCTAACCGATAGAGGACTCAAAGAGATACAGCAAAACTCACTCAGGCAGTCTACAGAGCTCAGGAATAAAATTCAAGTTCTGAAGGAAAACCTTCCCAACAAGGATGAAACTCTAAAACAGAATCGAACAAATTCTGGAGCTGAAGAACACCGAAAGTGGGAAGAAGAACACGTTAGAAAGCATTGAAAGTAGAGCAGACCAGATGGAGAGGGAATTCATGAGCTCGCACGTTGAAATCTAGAAATGATATGAGTAGAAGAGGAGAGAGAAATAAGACATAAAAATGAGTTAATTTCCCAGGACTATCGGACTCTTTTAGGAAGGGCACCATTAGGGTAACGGGTATCCCAGAAGGAGCAAAGGGACAAAAGGGAGCAGAGAGATTTTAAAGAAATAATAGCTGTGAACTCCCCAAACCTGGGGAAGGAACTGGATATACACGCCCATGCACCTGAGAGAACACTTAATGACCGCATTGCAAAAAGGCCTTTTCCAGGACACAAGATACTAAACTTGTCAAAACTCGATGTCAAAAAGTGAATTTTAACTGCAGCGAGTGTAAACAGGATGATCATGTACAAAGGAACCTCGGTAAGACCATCAGCAGATTTTTCAGCAGAAGCCCAACAGGCCAGGAAGGAGTGGAATGACATTCTCAAAATAGTGAAAGGCAAAACTGTCACCCAAGAATACGCTATCCAGCAAAGTATCATTCAGATAGGAAGGAAAAATAAAGACTTTCCCAATCAAAAGCCAAGGGAGTGGATGAACCCTAGACCCCCTCTTACAAGAAATTTGAGAGAATATTCCTACCAGAAACAAAATGGCAAAAATACACAAAACTTAGAGAAAAGTGGTAAGTAGACAGAACCAGAATATCACAATATCCATTATCATTCTGTCATTGACTTACTCCTCTTGTCTCTCCCATTTCTTCTTTTTAACTATGATGTTAATGTTTTGTTTGTTCTAAATCTCTGCACCATCACTATCCTTCCTCTGCCTGCCTTTCTTTTCCTCTGCTCTATGCACATGGAATGTTTCACTACCCACCATCACCTCAGGCATTCCTCCACAAACTTAAGAAAAAAATATGTCTAGCGAAAGAGTTACTTGAATAAATAATGTAGGTTAAAACCCTTTTATTTTTAGAACTGTAGAAATCGAACCTATCCATACAAAGTCAACTTTCTCAGTGTACCATATTATATCATATTCTAGAGTAAGGTCAACCAAGTAGGCTACTAAACCCATATCCAGAAAATGTTGGTTTATAGCATTCCCATGCTAAAAATCACATAGTTTTAGTATCATTCTACTAACCATCATCTCAGGAACCATAATTGTAATGATACGCTCACACTGATTAAGATTTTGAATTGGCTTCAGAATAAACATAGTATCTATTATCTCTTTCCTAATAAAAATACTTACTCCATGAACCATAGAAACATCCAGCAAATTATTTTAACACAAGCTACCATGTCAACATTCCTATAATTGCTATCAGTATTCATTTAGTATATTCAAATCAATGAACAATTTCCCAAAACATTTAATACAACAGTAACCACCATCAAAATGGTAGCCGTTATCATAAAGTTAGCACTTTCCTCATTCCACTTGCGAGTGACCAAAGTTAAACATAATCCACCAAGAGCAGGCCTAATCCTATGAACAGGACAAACACTTTCAGCAATATCAGTTTATTTCAAATCTCACTATTCGTCAACATAAGCATGATACTAACCATAGTCATATTATCCATCCTAATCAGAGCTTGAGATGGACTTAACCAAGCCCAGCTAGGAAAAATCATAACCTATTCATCAGTTGACAATATAGGATAAATGGCAGCTGTTATAATATGGCATTTAACCACAATAATTCTAAACATTGATTTCCAGTATAATAACACTCGCTCTCTTTATGTTATTCATGTGCAATTCCTCTACCATAATAATATCACTAGTACGGAAGAAAATACACTGTTTGGCACAGAGCTTTAGAAATTGTATGGTTCAGCTGAGTCATTGGATTATTCTCATAGTTCAGCTATGTCACTTAACAGAATTTTAGAAATTTTTCATTACTGTATTACTCAGGGTTCTTCAGAGAAATAGAATCTCTTTCTATTAGCTAGCTAGCTAGCTATCCACCCTCATCATATACATTGGAAGGTGCCCTATTATAAGGAGGAGGCTCATATAATCATAAGAGGCTGAGAAGTTCCAGACCTGCCAACAGCAAGGTGCAGACCCAGTAACTCAGTCCAAGTCGGGAAGCTTCAGACCGGGAATATCTATGACATAAGTTTCCGTCTCAGGACGGGAGAAGACCCGCGGAAGCAGAAGCAGGCAGGCAGGAACAAAAAGAACAAATTCTTCCTTCTTGCACATTTGTGTTCTTTTCAGGCCTCAACAAATTGGATGATACCCATCCACGCCACGGAAAGCCAGCTGCGATACTGAGTCCACAGATCCCATTCTAATCTTGGCTGGAAAGAACACTTTCACAGACACACGCAGAAAGAATGTCTAAACTGGGCACCCAGTGACCAGTCTAGTTGACATATAGTAATAACCGTCACACGAATTCCCTGGATTCATTTTTCTCATGTTGATCATAGGCGTTACGTGTAAAATAGTGTCAGATGACATTGCCCAACAAATGATGTTTCCGAGGGTTTCATCTCTGGCTGCTTATTTAGGAAACTTGCCATTTTGGGCATAGTGAATCCACGTTCTGAAAGTCAGCATCAGTGTTCTAGCGCTCTGTGATAGCCCCTGTGACTGGCTGCCGGAGAAATGTCAGAGTTGGAGAAACTTTTTTCTCTAACGTGTCTTAACAGTGCACGCTGGACGGATTCTTTTAGTTTAGCTGGAGGACACTGGACAGGAGAGCGCTTCCAGTAGGTGAGCCCTCAGTGGGGCGTCTTCACTGTGATAAAGGAGAACTTCCTCTCTCCTCCTGACGGGTCATTTGCAAGCAAACTAGACAAGGAGGATGCGTGTGATATGACATGGCTTAGGCTAGCCGAGTTCTTCAAAGGATGGATTAGTGTGAAGAGCCATGAGAACACAGGAGACAGGAATAAAAATACATTCCCTGGCCCAGCAGGCTGAGGCACAAAAGCCTTGTCATTTCCTGGGGGCCCTGTGGGGAGGCCTCCAACTGGTCTAGCTTCACTTCTCATTTCCTGCTTGTACTCCACCCACAAGACTGAACTTTCATCTTCCTGCTTCTTCTAAGGGGAATCTTCTTGGTGAATATCAGGCCCCTGGTTTGGTGAGTGAATGCAGGACACATGTGCCCAGGCCCTGTCTTCACCCTTCCCTAAGGAATCACAACTTCTCCACTGCAGAGTGAAGATACTCGAGGTTTTGTGAAGGGCTGGTTTCGAAAGACATAGAAGGAGAAACTGAAAGTGTTTGGGTGAGTTTTACTTGCTTTATGGAAGCTGTTCTAAAGAGGGAAAAGGCTGGGCCTGCAGGCTTCCTGCTGAGAGTGAAGATGAGACTGGGGCAGGGGGAGTCTTAGAAGAAGCAGGGTTGGAAGAAGTAAAAGGCTTTGCTTGTTCCTTAGAGGGACTGTTTGTTCCTCCACGGTGAATCTACACACGCTTCCACCCCATTTTATAATTTTGAAAGCATCTTGCTGAGGACACAAGATTACTTGATTTTTCAGAGCTAGAATGTCCTTTCCCTCAACAAGGACAATTGCAGAGGGGTCTTTGAGTCCTAATAGTTTAGCGCTTATCAGAGCAGCAGTGTAGTGTTTCTGCCTGACTCCGGAGAAATTCTCACGACTTCGGCCTGTCTGTGCTCAGGAGCCTGGTGCTGTCACAGCTGGCAGGCTCTGAGCCTCTCTGTGTCCTCTCCTCCAGACCCAGGGAACCACTGCACTTCCTTAAGTCGCTAACCTGCTCACCCCTCTGCCTGAGCCATATCTGTCACCCGGAAACACAGCTCAGCTGAGAGGTCTGGAGCAAGAGAGGCATGTAGGAGGAACGTCCAGAAGGGACGTCTGTTCTAACTTTTAATAAAACAAAGGAGTTACTTGACTGGGGTTGATGATATAAAAAGATGTCAGAAGAAACAGAATTTAACATCATGAGACTCAAAAGGGAAGGATGTGAGAGGAGCCTCTGTGTTTCCTCCCCCTCCTCCGTCCTATGGGCAGTACAGCTGCGCCCACCTAACTCGGCCAAATCTCTCTTCTCACCACGCCTTCCCCTGATCTGACCAAATCTTCCTTCATCAAGGTTCACTCTGGACATGATCCCTCGGCTGTGAATTCCTTGACCCCTTCTCAGCATAAGTCGGTGTTAGACACTTGTCTGCTGAACTCGCACATGCACTTTCGTCAGGCCAATCACTGCAGGTCTTACAGCTGCTTTGTTACTTCACTGCTTCACGTTCATCTCACTAGTGTTGTCAGGAGTTTATATGCAACACCGTTACATGACTGCCTAGGAGGTAAAACGTTGCACGACTTCCCTTTCTGATTCTATCTGGGAACAGTGACGCTTTCCCTTATACCATCCATGACTTGTGGCTTTATCATGATTAGACAACCTGTTTTACTGCAGTGACCAGAGAAGAAAGTTCTTTCTATGAACTTAACTTCTGGACTTTTACATAACAATTGTCTTTTTATGTCCTTTAAGCTTGTCTTTAGGTGTTGCCGCTGGGATGTATTGAGTTTGCAATCTCATGAGCTCAGATGTCAGAAGACCGACTTGTAAGGTGCAGTCAGCTGACACCATGGCAGCCACATGACCTGATGTTTCATCAGGCAGATGCCACTCTCTTTCCCACGTCCACCTCCCTGACTGCTGGGGAGCCCTTGGGTCACTGCTTAGGTAGTGGGGGGGTCATCCTTCATGTGTGAGGACCTGTTCCTTCTGTGTGTGTTGTGCTGCAGCTGCTTTGACAGTAGCTCCTTGGAGCCCTGCAGGGAAAATAAATTCTGCAACCCCATGGCAGAATCCAGACTCTGCTCTCCCTCCTCTGTAGGTTCTTGACTCATCTCAGCATTGGTTGGATCCTGAAAGGTATGAGAAATAGACAGAGGCCCCACCACAATATTTGGACAACAGCATGAGTCATGAACTGATACAACGTCACCTCTCATCTTGTTACTCATTAGCTAGATCTTTGCCACCTTTGGCAAACTGCAGACGGCCTCTAGGCTATTTTCAGCGTCTGTACCTTCATCTGCATTGCATTTACAGTTCACCTGCAGCCTCCTTCTGTATCAAGTGTTCTTCATGCGTGAGGAACATGGCGTAAGTGTGGAGTTTCAGCAGGTGTACATTTATCTCTGGGCAGCTTTGTAGCTTCTCCCTCCCTTTTGCTGAGTAAAGGGAAACTTATTGTTTGTTTCATACTGGCGGTCTTTCTTTTCCCATCAAACGTTGACAACCATCAAGACACGTTTATTGCTTCACGGCCCCATTTGCCTAGAGTAGCTACAGAACTCCCGAGCCTGGACTACGAGCACCGGGCCATGCTGAGTCCAGGTTGAAGAAGGAGCATCACTCTGCTACCACTCTGCGATGCTCCCTCTGACTGACCACCAGGAGTGGCTTCCAGACTGGACCACCCATGCCACGCACACAGCCTCATAGGACATAAACTACCAGGTTCACTTAGCTTAGCTGGGAGTTTCAGGACAGGGGACACAGCACTGGATGGCTGGCTCAGGTGCGCTCTTGGAGGTGGCCCTTACAGTGGTCCAGGAGGTACATTATCCCCATTATCTCGGCTGTTTAAGGAACCAGACTAGGTGAATATGTGTGTGAAACTACCCCAGGGGACATAACCCTGTGGCTTATCTGCTTACCTTGTAAAGGTTATGAGCAGCAGCTTCCAAGGAACTAAAAGAGACATATCTGAACATACCAGTCACAGCCCCCTGTGAATACGGAACCTATGCTTACCCTTGGCATTTCAGCTCTGTATAAAGCCTTCCTAACCAAACGCACTTTATATGTCACGATAGTTTTCCTGTCAATAATGTGACCTTGAAAGCCTGCCAACCTCCACTTTGTTGTAACCCAGGAGGTTTCCCAGAAAAACCACACGCAGACACACACACACACACACACACACACACACACACACACACACACATTAGGAGAAGAGTAAGCCAACATTGTCTGTAAAGCAACAAAGACCCCAGGCCTCATGTTAGTCCTTTGTTCCACATGTCTAAGCCAGTCCCCAATCCTGCATGTTCCCTCCTCCTGCGCTCACTCCCATCTGCTGCCTCCATTGTCTTCAGCACCCGGCCCCTCATCATCTCTCCCCGGAGCCCCTATGCAGGCATCCCACCTGAACCTCCCAGGTCCACGCTGGGTCCATGTGACAGCTCACAGCTCCAGGCACCTCTTCTCTGATGGGGAAACATGGGTCATTGTCCTTCCTCTTGGAAATGGGTCCCTAAATGTTATGTAATTTAGGAAGTGTCACATTTATGTCATTGTAGCTCTTGTGAGACCAAAGGCCAGCACTTTTCTGCTCACCAGCCACACGGACATTTGCAACCTCAGAAAAGATGCTCTGTGTTCCAGGAACAGCTCATTTCCTCTCCCTAATGCATTTTTCCTCTCTCTCATGCCACGTTTCCTTCATCTGCTTGAGGTTTCAGTTTAACCCTTGTGTTTACAACTTGGAATTCTTGGACAATCCCTTATTGTCCCCCATTATTTGATTTCTGAACAACATGCATCTCTAGTAGTTTTCACGTCTGCTTTTTCACATCTACATATATGGATATGTGGCTGAATTTTAATTTGCCATTACCTTCCAAGTGAATTTCCAGTTCATAGTGACTAAAATCCTCTGTTTAGACTCATCTTTCTGATTATGGCTGTTAGGCCAGTTGCTAGCGTGTAAGTCACCATCAAGGAAAATTAGCTGAAGGATTTTGCCTAGTACTTTGTGGATTTTTCTCAGGGCTGACATTCATTTCATGTGTGTTTCTATGTTTTTAGGTATCTGACTTCTGTGATCCTATGAGTATACCTGTACCATCTCCATCCCATCCATCCTTATACTTATATACACACACGAACACACACACACACACACACACACACACACACACACACACACATACACACAGGCTTAGTCTCCTATCAATCTCCTTGACAGAATTCCAGGCTCATACGTGGATCTTGGTAGAAAAATATCAGATCATACTTTTGTTTGGTAAAATTAAATAATAAGAATCATGAACTGAGAGCAAAGTGTTTAAAATTATTATGAAATGTCCTTTTTAACAGGTCAGCCAGCTCCTTTCTTTTTTCTCTCTGTTTCTTTGTTTGTTTGTTTGTTTTGGCCTTCAATAATTTGGTCTTCAAGCATCTTTGATTTCTACACAATTAGTATCACTTTCTTTGTACCTTTCTCTGTTGCCTTTCAATATTGCCAATCACGCAGGGATCTGTGAGTACGAGAAGCCTTAGAAATCAGGACGGGTGGAAACAGGGGAGTGGCTGGCATGGCGTCAGGAATCCTGGTGAACATACAGGAGGAGGTGACCTGCCCCATTTGCCTGGAGCTTCTGACAGAACCCTGGAGCCTTCACTGTGGCCACACGTTCTGCCAAGCCTGCATCACTGCGAACAACAAGGAGTCCAGGACTGGCCAAGAAGGGGAGAGCAGCTGCCCTGTGTGCCGAGTCAGTTACCAGCCTGAGAACCTGCGGCGTAACCAGCTTGTGTCCAACATAGTGGAGAGGCTCAGGGAGGTCAGGCTGAGCCCAGAGGTGGAGCAGAAGGAAAATCTCTGTGCGCGCCACGGAGAGAAACTCCTGCTCTTCTGTAAGGAGGATGGGAAGGTCATTTGCTGGCTTTGCGAGCGGTCCCAGGAGCACCGTGGTCACCGCACGTGCCTCTTGGAGGAGGTTGCCCAGGAGTACCAGGTAACAGACCAGAATGGAGGGAAGACAGGGCAGAAAACGGTACTTGAGGGGAAACGTCCACTTGGCAATGGGCTTTATTTACCTGGTCACCACAGACCCAAAGCCTGTGGCCTCTTCTCTTCCAGTGTGTACCTTCTGGTGTCGATGGACATGTCTGTGTATTCCACCCAATTACAAAATAATAACCCTGCACACAGCCTTTCAGGTAGAAGTAGATACTTACGCACTTTGTGCTGGATGGTGGGGACCTGGTGCCAGAGAGAAGCTCTCATTATCACTCCGAATAAGAGGCTAACTAGGACGCTGGGTGAGCTAAGGTGGAAGTCGTTCCCTTGCTATAGGATCCGGGTTCTTCTAGGACAAAGAGAATCAGTCCTCTGTCGGTGAGATGTTGGGTCTTCTATCTCTTGAGTCTTAAGAACACATTCACTACTTCATGGTTTTTCCCAAGTCATAGATTCTAATTGCTCATTTCTATGGATTCCATTGTCTGGAAACCCGACCATTTCTCCCCCGTTTATCCTCTGCAGTGATGCTGAGCAAGCCCAGAGCTTGACTCTGGTGTGCTTCTTTTCTCACAGGGGAAACTCCAGGCAATTCTGAAGAGGCTGAGGGAGGAGCAGCGGGAAGCTGAGAACTTTGAGATGGAAGTTAGAGAAGAGATCACTGCCTGGAAGGTAGGTGGAGACACTTCCTGAGGGAGTTAGACAGGTATCTGGGCAGGACCTTGATGTTAGTCTCAAGGAGATAGCTTCCTCTTTGTTCCCTGACAGTCAAGTCCTTTCATTGGTCCGTTTGTTCATCCTTCCCCTGATAGGGCTGAGGGCTGAGAAACGCACGTACCCCCAGTGAACACCGCCACCCCAAGGGAGGTATTCGTGTGCAGGGCTCTCTGCTGAGGATGACGCGTGAATTTCATGTTCCGTTCATGTCAAATGGCAATGGCGGAATATTCTGTCCTCAGTATTCCACTTTTGGCAGAGGATTGTGGGAGGGATCGGGAGTAATTCAGGGAGGCACGAGCATCCTGGACACATGTGAAGCCTAGCACCCACAGGGATCCTATTTTGGCTCAGCGGGGCCTAAGTAATGCAGACTTGGGGCCATTAATTTGGAATGTGATGGTGAAAAAGTGATGGACAATAACCAGCTTCCCCAGGAACTTTTTTCCTCCTTCTATCTCACCTCCCTGTGGGAACTTCCTGAGTACGTAGGTCTTTTTCTGGTTCCCAGTGTCAGCCTGAGAGTTCTAATTCCTCTCTCTCTCTTTCATTCCTGAAGCATCAAATGGAAAATGAGAGACAAAATGTCCAGGCAGAGTTTAAAGAACTGAGAGCTATCCTGAACAATGAGGAGCAGAAGGAACTTCAAAAGCTGAAGGATGATGTAGGAGGTATTCTGCGTAACCTGGCAGACTCTGAGAATGAGGTGGTCCAGCAGAGCCAGTTGGTGAGAGACCTCATCTCAGATCTGGAACAATGTTTGCAACGGTCAATGGTGGAGATGCTGCAGGTAAGCCTGGGGAAGTAGCCTCAGCATGTGAGAGCTGAGACAAATGAAGCCTAGGTTTCCATCTCTTCTGTATTGTTGTGTTCTTTCTGGTGTTGTCACCAAGGTTACTTTGGCCCTGCTGTGCCCCTTCCCTGCATCTCGTCTGGAGGATATAAGAATATCTGAATGAATGAATTGAATTCAGGAATAACAAGAGGAATTTTTATTTTTTAATGTACCATGTTCAGTGCAAAAATGTGACTGTGGAGAGAAGATTCACTGTCTTCAGTGATTTGCTAGAGGCCCCTGTTATCTGTGATCCAGTGTTAAGCATTTGTCAGATAGCTCTTCATGACGCAGCTTAGTCACGAACAAATGCACTTCTGATTGCAAGATGTTTTTTCTTTCCCTTAATGTGTTGATATTTTCTTTCTCTTTCTCTATTTCTGGAGATAATTTTTGAAGGACTGTTATTTATTCTTTAAATATTAATGGAATTCATTAGTGAAGCCATCTCACTCTGGCTTTTTCTTATAGGAAAGCTTTAAACTATTTTACCTGTATTAGGATTATTTCTATTTTTCATAGTCATTGAGTCAGTTTTTGTACGTCTTTGTAGGCAATTGTCTATTTTCAGTTTTCTTATTTGTAGGCATAAAGTTCATTATAATAATCCTTTATTATCCCGTTAATTTATATATTATTCACAGTAGTGTCCTCTCTTTTATTCCTGAGTTTGGTGATTTTCTGTTTCACTTCTTTCGTGGTCAGTTTATTTATGTTTTGTCAATTCATTGATTGTTTTCAAAAACAAACTTGTTTTATTTACTTTGTTTTAATGTTTTCTTATTCATTAATATCTGCTGTCAGATTTGTTTTCTTTATGTGTGTATATACTTTGTGTGTGTGTGTGTGTGTGTGTGTGTGTGTGTGTGTGTGTGTGTGTGTTTGTGTGTGTGTGCTGGTTTAATATGCAGTTCCTTAGTTTCCTGAGGTGGGAACTTAGATCGCTGATGGCTTAGATGGCTTCATCTCTTGTGATACAGTGTTTAATGATATAAGTGCATGACCTTACTTGTATTCCTCACATTTTGATTGTTTAGTTTTAATTTTCATTGAATTTCACCTTCTCAGATTTCCTTTGCAGTTTTCTGTTTTGTTTTGTTTTGCTTTGTTAAACCTTGGATATTTTAAAGTGTGTTGTTAATTAGAAAATACTTGGTGACTTATGAGTTTTACTTCTGCTGTGGATTTCAAATTTAATTCTGCTGTAATCAGAGAGCATATATATTTTTGTACTTTAAAACTTTTAGGTTCATTGATACTTGTTTATGGCTTAAGAACTTTATGTTCAGGAAAATTTTCTATATAGATTTGAAAAGATTGTGCATTCACAATTATTGGGTAAAATGGTCTATAGCTGTTAGTTTGGTCAGGATGGTTGATAGTATCGTCCATGTCGTCTATAAATTTGATGGTTTCCGTATAAGCTAGTCTCTCATTGTTAAGAGTGAGATTTTGAAATGTGTAACTATTGTTGAATCATCTATTTCCCCTTTTAATTTTACTTTGTGTTCTTTGAAGCTCTGCTGTTAGGTGCATATACGCTTATAATCATTATAACTTTTTGATATACTGAACCTTTTGCCATTATAAAATTTCTCTCTCACTCTCACATAATACTTATTGTCTTAAAGTCTATTTTGTCTACTATTTATATAAGCACTTGACCTATCTCCTGATTATTGCTTGCATGATGTATATTTTTCTGTCTTTTTACTTTTGCCCTTTTTGTGTCTTTGAATCTAAAATAGGTCCCTTATAGATAGCAATAGTTGAACTTTGCTTTTTATCCAGCCCTACCATCTCTGCCTTTCACTTGTGGTACTAATGCATGACATTTAATGCAGTTACTGACATGGCTGTGATTAAACTGACCATTTTGCTATTTGCATTCTATACGGCTACTCCAGTGTTCATTCTTCTCCTTCTCCTTAACTAGCTTCTTCTGTGTTAAACAAATTTTTCAAGTATACATTTTAAGTTGTCCTATTTCCTCACTGTATTTTTTTAAGCTTTTTTCCTAGTGGTTGCTTGAGTGATTACAATATGTCTCCTACCCTATCACGGGCTACTTCTGACCACACTAAGCTATTTCCAGTAAAAATGGAAACTTCCTTCAGCACTACTTCATTTCCTTTCGAAAACAACGCAGGGATGTTTTTCACATGGGCTGCTCACCCTGTGTAGGCTTGTGCCTGCAGGTGTGCAGATTTTTTTGTTGTAACTGGGAGGAGAAGCTCTTTTTTCTTCTAGAGTTTATATGAGGAGATTCATGTATCCTTCACGAGCTGAGAATAAAGCTAATATAAGTGGAATAAACAAAACTGGAGAAAGATAGAGACCTGATTCTGATGACAAAGTTTGAGCTTCATAATTAAAGTTTGAGTAAAGTTGTAGCTCTCCCCCAGAAACATTTATCATTTCTCTGCTTATTCTATATTTATTTGAGTTTTGTCTTGTACAACAAAGGAGCCCTAATACAGAAAGAATTTTTTTCCTAAACCCAGCTATGGTCCTACTTTTTGGTGACATGAATGAAGTAAGTCTTCAGTAAAAGAGATCAAATATAGTGGTACATATATGTTCAGACAAACAAAACAATATCTGTCATGATTAAGAAGGTTAGATGGCTAAAAACTCTAAAGGATCTGGACTAAACTGACTCAGTAGAGGACCAAAATGCAGATAAATTCTGCAGTTTTTAGGGCAGTGAGTGGATATTGAGAACATGATGAAAATGGGGTACAAGAGAGGAAACAATTTGTTCAGTGAATGATAACTAACATATTAGACATTCTACGTCACTGATTCCTGTGGCTGTTTCACTACTGAATATAATAATATGCATTTAAGAGACAAAATTGAATAAAAATAAAGAGTTGGAAATGAACTGCACATATGTGCATGCTGAATTTAAGAGAGAGGAAGGGGTCATTAACAATGCATAAATTGAGAAGAGAGAGACCTCAAAAATACCTGCATGAATACATTTGTTTACTTGTACCCTCAACAAAAGCCTTATAAATAGTTCAGGAGAGATTAGGATTATGTATTCAACTTTGATACTCCAAAGCTTTGATAAATAACAGTCCATCATTTCACAGTTTTAGTGAATAAATGACAGCATTTAAATCATCTCATGAAGTATTCAAATCAACTCCTGGGTCATCAAATTTACAGGCCTCTTGTTTTTCTCATAAACATGTCTCATCTCCTGATATGGAAGTTTCATGCTCTTGTTTCGTTATGGACAAAGCATTTTTCACCTTTTTGGGAACCTGACAACATCACATGAGTCTCTGTCATGACTGACCTCACTCTCATCTTTACTTTCCGGCTCTCACACTGAGACCATCTCTGTTCCCATAGGGAATGGTGGGGACGTGAAGAAGCTTTGTAAGTAGGGGAACTTCTTGGTTCTTGACTCGTGTTTTCTCTTTTCTCACTAGGATGTGCATGGCATCATAAAAAGGTATGTGTGGGAGACCAGACATGGTCCTTTTGGGCTGTGAAATAATAGAAAGCCATTGGAGTTATCTGGTGGCCAATTCGAGTAAAATAATGTTCAGGGAAGAAAAAATGGGATGCACATTTATCTTAAATTTCTGTTCACAAATCATAGCTAGATTGTTCTATAAATACTGAGAGTGGACTAGATTCCATAGTAGATAGTTTTGGTCATGGGAATTTGCAGAGTTTGGGTCTGTAGTAGTATTAGGGATAACAATTTCGAATATCAGACACCTGTGACTTCAAATGTTTAATTCACACTGTGTGTCATTATCTAACTCGGATTCTCATATTTAACAGGTGTTTGACTTGTCATGGGAAGGTCAGATCTTCTTTATCTGTCAAGCATCCAGAACTAGAGAAAACTCCTTTATATTTGAATTTCTGCCCTGGGTGTAGTAGAGACCAGCTTCTTACATATTATTCTGTTTAAATTCCCCAAAATAGACTTAAATCTCCAGGAATATTTTGGCCCTGACACAAACATTTGATCCAATTTGGTCACATACTCTAGAAGCCAGAATGAAAAGGTGGCATCTTTATGTCTGAATTTGCACCCCTACGTGGCAGCATGAAACTCTTCACAAACACATGAAATTCAGACCTCTGTTGGTTTAGTATTCATGATGTCTTATTTCCCTAGGGTTTTTAGTTGTTCCCAGAGAACCTGAAATCTCAAGTTATTCTGAGGGTCTCCTGTTGGGGAGCAGCCTTTGAAATTTTGGGGACACTCTGGACAATATTCTCATACATGATACATCTCAAACTCCCAGGAGGCAGGTTCACAAGCTCACTTTATGTCTTCCAGGGAACCCATATCCATGCAGTGACTTTTCCACAAAGCAATTTTTTATGGTACCAAAGTTTTGTTTTCTTAATGTAATATTTCCTATGATTTCTAGGAGGTAGTGAGGGAGAGGTTAATGATTTCATTTTGAAAGGAAGAAACAATGCTTATGAGAGGTCAAAACTTTCTCAGGTCACACAGAGAGTAACTGGGAAAGCTGACATGAGCACATTTGTTCTGGCTCCAAGGTCAGGCATCCACTCTTTACTTTCCCAGGGTCTCCAGGGAAAACAGTTCAAGGTGAATCAATGGGTGGAAAATTTTTCAAGTTAGTGTTTTTCGAGGGGTGAAGTGTCCGAGGTGTGGGGGTCAATTTTTGTCTTCCCTAGGAGTGAGACCTTGACTCTGAAGAAGCCAAAAACCTTTTCCAAGGAACAAAGGAGAGTGTTTCGAGCTCCTGATCTGAGACTGATTTTCAGAGTGTTTGATGGTGAGGAGTTTTTCCCGATGTGGGTGTCTGTGGGATTGTTGTGATGGCTGCAGAAAATGAGGAAGCGGCTCCAATTTCTAAGGGTGGATAGAGACATTGGAGGCCAGATGCTATGTGCTGACGATATGGTGGTATTTAATGGGGTGTGACCAGGCTGTCTGGATCATTCTCTCTTTTGCCAGTTTTCTACTTCACAACAGTCCTTCCCCTAAACTGGGAGAAAATATATTTCAGTCCTAATTCCTTTGATTACATTTAATATTATGATTTTTATCATTTCAGAGCTGAGAGACGTGCAACGCTACTGGGGTAAGGAGAAATCACACTGTCATCAAACCACCCTCTTTTCATCAACTTTTAGAGTCTTTCATTTTCTAGTAGGTCTCCTGTTTTAAGACCCATGTCTCCCCTCCCAGCATACACAAACACAAACATATTTTCTTTCCCTTAAAGTTCTTCTAAAGATCCCTTCCACGACATCACAAATAAAACTACATCGTATCCCTCACTCAGTGCTGTTATTTTTCAACAGTTCCCGTGACCCTGATTCCTCCAAAGCGTAAATCAAATGTTGTCATTTCTGCGGATGGAAGACGAATGAGTTATGTGCATACTTTTGGACAATCCAATGCATATCTGAATGGTGATTATCAAGACCCTGGTGTCCTAGGCTCCCCGTTTATTACAAGAGGAAAACATTACTGGGAGGTAGATGTGTCACAGAAACGTGCCTGGATCCTTGGGGTATGTGATGAAAACCAACAGAGAAATTGTATGAGACTTTTATCCCAAGAACATGAAAATTATCAACCTGTTTGCTTGCAATATCAACCTAAATGTGGCTACTGTGTTATAGGGTTACAGAATTATCAATATTATGCTTTTGCCCAGTCTCCCTCCTCTGATCCCTTAAAGATACCCCTCTCCCTGAGTGTTCCTCCCAGGCGTATTGGGGTTTTCCTAGACTATGATGCTCGCACTGTCTCATTTTTCAATGTCACAAACAACGGGTCTCTCATCTATAAATTCTCTTCGTGTTCCTTTCCACAGAAACTGTATCCATATTTCAATCTTATGAAATGTGAGGCCCCCATGACTCTGTGCTCGATAGGCTCCTGAACCTTCTTACACTCACACCCACTTCTTTCTCCTGCCTCTTCTTATGGGTGCATTTAACCCGCCTGAGCTCATCTGCACCATCCCTCCATTTTCCTTTGTTCTATCTTTTTTTTTCCATTTGAATGTTTTTCATTCATCAGTTAGGCTATTCAACTGGCCCTGTGTTTTATTTTTTTGTCTAATATCATGTCTAGATTAGGAGAAAATCTTAATTCATCATTTTCTACACCCCAAGAAAAAGTGATTAATGCCGTACAAAGGAGCAGTCCTGATGGAACACCTCTGCAAATTTTTACAGCCTCATTTCCTTTGGCACTGACCAAGAAGAGGAAGGGATGCTTCTTAAAAATTTCATATATTATCAAAGCCTTTGTATTTACTTGTCATTTCCTAAAGTGTGATCCTGAGTGGTGTCTCAGTTTACCTATATTGTCCCTTACTCCCCAAGGAATTAAGGAGAAAATATCACAAATAACATGTACTAAGAGTGGGAATTTTGTATCCAGAGTATGTGACTTCAAGCCCTGTCTCTCCACATATGAGCAGTGAAACCTTGAAAAACATACTAGAACACTCTGTTTATTTTCTTAAAATGATCTTGGTATGAAAACTGCACCATATATAAGATCATTGTGAGTAGATAAATGTTATTAAGTATAAAGCATCTATTCTTCTCAACTTAACAATAAATATTAGATTTGTTCATTACTGAGAAATATAACCCGTGTCAGTGTCTCATTAACAGGTTTGTGCCTTCAGGGGCACAAGGGTTGTTTTTACTGTCGTCTCATTTTGCAGATTCTAGATGCCTCTGTGCTGCTGACAAGACTACTCCAGCTCTCCCTGCCATGGAAAACTGTGTGTGTGTGACCACAAGTAGAATTTTATTATAATTCTGGTGTTGCTACACACTGGTTCTTTACAAGTAAACTAAATTCTATGGAATTGTTTCTCATTTGTAAAAAAATTACCTGATCAATATTGTGAATATTAAACAATACACTGTTTGCAATAGCGTCTGTAATTTCTAGGATATAAGTGGTGGTCCAATATGATATGTATTTATTTTTTGTCTCCTTCTTCCTATGACCAAGATAAATCATTTTTAGAATATATGCTAGTTTGTATTCAACATTATTACCGTTGCTATGTTTTAAGAACTGAATAAATTGATCAATGAATTACTATTTTTTTTATTTCAAACTTTTCTGCAATTTGCCTTATCTTACATTTTAGAAAATGGTCTGCTTATAATCAATTTTATTGAAACTGAATTTTAGTCTGGGCTCTATTTGCCCAGCTAATAAGCTATTATTCACAGTGATACATTAATAGTCAGAAGTGTAATTGTGGGATATGTTAACTGATGTAGGTAACTGTTTTGTGTGCCCTAGTCACACTAACTTTTGCAATGACATAAAAGTTCTTAGGAAGGAAGAGAAGAGGAAAAACCTGTTATCTTCCCTCAGTGAGTTAAGAGAGGAATTATTTCTGCAATATATGTTCATCTAGAGCTTTGTGGGATCCCTCTGTCTTTTGGAATTTTTTCTCCAACATTTTCTCCAACCAAATTAGAATTCAAAAAAAAGAAAAAGAAAAAAGTGAATTGTTTGTTCAAGTAGAATCTACTCTCATTCCTGCTTTTTCCCAAGAATTCTCAGCTTCCTCATCTTTGGATGACCTTTGAGGTTATGAGGGTTTGCGAGGACAATTTTTCCAGTTTCTGTGTCTGTGTGTGTATGTACACATCCATATCTGACCATTCATCCATAGAAACTGAAGGGAGTTGATCGTCTAAATTTTCCCTTTGACCTCTGCCTTCCTGTCACCCCATTGCTACGATGACTGACGTTCTGACTCATTAGCAAAATCTGTACCCTTGATTATTGACAAATGACTCTCCAGGGACAATGATGGCTTTTCATTTACTAGAATGCCCAATCCTCCAGTTAAGAATGAAACAACCAGATATAAGAATTGAAAGCCCTGAGTTTCCGTATACAACAGAGAAACATCTGCACATCCAGGGGCATTCACTTTATAACAGAGAATCTTGGCCCCAGAAATGAAGCCATCCGCTGAAAAGAATAAGGTATCTCTAAGTTGCTCCCAGTTCCAGATCCTCTCCTCAGTAAAATGCCAAAGGTGTCCTGGAATCTCTTCAATACTTGGTGCTGGGATAACTGGACAGCTACATGCAAGAGAATGACAACTGAACATTTCCTCACACCATGTAGAAAAGTAAACTCAAAAGAAATTCAAGACCTAAATGTAAGTCCTGAAACAGTAAAATTCCTAAAAGAGAGCATAGTTAGGACACTTCTTGATATAACTCATGGCAATAGATTTTTGGATCTGTCTCCTAAGGCAAAAGAAAGAAAAACAAAACTAAACAAATGGGACCTAATTAAACTTAAAAGCACTTGCCCTACAAAGAAAACTATCAACAAACTGAGAAACCAAACTACTGAATGGGAGAAAACATTTGCTAATGATATGACCAATAGTGTTTATATCAAAATTTAAAAACAGCTCATACATCTCATTATCAATAAAACAAAGAATCCAAATAAAAAAAGGACAGAAGATTCAATAGACATTTTTCCAAAGAAGGTACACAGATGTCCAAAGGGCTCATGAAAAAGTGCTCAACATTGCTAATCGTCAGCGACATGCAAGTCAAAGCCACAATGAGCTATCACCTCACACCGATTACAATGGTTATCAAAAGGACAGCAAATAACAACTATTTGTGAGTATGTGGAGAAATGAGAATGCAAGTACAGTGTTGGTGGGCTATTAAATTGGTGCAGCCACAATGGAAACTGTATGGAGTTTCCTTTAAAAAACTAAAAGTAGAAATACCATATGATCCAGCAATTCCATTCCTGGGTACATAACTGAAAAAAAAAAAAAAAAAGAAAACACTAAAAAAGATACATGCACCACAACGTTCACAGAAGCATTATTTAAAATAGCCAAGGTATGGATGCAAACTAGGTATCTATACAGGTGAGTGAATAAATAAATTGTGATAATTATACACAATGTAATATTACTCAGTTATTTAAAAAGAATGAAATTCTGCCATTTGCAACAACACATATGGATTTAAAGTGCATTATGTTTAGTGAAATAAGTCAAACTGAGAAATACAACTATAGTATGATTTATCCATTCATCTGTCAGTGACTTAGGTTCCTTCCATACCTTGGCTATTGTAAATAATGATGCTATGAATATTGGGTTGATAGTCAGTTACAATGCATCAGTTTCTGGTGTACAGCATAATGTCCCAGTCAAGTATATATATATATACACACACACCCACACACACACACCCACATATATTTGTTTCCATATTCTTTCTCATTAAAGGTTATTGAATGTAATAAAAGTTAAAGATATTGAATGTAATTCTCTGTGCTATACAGAAGAAATTTGTATTTTTATCTATTTTTATATATAGTGATTAACATTTGCAAATCTCAAACTCCAAAATTTATCCCTTCCCACCCCCTTTCCCCTGGCAACCATAATTCTTTACTATGTCTGCAAGTCTGTTTCTGTTTTGCAGATGAGTTCATTAGTGACCTCTTTTTTTTTCTTTCTTTCTTTCTTTTTTTTTTAAATTCCACATGAGTAATATCATATGATATTTTTCTTTCTCTTTCTGGCTTACTTCACTTAAAATAACGATATCCATGTCCATCCATGTTGCTGCAAATGGCATTATTTTATTATTTTTTATCACTGAGTAGTATTCCATTATATAACTGTATCACAACTTCTTTATCCAATCATCTGTCAATGGACATTTAGGTTGCTCCCATGTCTTGGCTATTGTATACAGTGCTGTTATGAACATTGGGGTGCATGTTCCCTCTAGATATATGCCCAGGAGTGGGAATGTTGGATCATATGGTAAGTCTATTCTTAATTTTTTAAGGAATCTCCATACTATTTTCCATAATGGCTGCACCAAACTACATTCCCACCAACAGTGTAGGAGTGTTCCCTTTTCACCACACCCTCTCCAGCATTTATCATTTGAAGATATTTTATTGATGGCCATTCTGACTGGTGTGAGGTGATACTTCGTTGTAGTTTTGATTTGCATTTCTCTGATAATTAGTGATGCATGGAGAACTCCAAAACATTGATTAAGGAAATTAATGATGACTTTTAAAAAATGGAAGGATACCCCATGATCTTGGATTAGAAGAATCAATATTGTTAAAATGGCCATACTGCCCAAGGCAGTCTACAGATTTAATGTGATCCCTATCAAATTATCCAGGACATTTTTCACAGAACTAGAACAAATAATCCTAAAATTTATATAGAATCACAAAAGACTCAGAATTGTCAAAGCAATACTGAAGAAAAAGAATGAAGCTGTAGAAACAATCCTCCGAGAGTTCAGACAACACTACAGAGGTACAGTAATCAAAACAGCATGTTATTGGCATAAAAACAGACATACGGATCCATGGAACAGAACAGAGAACCCAGAAATTAACCCACAGACTATGGTGAATTAATCTTCAACAAAGGAGGCAAGAATATACAATGGAGAAAAAAGTCTCTTCAGCAAGTGGTGTTGGGAAAACTGGACACCTGCATGTAAATCAATGAAGTTAGAGCACTCCCTCACACCATACACAAAAATAATCTCAAACTGGCTGATAAGACACAATAAACCTCCTAGAAAATAACATAGGCAAAACATTTTCTGACATAAATCTGAGCAATGTTCTCCTAGGGCCATCTACCCAGGCAATAGAAATACAAGGAAAAATAAACAAATAGGACCTAATTAAACTCATAAGCTTTTGCACCTTTTTGAATTACTGTTTTGTTTTCTTTGGATATTCTCACTGACTGTGTACCTTTTCTCTACATCCTCACCACCATATGTTACTTGTGGTATTTTTGATGATAGTCATTCTGATGAGTGTGAGGTGATATCTCATTGTGGTTTTGATTTGCATTTCCCTGATGATTAGCAATGTTGAGCATCTTTTCACCTGCTTATTGGCCACCTGTTTGTGTTCTTTTGAAAATGTCCATTGAGGTTTTTTGCCCATTTTTAAATCAAGTTTTTGGGTTTTTTTATATTGATTGTATGAGTTCTTTATATATTTTGGATACTAACCTCTTATCAGACGTCATTTACAAATATCTTCTCCCATTCACTAGGATGTCTTTTCCTTTTGTTGATGATTTCCTTTGCGACAAAAGGTTTTAAGTTTAGTTAGGTCCCACTTGTTTATTTTTGCCTTTGTTTTCTTTGCCTTAGGAGACAGATCCAAAACAATATTGTTAAGATTTATGTCAAAAAGTGTTCTGCCTATGATCTCTTCTAGGAATTTTATGGTTTCGGGGCTTATACTCACACCTTTAATCCCTTTTGAGTTTATTTTGTATATGATGTGGGAAAATGTTCTAATTTTGCTCTTTTACATGTAAACTGAACAGTTTCTCCAGCACCACTTGTTGATAAGATTGTCTTTTCTCCATTGTATATCCTTGCCTGCTTTGTCATAGATTAACTGACTGTAAGTGTGTGGGTTTTCAGCTCTTTTCTGTTCCATTGATCTACATATGTCTGTTTTTGTGCCAGTACCATGCTGTTTTGATTACTGTAGCTTTGTTTAGTAGTCTGAAGTCAGAGAGTGTGATACCTCCAGCTCTGTTATTCTTTTTCAAGGTAGCTTTGGCTATAGCAGTCTGTTCTGTTTCCATACACAATTTATTTGCTCTAATTCTGTGGGGAAAATGCCATTTGTAATTTGATGGGGGTTATTTTGAATATACAGATTGCCTTGAGTAGTTTGATCGTTTTAAGAGTATAAATTCTTCCAGTTCATGAACATGATATATCTTTCCATCTGTGTGTGTTGTCTTCAGTTTCTTTCATCACTGTCTTATCTTTTGCCAAGTCTTTTACATCCTTAGTTAGATTTATTCTTAGGTATTTATTCTTTTTGATGTGATGGTAAATGGATTATTTTCTTAATTTATCTTTCTGATAGTTTATTGTTACTGTATAGAAATGCAACAGATTTCTGTGTGTTAATTTTGTATCCTGCAACTTTACTGAATTCATTGATGGGATCCAGTAATTCAAGCTTAAAAGAACATTCATTTATTATGTCACAGTTTCTTTGGCTCAGGAATCTGAGCACAGCTTGGCTAGGTTCTCTTCTTTAGGTTCTCACTGGAATATACACGAGGCCCCAGCTAGGATGCACATTAGAGTAGGGAATGATCTGGGTCCAAGCTAACTTAGCTTGTTGACAGAACTCAGTTTCTTGCATTTATAGGACCAAGACCCTCAGCTGCTACAGACTGTCCAAAGTTCTTTGCTATGTGTGTCTTTCCATAGGAAGCTTACAATATGACTGTTACTTCTTCCAGGGTAGCAGGAAAAGACAACTACTCTAGGAAGACAGTCTCAAATACTGTAACATAACTATACTGTTGACATTCCATTACCTTTGCCACATTCCGTTGGTTACAAGGAATTCACAAATTCTGCTCACTCGCAAGGGGAAGGAATTGCACAACATCATGAACATCAGGACGCGGGAATCACTGGGGGTCTGTTTACCTCAGAGGGGTTTGGAGAAAGCTAGAGAAGCTCTTCCCCAGCCTTTTCATAGGGCCCTCTGCCAATGGGAATGGCCAGTGGGCTTCTGTGAGCTGAGTGACTATTTGGGTCTCTGGCCCTGATAACACCCTGCAGTGCATCCAGTTGTTGAAACTTCACGGGAAAAAAAAAGAATGTAGAGTCCTTTAGGCTGCATTTGCCCAGCAGCCTTATGAAGATTGTGTAAAGTCTTAATTAGATCCCCTCTGGAGGTAGATTAACTTGCCGAAGTCAGTAAATGAGAACGGCACAGTGTAGGGACCTTTCTGCAAACCTCCTCTTTCAGAAGGCATTCGCTGCCCTCGTGGCGGCTGCTTCTAGGCTAAGAGAACATGGACAGCAGCAGCAGCAGCACAGCCACGTCCCCCTGGGACTGCCCGGAAGGCCAAGGGGAAGTCTGAGCTCAGCTCAGACAGGTCTGCCCTGCACTGCCCCACTTGACTCTTCAATCCCTCCCTTCACCTGAGAAAACTTACGTCCAAATTTTGAGGGGCAGCCCCTGTGACTTCTCCAAGAACTGCTCCTTCTTCCCCTCCATGGGCCTAGAGGTGGATGGGAAGGTCCTGCCACTTCTGCCCAGACATCTCAGCTTTTAGGATTTAAGAAAATGGACAACCTGTTGATTTTTACCCCTAATCTCTCCAAGTTGTCCAATCCCAACTCTTTTTTACTCTCATTGTCTTCAGCCCCTACCCTTCCCATGCTTCCTTGAGTGATGCACTCTCCCAACTAGACTCTCATCTAGTCTCCCTGAGGTGGAAAGTATGGTATTATTTTTCTCCTGAGTGTTGCTTCACCTCTGAGACCCTACAGGTGCACTCCTACATCCTGCAGATCAGAAAAGAAAGTATAAAACAAGGATTATGAGCCAGAAGGAACACAGACCCATAGATAGTCTGGGTTCCAGATCTAGAAAAAGAAAGTGGTAGCTTCTGCAAGTTTGTAAAAATTCTTTTATGTAGAAAACCTAAACTGAGGTTACTACTTGAAACCAAGAATGAGAGATGGGGTTCCTTAATAAAATGTAGACTAAGCACATCGAAATGTAAATGTATCTACATACAGACACACACACACACACACACACACACACACACACACACACACACATACCCCCAAACCTGGTATCAAACTACTTTCCAGACTTAAAGTTTTTAGAAAGTGGTTTGCTTAGAAAAGTAAGAGAGTATGGGCAATTCTGCTCTCAGGAATCAAACTTATCTTCCTTCTGACTAAGAAACTAGATCTATGATATTCATAAAATCATCACCGGATCAGGATCAGAAACTACCGCATTAAACTCTGGTTCAGGACAGAGTGCCTAGGAGAAGAGGATGGGGTAACTGGGAGGATGAGCTCAAGAAGGAAGTAACAAAGGAAAAGTTAGAGGGTGTCTCCCACTCAGAATGATGCTGCAAACCATGAGGATATGTGAAAATAGGCAACTTATGTGAATGTAAAAATAGTTTCAATATGTAAAATATTAACTAAGAAGCAAGAAGAGATTAACAGTCAAATGAGGCATTAAATATATCTATTATTATTAACATACCTAGCAAATTAAAATTAATCAAGATTAGAGAGATTGATTAACTTAATTTGCAAACTGAAACCTGGTGTGGTAGGCAGAATAATGGCCACCTAAATGATGCCCTCATCCTAAACCCTTGTGATAACGTTAGGTGACATAGCAAAGGGGAATTGAGTTTCAGATGAATATCATGAAATCATTCAGTAGAGCTAAAAATAGGGAGAGTTTCTTCGATTATCCAAGTGACCCAAATGTAATCACAGAGCTTCTTAGAAGGGAAGAAGACAGAAGAGGAGAATCAGAGGGAAATGTGAGTATGGAAGAGGGGTAGAAGTAACATTGCTGGCTTTGAAGATGGAGAAAGGGGGCTCCTAGAAGCTGGGAAAGGCAGGGGAACAGATTACTTTCTAGAACTTCCAGAAAGGAACACTGCTTTCTCAACACCTTGATTTTAGCTCAGTGAGACATGCTGGAATTCTGAACTGCAAAACTGTAAGATAATAAATTTATGTTGTTTTAAGGCATGAAGTCTGTGATAATTTGATATAGCAGTTATAGAAAACAAATATTCTACATTCAACAAAAAAGGGTATTGGTATTTTTTAAGAACATATCTACATCTTAACCCATTTTTGAGGAAATTTAAAGATTACATTAATGGAGTCATATATCATGTTTCTATTTTTATAATACAAATGTATACAGTATTACAAACATACAAAGTATTCACATATTGATATATAGATTCCATGCAATCAAAATTAAAACTCTAAATGTGTGTATGTGTGTGTTTGTAAGTTGTGAAGCTGCTTATAAAACTTTTATGGCAATGCAAAGTACTGAGAATGGCTAAAATTCTTTAGAAGAAAAAGTTGGAGCACTTACCTTCCAATATCAAGACTAGAAAACTTTAATTGAAAATGTACAGTATTAGTGAGATTATACAAACAGACTAATTAAAGAAAACCACATGTACAAGGCCACTGAGAATTCTGTCTCATCAGACTGGGTCTGAATTGTCTAGGCTGAATCTCCTAGGGATCCAATAAAAAGCACACTAAACCCACCAAGCTACATTCCATCTCAAGGGAAGAGTTAAAATGGTTGATTCAGTTCCTTGTCTGGGAACAGGAAATGGACAGGTCCACGTAGCCTGAGGTCTATCTTTTGGGAATGTAAGGAAATGCATAAATGTTTTCTTTCCTCTCTTCTGGAATCTCTTCCAGCCTAAAATTTTACTTTCTTCCTTCATATTGCTACCTCCTACTACTCCTGTGAAGCAAGAGACAGAAGGCAGAGTTCGGTGAGTTGAAAACTATAGTTAATCAGGGAGAAGAAATATCCAAAAATCCACTGACCCTGCGATTTTAATCAAATAATGTAGCCTCAGGTTTCTTTAGTGTCCAAATTGGGGCTGTGCCCTGGAGGATGTGACTTTGGGGGGAAGACAGTCTCACACCAATGACTCCATGGTAATTGGACCCTGAAAGGAAAGGAAACTATTGATTTCTTATTTATTTATTTATTTATTTATTTATTTATTTATTTATTTATTTATTTTATTTATTTATTTTGACGTGTAGTCAGTTTACAATCTTGTGTCAGTTTCTGGTGTACAGCACAATGCTTCAGTGCAGACCAGCTACTGTGACAGGTCACAGTGGGGACTTCATTAGGAAAGAAGAGCTTTTTGGGTAAAAGACTGAGGTCTGAATAGGTTTTGACTAGAGCAGGAGACCTTGATTTGGATGTTTCTTTTTGATCCCCCTTTGTAGTTTTAATGATTAGAGGTTTTATTTTTCTCCTTTTATGTTTTTACCCCAGTGACCCCGAGGAAATGCATTTCTTGTCAGGAGGCAGTGAGTCTATGCGCCAAAGAACTGACTTGCCTAAATTACAGAGACATTTTAGAGCTTTCTCAGTCTACCTGGTCTTCATGCCACAAAAGATGATGCAGCTAACCTTTTAAGGGAGGTTTTTGCGAAGACTGTTGCTTTCTTTATTCTAATAAGCTCAGTGCCTGGAAGAGTTCCATCTGCAACAGATCTGGAGATGCCACTTAGAACATACATTCTTAAGGGGCAGGGAGCTACCTTTGGACAGTGGGAACTAGTTACATACCTCCTTGGTAGATGCTTTGTTCACTTTGGTTAATTAAGGACGCTGGCAATGACAAAACCATCCCCTGAGAGAAAGAAGTTCACTATGTAAAATTTGACTGGGGTTCTGGTAGAGATGTCACAAAATCCTACATGGCTCAATCCACTCTTCCCTCCTTGTGCACAAAACCACAGATACCCACCAGATGCAATAATATAGAGCTCTTATAACCTGTCCACAAAATCTACTTCCTTCCCCTAAAGTTTTTGAATGACTCTGTAAATTTTGAGGGGAGGATAAGAACTAAGCCTCTTCAAAACTGGTCTAAAGATGGGTCAGGTTATTCTGGGATTCTCCAGTATAAGGTCAAAAGTACTTCATAAAATAGATCACATGACAGAGGTAAAACTCAAAGGCTATTTCCAGTGCAAAAGTCACCTCCAAAGGCAGGCTCTATTTAGTGCAAAACTGAAAATTCCCAAAGATGGAGTCCAACATGGGCAGATCAGAAATAAAAACATGGGGGCAAAACTTTATTATTCTTCCTTCCATCTCTAGGAGGTGAAAATCTGCTCTGCTTGACTTTGCCTAGGCTAAATCACACTGGCTGATATCTATTATAGAGGCATTTCTAGGCTCACTGATGGGTAGAGCTGTCTTCCCAATTTATGTTAGGAAACAGGTCTTCCAAAGCTTTGGCATTGTCCCTGAGGTCATCCTCTGAGCTCACTGCCCTCTGCCTGAGTCAGGGGAATGTTGCTCGCTTATCCTTTGCATTTACTGGTAGATGCTTTCTCATATATTCACAGCCCAGTAAGCACACATCTTAATTTGTACCGTATTTCAATCTCTGTGTAACAAAAGCTCCCATACCACCTACAGCCCTGGAATCTGTTCTTTCTTTTTCCTTTCCCTTTCTTTATCTGCTACTTTATTGAAACTCTTCAGTTTATTTTATCAAACCCATTGTCTGAGACAATATTTACTGTGTACAAATCAATTACTCCCCTTTCTTCATCCCATTTAACAGTTTTAATGTTCTTTCTTCTCTCTCTCTTCTCCTCCCTTTCTTCCCTCACACACTCCTCCCTCCTCCTCATGCATACATTTTTTTTTCCTTTTGAACCTGGACCTATCCTGAATATTCTGTATTGAGAAAGGGCCAGTTATTTATGTTTAATCACATGAAATTTGTGACCTATAAAAATAACCATCTCATATGGTTTATTAATAAATGTATAAAGAAATGATATGGGGCCACTGGCAAACTAAAGGGGCAACAACTTTAGACCTATGGGTGCCAACTCATCCTGGGGACAGCAGGTGCTTCTCCTTCTCATGCAGGCACCCTGAATGTGACCCTTGCAGTCCTCAACGAGTTCAGCACCAGAGCGGGATTGTTGTCTTTCACAGCCCATTCTGATACTGATTTGTTCTCAGGGCTCAGAATCCAGTGGATCCCAGACTGAAAAGACCATGTATAACTTGAGCTGTTACAACCCTGGTTCCTTTATCCTTGTTGGAATACCTGGCCTGGAGAAGTTCCACATCTGGATTGGGATTCCCTTTTGTGTCATCTACGTTCTGGCTATCACGGGCAATGGCACCCTCCTCTACCTCACTTGCAGTTGAGGACAGCCTCCACGAGCCCATGTTTTTCCTTCCTCTCTATGCTGGCCACCACGGACCTCATCTTGTCTATTGCCACAGTCCCCAAACTGCTCAGTAACCTCTGGCTTGGCTCCCAGGAAATAACCTTCACTGGTTGTCTCACCCAGATGTTCTTCCTCCACTTCAGCTTTGTAGTGGATTCAGCCATCCTGCTGGCCATGGCATTGGACCGCTATGTGGCCATCTGCTTCCCCTTGAGATACACCACAATCCTGACTCCTCAGGTGATTATCAAGCTCGTGGTGAGCGTCGTTGTGAGGAGCTTCTCTGTCATCCTGCCAGATGTTTTTCTGCTGAAACAGCTGCCCTTCTGCGGGACACGTATCATCCCACACACATACTGTGAGCACATAGGTGTCGCTCGGCTTTCCTCTGCCGACATCTCCATCAACATCTGGTATGGATTTTCTGTGCCTCTCATGACTGTCATCTCAGATGTGATCTTTATTGCTGTCTCTTATGTCTTCATCCTTCATGCTGTCTTTCAACTCTTATCCCTGGGTGCCCGCCAAAAGGCTCTCGGCACCTGTGGCTCCCACATCTGTGTGATCCTCATGTTTTACACTCCTGCCTTCTTCTCCATCCTTGCGCATCGCTTTGGGCACAGTGTGCCTCGAAACGTGCTCATCCTATTTGCCAACCTCTATGTGGCCATCCCTCCTGCTCTAAATCCTGTAGTTTATGGTGTGAAGACCAAGCAGATCCAGGACAAATTCGTTCTCCTCTTCACTTTGAAGAAGACACAATGAGTGGGGAGGACCCCTGAAGGAGATATTTAGGTAAAATCAGTTAGATGAATTTTTGTATAATGCAGGAAGACATAAGCATATAGTTGTAACTACTTTTAACTTGAAATTTTATAGCTTTACTCATGTACAAAGAATAAGCAGGAGGGAGAGGGGAGAAAGAAAGTCTTTGGGACTTCTAGGAAATCAAGAATTTTCTTGGTTTAGTTTTTTCATAACTTGTATGAAGAAGCTGATGATGGGTACAGAAGAGCGTTAAGATTAAGGTTTATGTATTTCCTATTTCTCATTTTGAGATATTTGAAGGTTAGATATTTTCTAACATGCAACTCACCCCTGTGTTTCTCAGTTTCTGAATCAAAGACAAAGCCTCCTTCCCTTTTAAGTAGCTATCAATTCTTTCTGTTACGACTACCAAACTTACAGCTCACACTTCAGTCCTGATTCTGTATGTTATTAATCCCTCCTCCTCTGTCCTTCACTTGCTTTACTTTTTTTCCCCTACCCACCTCAAATTTCATAGAGCTGATTATCTTTTGCACCTGTTTTCTTCAATCGCATGCTTCAAAACTTTTTCACTACCCTTGGCCCATATTTTACAAGTTTAACTTAATTTGAAATGATTACATTTAATTTAAAATGTATTTTAAAATTATATTTAATTTAAAAATTTTTAAATTTGGTCTAATTTTAAAAATTAAAAATTTGATTTAATTTTTAAAATTTAAAATTTGATTTAATTTAAAAAGAATTATGAAAAGGTAACACTAGGTAATTTATTTCACAAATGAGGAAATAAAACAGAGACTTACAAAGACTACAGAAAGACAAATAGATATTTAAGATCCAAACCCAGATCTGTCTAAATTTGAGTTCTTTATCCAATTTCTCCCTAGATATCTACTCACTTGAATGGTTCCTAAACTTTTCAAACTTAATTTCTCCAAAACTGACCTAGAAATTCACTAACTTCCTCCCTAAAAAATACTCTTCCTTTTCTATTTTCCTTTATAGTAAATAGCACCACCACAAACCTGAAGTCTAACACCAGGAGCCTGTGGCTTCCCCCTTATCTCCCCTAAGTCACCCTCCAACAAAATGAACTCAGTATTTGAGTTGAATATTTGAATCTGAAGTGCTCACAAGTCATTACAGGAGATATACACATCATATTCTCACCTTTGTCATGGTCTTTCAGCCTATCTGGGCCCTTATCTATTACCTGTCTCTTTTGAGAGCATTTCAAAATTATCCTTTTCAAGGAGTTACATCCTTGCTCCATCCAATCCACTCTCTCTATAAAAGCCAGAGCAATCATTTTACTATCCACATATGATTGTGTCTCTTTGCATCTTGAAACTCTTCAACAGTTCAGTTGTTCTCAAGATCATGCATAAGTATTGTCTTTAGGATCATTGCAGGGAATGGAAGACTTTAATAAAAAGAGCAACCTTCCATGAAAATCAGAGCCTTGCACTTGATTTACATTTATTCACACTTGGTGTATGTTTATTTCTAATTAATTTGCTCTTCCCTGACTCTTTGAGCAAGTAATTTCAAGAGTGATGTTCTTCTTTTGTGTTATCATAGCCAGTGTTTTGTTATTGTACAAAAAACAAAAACAGAAACAAAAGAACCACAAACTTGGTGTGGATACGGTGTGTGTTGGGTGGAGTTGAGCAGAAGCCATACATGCTCCTCTTAAGAAACTGTCCCAGGATAAAAATACCTATTTCCTAAACTCTCAACTGGAAAAAAAGCCATATATTTAATCAAGATGAACATATTAAATTCCTTAGGAGTAAGAAGTAAAGAGTAAGACTATCATTCTAAAATAAGATCCATTGTATTTATGAGTGGTGATATTTTTTTGCTGTCTGTAATACTCTGTAGGCAGTTTAGAAGAGACACATGTAGGGGCTGCTTTATTCATGCCACTATTATAAGCCATCATCTTATTTGCTTGTGTAATTATCTATCCACACCTATATTATGAGTACCTTGAAGGCAAAAACTTAGTCTTAGGCATCTTCTTATACCCTGTCTTATGAAAATACCTGACATACCATGTGCTCTCCAATAAAGATTTCATGCATATTCAAAATTCATCAGGAACCCCTTCCTCCATGCCATCATCTCTTGCCTTTCTTTTCTTTCTTCTCCATCCAATTTAGATTCCATTGTATATTATTTCAGGTCAATGTTTGTTTATTCTAAACTCAGCTGGTTCTAAATTCAACTGCCTCTCTTATATACTCTGTTGCAAAAAATATTCCAGGAATCTTAACAAAGTTAGCCCCATATTTTGAAGAAGTTGTAGAAAATGACCATGTTTGGGCAGACTGATGTTACTGTTAATAAATTAAGACAGTATACCACCATACTCACCAAGTTTCAGCTTCTCAAAGGCATCAGATTTCTTCCTGTTTCTTCTACTGTGCTTTTCTTTATTCTTTGCTTGGCAATTTCTATTTAGGCTTCAATTAAGAATCCTTCCTCGGATATTCCTCCTTTAACCCTGCACATTAGATTAATATCTCTTGTACACATTCTCACTGCACAATGTTCTTTTCATTTCAGGACTCATCACAACTCTAATAAGGCAATTGCTTGTGCACATAGTTATTTAATGTCTACACCCTACATTGTGTCATCAAGGACCAGCTTAGTTTCTGCTGTGTTTACCATCACATTCTAATCACTTGCAAAGTTCCTAGTCTCTAACAGGTATGCAATAAGTACTTGCTGAATAAAAGAATTGAAACAAATGAGTTTTAAGTAATGAATGAAATCCCTATTTTGCATGATGGAAGTCCACCTGGATTTATAAGTCAATCTAATCAGAGAGGAAATTATGAGTAGTCATGGCGAAAGACTTATTTTATCCATAATAAGGTAATAGTTGTTATCCCACTTATTTCTCAGAGCTCTTCTTTAAATGAAGCACTCCCAAGTTATTGTTACTTTTACATAGATGTGGAAATGAAACACTCCCAGAACAGTTCAGTATTTTGTAAGAGCACATAGGAAGAGTTGAGTGGAACAAGGGATAAATTCCACTAGACATTGAATGAAAGTAGACTTCCTGGTTGAGTGGATGGGAGGTTGTATGAAGGGTTTTCCTGTTGGCGGAATAAGACTATACCAGGCTGGTTATCTATGATTTTCAGACTTATATGTACGTTGTGTTAGATATTTGCCCCACACAAGTTAATTACTAGCCTGTACTCTAAACAATGGGCTGAACACAAAGTTAGTGATGATTCTCTACTGAGGGAAGATGGAGAGAACTGCCAAGCAAGACTAAACATTGCAGTAAATATCTAAAAAGAGAGACCTCTTCCCACCTGAGAAAAATGGCAGCCGCAGTGAGAAATTTTGCCAGGGTTTACTGTCTAAAGCTAGAAGCAGGCTCATTTCAATTCAATAGACATTTATTAATCATACACTGTGAAATAAGCTTTTGCTAGGATTCAAAATAAAATGAAACAGTCCCTGCACAAGAAGTTTTAGGAGTTCTAGACTGGACCTGGAGACATGGTAAATCTGACACTTGCCAGAGTTATTTTTTAATCAAATTACTGATCAAGCTAGATCAAACCCTGCTGAGACTCAGATATGCTACCATTCTAGATTCCAAAATTGCCAAACCGCATTAATATGAGCAGGGGTGTAAAAGTCCTAAGCTGGGAAGTGTTAGTTTGGTTTAATTCTTGCTCATATCTTAGACTGACTTGGGGCCTTGGGACCTGAGACCCATATGTCCCTCTGGTTCAGAGGTTCTCTGTTCTAACGTGTCTCGAATCCCTGGAGAGGACAAGGAAGTACATTTGCACTCCACTCCTCCAGGCACTGTGTTGGTTCTTCTCTACTGGAAGCATGATCCTATGTCCATCCCCTTTGTGGTTGTGTCTGTCCTTTCTGACCCCAGGACTACTTCTTTTGTTCTTTGGTCTTTTTTTTACTTGCTGTGTTTCTGCACTCTCTGGTTTTTACCCTTCCTTTGCAAAATGGCTCCAGGACCAGGACCTGCAAGGTATAAACCGGTGGTGAGCAACGTAGATCTATGAGGGAGTAAAGCTAGTAGCGGGTAGAGCTGATGAAAAATGAAGGTGGTGGAGAGGACAGAAGGAAATGGGGGGAAAGTGAGCTCCAGGAAATGAGAAAGGCTAAGATTAGAACTTTGAATATAGATTCTAAGAGCCGACACTTATGGTAAGAGAATGGCATGAAAGAGAAGTGTCTGTTAGGAGCTTAACGGAGCTTCTCCCACTGCTTTCCCTAAAATGTTTCTAGGTTCTTCTGAAAGTCAAAATGCTAATTGCTAAGGATGTAAAACAATTTAAAGAGAATCAATGGTCATGATAGACTTAGGACTGGCCACACCATACTAGGGCCAGCCACCTGGAGATTAAAATTTGACATGCCACCTCAGAAAGTTTTAGGTTATCTTATATGCGTAAGCATGAGTTTGTACTTGTGAGTGCATTTATGAATGAGTGTCTTGTTGTTCTTTTGGAATAATGGAGCAAGCACTAAGATGCCTACCAATCCTATACACCACGAAGGGGCACAAATAAATACAAAATGGAGTTAAACAGTTGCTTTCTAGAATGGGTCTTAAACAGTCCTTCTGTGATCCATGGATATGCCTTTCCCTAAAAGGAGTAGAAGAGGAAATCTTCACATGGGCACACTTAGCATAAAGTGAGAAATAAGGACAAGGTATGGATTGTAATATTTCATGATCAAGACACTGCAGAAGGACCCATCCCATGTTTAGTTTAGTGCTGGCAGAGACAGAGCACGTGGAGACAAAGGATGTGTCATTGCCTAACCTTAGGAGAGAGGAGAAAAATGCTCAGCAATCAATCAGAAAATGCATGTGACCAATCAAGAAAGTGATAGAAATTTGCTATATAGATAGATTAGATTATAAATGTATTGAAGAGCTAATAAGGAGAATCTCTTGGAATATACAGATTGAAAAGAACGTGATAGGGATTATAGATCTGGTGAGGAAAGATCTTCTGTAAGGACTTCCAAGAACAAACACTATCTTCCTACCATGGTAACTTATCCAAGTCTATTAAAATTTCAATTGCTGCATTCAGTCCTTTATCTATTTACTTGTCAAACATTATTTATTGACCTAGTATATATAAAGAAGTGATGCTGGATATAGAGAAAAAAAAAGGACTCAGAAATTTCCTAGTGTAGTGGGGCAAGAGGCATACCCATAATTATAAAACAAGTTTATACTTCCTAAGGGAGTTAAGATAAAGCTGTATCATTCTCTTACTGTAGCAGAAGGGATTCATGGAGGGATATGTACTCATGTGAGTTTTGAAGGACTAGTAGCTACTTGTCAGGGCCCAAATGGGAATATCCATTCTGTGCAAAAAAGCACCATAAGTCATGCAGGTGTGTTAAACATGCTTTTAGATATTTCAAAACACTTAGACATGATTGTACCATGCAGTATGTGGTGCAGTGTGTTGGTCAGTAATCCTAGATATGTGGGCAAAAGCAAGAAGAGTTTTGCATGCTTTCATATCAAAATCCTAGAGGGAAACAGAATGTGCCAGAATTAGGGAATTTCAGGATAGTGTAATACGGAAACCACTTTCAAAGGTGTGGGCAAATGTAAGAAAATATCGGGTGCTTGTGAAGTTCCTGGATTAGTGACAGCAGTTACCGTCACAACCCCTGGACTAAAAGGACAAGAGGAGAATACGGTTAGAAGAGAAACCCAGAACCAGAGAAAGCTGCTTGCAGAGACATACAGCCAGTTTGCAGCAACCCTGCTGGGAGGGAGCTGGAGGAATAAACCCCTGACCTCCCTCCAGTCTCCTGTTGGTGTTTCTCATTGCCAGATCCAACCAGAAGTGAGAGGGCAGGGGAGTCTGTCGATGTAGCCCAGTGTCCCAGGGCCCAGAACAAGACGGGAAGCAGTGGAGGGTAGACCAGAGGAAGATAACACAAGATATTCTGCACAGCATACACTAAGAAAGGTTATATTGGTATTAAGTTGATGATTTTCACATGTTAGAACATTAGGTAGCAATGCAGAGGTTTCACTAGAAGATGGAATTCCTAGAAGTGGGCATATGATTTACAAGCTATTTTAATAACCCAAGAAAGAAATGAGAAAGGCATGCTTTAGAATAGAATTAGTGAAAATGGAAAAGAGGCAGGAAATTAAATGGATTTGTAGGAGGAATAAATGGCATCTGGGTCCACTTTATTTCATTTTCTAACAATTTTTGTTAAGATAAAGGCTGGTTCTCTGCATCATTATGCTTTCTGCATCCATCTCCAATGACACTGCCTTCCATCCATCCACATTTATTCTACTTGGAATCCCGGGGATGCAAGACCAGCACCTTTGGGCTGCCATCCCCTTCTGCTCCATGTACATCCTTGCTCTGGTTGGCAACGGCACCATCCTCTACGCCATCGTGAAGGAGAGGGCTCTGCACAAGCCAATGTACCTCTTCCTGTGTTTACTGTCCATCACGGACCTGGTGCTCTGTTCAACCACATTGCCCAAAATGCTAACAATCTTCTGGTTTAAGTCCCACAAAATTTCCTACCATGGATGCCTCACCCAAATGTTTTTTGTTCATACAGCCTTTGCCACGGAATCCGCTGTTCTGCTGGCTATGGCTTTTGACCGCTATGTGGCTATCTGCCGTCCACTTCATTATACATCCATCCTCAATGGCATGGTGATTGGGAAGATTGGCCTGGCATCCGTGATCCGTGGCCTTCTCTTTGTGTTCCCCTTTGTCATTCTCATTGAACGTTTACCTTTCTGTGGACATCACGTCATCCCCCACACCTACTGTGAGCACATGGGCATTGCCAGGCTGGCCTGTGCCAGCATCAAGCCCAACACCATTTATGGTCTTACTGTGGCACTCTCAGTCACTGGCATGGATGTGGTCCTCATCGCCACCTCCTACGGCCTGATCCTGCGGGCCGTGCTGCACCTGCCCTCAAAGGATGCCCAATTCCGAGCATTTAGCACTTGTGGAGCCCACATTTGTGTGATTCTTGTATTCTATGTACCTGCTTTTTTTTCCTTTCTCACTCACCGCTTTGGTCACCGAGTACCTCCTCGTGTCCACATTGTACTCGCAAATCTCTATCTCCTCTTACCCCCTGTTCTCAACCCCTTGGTCTACGGCGTCAACACCAGACAGATCCGCCTGAGAATATTGGACTTTTTTATGGGGAGGAGGTAGTTTACTCTCTCCATACCCTAAGGACGAACGGGGTAAAATTATAGTTAATTTTCTACTTTCTCAAGTACCTCTTATCCTTGGACTAGAGGTGCTGTTTCTGCTAATCTTAACAAGCCAGTACTGTTTATTATCTGAGAGTTTCTGAGGTGTTTAGAACAACATTTATACCTGCTAAATACATAGAACACTATTTTCCTGCAAAGACGTTCGTGAACTTTAATGGCTCTGTGGGTCTTGACTCTTCCCAGGGAAAGGTCAGGAGGCAATGTAGTACATTTGATGGTAAGAACCATGGAGAGAGATTCTCTTTATGTACAAAAATTCCATGTGCTGGAAGTAGAGGGAAAGTGGTCAAAAAAGAACTATTTACTTATAGCCTCAGGAAATTGAGAATAACACAAACAAACACACACACATTGATTGATTGATTGATTGCTCACACTTTCTTAGACCAAGAGTATTTATTTGCAATAAGAGTGTTAGCCTTTGGCCAGAGACAGTATGAGAGCTCAGGGTCCTCTGGATATGGGATTAGATTCGAAATAGATGAAGGTGACTGCTGGGTGACTTACTGTGAAGTCTGGAAGCACATATGTCAATGGGAAAGCTATGGCACAAGTTTCTCAACAAATTCCTTCAAAATGACACTTCGTAGCTAATATATTCACTTTATAGCCACTGATTATCTTTATGTTTTTCCTGATACCGTCAGTGTGATAAACCTTACACGCAGATTATTTTGTGAGCCAATATAAACACATCCTGACTTTTTCTTTTTCTCATTTAGTCACTATTTTGAGTATATAAGAATCTCCAGGACACAGAGTTTCCTGCTAATGTTATGCAAATTGACATAATAGAGCAATGAAAAGATAGAGGTTTAAGATCACAAAAGAAAAAAGATATTATTGTTAATCATTATTAACAAATGACATGATCTTTCTATAGAGAAAACCCGTAAGACTCAAGGTAGACTTTTTTAGGACTAATGATATTTCAAGAAATTTGCTGAACTCGAAGTAAATAAACAAAACCCCAAACTAATTAATTGCATTTTTATATAAAGACACCATTAGAAATAAATATTTTAAAAGTTATAATAGTAGCAACAAAATCTATGGTACTTACAATTAATTTAACAGAAATGTACATGGCATCAATGTTAAACAATTAATAAATTAATTGAAAGATTTTTAAAGATCAAAATATTAAGATATATATTACAAAGTTCATGGATATAAAAATGGTAGAAAAATAGGAAAAATGGAAATAGTGAAAGATAAGAACATACACTTATCAGAAGATATATGGACAATCAATTTATAAAACAAACCTCAACCATGGGAGTACTAAGGAAAATGCAATAAAAACCACTTTTACACCCCTCACATTGGCATATTTAGAACAAAACTCAGATAATGGTAAAAATTAGTGAGGATATAGAGAAATATGAATACCTATTCACTGCTAATGGGAAACTAAATGAGCATCAACCACTTGCAAGATCAACTGATAATTATTTGGCCAAGTTAGAGACATGCATACCTCACAAACCAGAAATGCCATGCCTCAGTGTCATCCCTTGAGGCACCCTGCACGAGTGAACAAGATAACCTTGTGTGAGAACATTAGGGTAAGCTCCCCTCTGTTTTATCATTATTATCTTTAGATGTTTGTTTATACGCATGAATTTCAGAATCATTCTGGCAAGATTGCAAGCAAAACAAATCATTGAAATTTCCTTGGATTTGTCAAGAATTTATAAATGTATTTAAGGAGAAGGTATAGCCTTCAAACACAGTGATACTTTAGGTTTCTATATACACAGGAAAACAAAAGTATGTAAGATCTTATGAATTGGATACA